>NC_133328.1:101611049-101958549 GCF_042186555.1 Aquarana catesbeiana
CATTTTCTGCAGCTCTGCAGAGTAATATGTGCATGAATTTCCCATAATGCCTCTGGGAATCACACACTTTTTTTCGTAACTGACTTTTAGCTAATTTTAGCTATATAAAAGGCATTATTCATGTAGCACTAACTCTCGGTGGAGCTGCTGGTTTAAAGCGGGCTGTTACCTTCAGTCTCGATACCTCCGTTTCACCGACACCGGGTCTAGGGTCCCGTTGATTTTACCTCTGGACGATGTAGACACCAAACACTTGAGTATATTTTCCAATGCTTTAATGAACAAGTAATAACGGAAGTAGCAGGAAAGAGGCAGAAGGAAAGTTGCAGGGAAGCTCAAATACCTTTCTTTAGTATTCTTTAGAACAATCTTTGGAATTGAACACTTGTAGTTAAATGCACTCCCCTTGTGGGATTCAATCTTTGCCCGCCTGGATAGGCCTCTCTCACTCGCCTAGCAGCCAGCACGCAGCACGAACAAAAGTCTCTGCCACAGACTTGCCTGGAACAAAACCCGTACGATCCTCTGCCACAGGATGTATTGGTTTGCGATGGATGTCAGACACAGTACTTGAACCTTTAAGCCAACCCGGCAGTACTATGCAGTAAAATTACTTTAGGATATGTCCTCCAACCGAATCACCAGGCCCCTCTCCAGACCAGCACTCTGCATGATCCTTCCATGATGGGTCCTCCCCTGGGATCTCCTCGGTTGTCCAGCTTCTTCACTCAGGATAGAAAGCTCAGGACCCTTCCTCTGCTGCTGTAGTAGGCCTAAGACAGGCTTCTGGGCCCACCCACACGCCGCAGCGACGAGGGCCTCCGAAACGGAGGACCACGAGGTGGTACTCTTAACGCATACCTGTCGGCCAAGAGGGACAGCAGGTGGCTGAAAACGAACCCCTGAACATGGCATCTGTCCCATAAATACCCTCTCCCAGAATGCAACTCGGAGGACCACCTCCACCGAGTTGTCTCCGGGACAGAGGAGCACTCATATGCTTCAACACGTTGCCATTCCAACACTAGCCAATGGTGACAACGACACCCACCGGCACAGTGTGGAACTACCGGAACAGTGTGGAACTACACTCAACTCAACCAAGCTGGAACAGAGGCAAATTTAACTTCACCTAACAAGTAACCCACAAGATTTACCTATCAGCGGTAGATTAAAAATCTACCAGCGCTACATTCAGAAATACAGTACTGTGCAAAAGTTTTGGGCAGATGTGAAAGAATGCTGTAAATTAAGAATGCTTTCACAAATAGAAGTGATAATAGTTTATTTTTATAAATTAACAAAATGGAAAGTAAATAAACAGAAGAGACATCCAAATCAAATCAATGTTTGGTGTGACCACCCTTTGTCTTCAAAACAACATCAATTCTTCCAGGACTATACTTGCACACGATTTTTGAAGGAACTCGGCAAGTAGGTTGTTTCCAAACATCTTGGAGAACTAATCACAGATTTTCTGTGGCTGTAGGCTGCCTCAAATCCTTCTGTCTCTTCATGTAATCCCAGACAGACTTGATGATGTTAAGATCAGGGCTCTATGGGAAGCCAAACGATCACTTTCAGGACTTCTTGTTCTCCGCTACACTGAAGAAAGTTCTTAATGGCATTGGGGTTGATTTACTAAAGGCAAATATACTGTACACTGCAAGTGAACTTGCTCCAGAGCTTAGTACACATGGTAAAGCTTCACTTTTCAAAGAATACTCAATCACATGCAGGGAAAATAAAAAAAAAAACGGCATTTTTCTTGCACATGATTGGATGATAGAAATCGGCAGAGCTTCCCTTCATTTAGGCCTCATTCACACTGAACATTATAATAATGTTATAAAAACGGCACTAGCTTTGAATTCAGTTTTTCAACGTTTTTGCAATAAAGTTCTTTAGCGGTTTTTAGCGTTTTTCAGTGTTTTTTAGCATTAGCGTTTTGAGCATTTATCTTAGCGTTTTTGACGCTAGAGCGTTTTTACAGCTGAAAAACTCCTCTCAGAACCCACATGTGCATGGACATATAGGATAACATGTTGGAGAGTTTATTGAATGTAGAAAAAAAACGTATGAAGCCAAAAACAGCTGCTGTAAAAACGTCCAAAAACGTCCACTCTGCATGAGGCCTTAAGAGCTTCATCTGAGATTTAGAGCAACTGCATATGCAGTGCACAGTATATTTTCCTTTAGTAAATCAACCTCATTGGCTGTATGTTTGGGGTCATTGTCCTGCTACAGAATACATTTGGGGCCAATCACTCGCCTCCCTGATGGTATGATGAATAAATATTTGCCTGTAGTATTTTTAAGTGTGGCTAAGAATTTAAAGATACAACTGTCATGACAGAAACAAGGAGGCTTTGCAGCAAGGATGGTTAAACATTAAAGCAGAGGTCCACCCAAAAGTAGAACTTCTGCTTTAAGGCCTCCTCCCCAGCTCCTATTTGGGAAACTGAGCTTTTGGGGAGGAGGAGGGGAGCAGGTAACCGATTTTGACAGGTACCTGCTCCCGTTTTCGTTGGAGTTGCCTTAGGTGATCGGAAGCAGAAGTTCTCCTTCCCAAAGTCTTCTGGGACACATGACAGGTCCTAGAAGACCTCGAGACCAGTCACAGAGCACAGCGCCGCTCGCGTTTGCGCACTGGGCACCCGGGTTGTGAAGCCGCAAGCTGTCACAGCCAGGCATCCATAGTAGAGATGCTGGTGTCGCCGAGGGAGGACTCACTCATCCATGTCTTTAATGTGAGATGGTCAAATAGGGGTTGATTTACTAAAACTAGAGAGTGCAAACTCTGGTGCAGTTGTGCATTTTAGCCAATCAGCTTTAAACTTCGGCTTCAATTAAGCTTTGACAAAGAAAAACATTGAAGATGACTGGCTACCATGCACAGCTGCACCGGATTTTTCACTCTCCGGTTATAGTAAATCAGAACCTTTTGGGATATGCAATACTTTTTAACACTTTTTAACAATTACATGTGTTTTTTTGTATAAATAAAGCTGTATGTACGTTTATATTCTGTTTGTAGTGACATTGAATACATCCCCCACTCCAATATCCATTTCTGGACAATTGGAGGTTTGCTATATTTTCCTGCTTATTATGTACACTTGGGGGGACAGTGTGCAATTTTTAAAGACATTGTCTTGCCCCCACATTTTTAAAATAAATTTGTTTTAGTTGATAAGGAAAGTCTTTTATGGCTCTGTGACTCTTTAGTGCACCTTCTGCTATGAGCACACACATTGTAGCAAAGGGTGGTGCAGAAGCTTAAACTCAGCCATCCTAGGACAGGACATCTCTCAACACCATCAGCAGAGGGTAAGCTGCCAGGTGTTTTTTTTTGGATGGGGGGGTGAGGGGGTTAACATATACAAAATGTTAGGTTAGGCAGATTTAATTAAGTGTTAGATATAGAATAAATCTTCAAAGTCCAAGAAGAATTCCAGATATGGTTATTATGTATACAAAAAGGACCAGTTACCATGTAACTATGCACATGTCATACCTGGCCAATGCCCCGGAAAGCTGGAAATCACTGAAGTAGATACCACTACTCCAGTAATCTTCATTTGCTTCCGGGTCCCACACCAAGCAGCTGCCCTGCTACATTGTGACTACAAGAGGTTGGCAACTTGACACGGGTGCCATTCTCTAAATGAATGGGAAGCATTCTCTGATGGAATGGGGTGGAGAGCATAACATCACCACCCCACCTTTCCACCTCATCCAATCAGCGATATGTTGCATTCATTCTGAAAGTGCCAAGCTCTCTCTGACTGACACCAGTGCCAATTGTATGTTGACAATGCAGCACAACAGAAACTCAACACAGGACCTGAAAGCCAGTGGAGATCAATGGAGTAGCAGGGTCTACTTCAGTGATTTCCAGCTTCCAGAGATAGTTACATTGGTCCAATGTAGCAATACTGTGCCCCAATGCCCCCCTTTTACCTTGTCCTCCTGAAACCAATCTTACATATCTATGACCTCTGTACACTGCCCTATATGCTACTAACCTCTGTACACTGCCCTACCTACTGACCTCTGTACACTGCCCTACCTACTGACCTCTGTACACTGCCCTACCTACTACTGACCTCTGTACACCGCCCTACCTACTGACCTCTGTACACTGCCCTACCTACTGACCTCTGTACACTGCCCTACCTACTACTGACCTCTGTACACTGCCCTACCTACTGACCTCTGTACACTGCCCTACCTACTACTGACCTCTGTATGCTTACCTACATCCCACTGAATGCTGTACATTGCCCTACATCCTACTGATCTCTGTGCACTGCCCTACATACTACTGAGCCCTGGACTCTGTCCTACATACTGCTTACACTGGTCAGAAATCAGAGCAGATAGCCAGACTGGAAACTAGTCAAGAAAATCAGCCTGTAGTACCGGGTGTTCTGCTTTCATGATGAACTCCAGCATCAGACTTGTGGGGGTGACCAAATACTCCCCAGGCATGAAACAAATTGTAAATGAAAGTGAATGCCGCGTGAATGTCTCACTGAAGTTAACTTTTAAGGTAGGCTAAGTTTATACTTTTACAGTGACATTAGTTTTAGTAGATTTTTCTAGGTTTTCTTCATGCCATCCTTACTTTTTGATTGGGGGCTTAATAGTTAATTTATTTTTTTTAAAAAGGAGGGGGGGCACTGCACCCGTTGATCTTTAATCTCTTTAATGTTGTCGAGGTAGATCTCCATCTCTCATAGCTTGCCTACCCTGCTTTAGGGGATACTTTATTCATCTACATTTGTTTTGCTTAACAGATACTCAGGTAGTAAAAAAGAGAAAAACACAAAATAAAAGATTGAATAATACTGCAAGTCTGAATATGACAATTGTTTTCAAAACCTATCATCGGCATACAAGGATGGATTTAAAAGCCCTTACATTTCAATCTAGTTATTAGACTGCAAAAAAAAATGTGTCCCTGTCAAAAAAGGAACAGGTTTTATTTTCCAAGAAAAGAATTGATTGAAAGAACTGGTCTATAGAGACCATTCAGTGGACTATTACACCTTATCCTTGATGGCAGATGGTAACATGTTCAGCTATAAAAGCCACCATCAGCGCTCACAATTTATAGCGCTGTGTAAGAAATGATTAGGGATAAGCCTTATCTTTATTTTGCAATTCCCGCTGAAGCTGTGTTTAAGCCCTTTGCAAATGTGCTGTTGGTGTTCTATAGAATCAATGCTGACCTTTGTACATATTAATGGTGTTTCAATTGGGGATGTCTTCTGGATTTAGAAGCGGTTTTGACAAATGTATTTTAGTTTGTTTCACCAATCTTTGAAGTGGAATTCCAGATTACACTATGCATTAGGACTAAAAGTGTTCAGATGAGCACATTTATTTTCACACTGTTTATAAAGATTATTACCTATAGAGACCAAAACCAGACTATATTTAGAGCACCATTAACATGACATGTACCTGCACTAACATAAACCATGTTAAGCTAAATTAAATATAGTACTAACTATTGTGCAGAGTATTGCATCATTCACTAGACGCTTCTTGGACACAGCAAACGGCTTTACTTTTATGGAGGATGTTAGATATTGGGGGTCATTTACTATAGTGCCACAACGCCAATTTGCGCTAATTGCAGCGAATTAGCACTAATTTGCGGCAATTAGCGCAAATTAGCACTAAATCGGTATTCACTATAGTGCTGGTGAGAAAATACTCCCAAAATCAAATTTACTATAGTTCCCTGAAACTAAATAGCGCCCAAATCTTTACTCTGCTAAAAGCTGGAGAATTGCACATGGAAATAATGTTTTAGAGCATGATATAATTGCCTAAATGGTACTGAAATATGTGGTATATTATTTAAAGATAATCTGCTTTTAAACTGTGTGAAATAGAGATTTCTACACTGAAATATCTTTAAAAGTCTGATGCCCCATACACACGGTCGGATTTTCCGATGGCAAATGTCCGATCGGAGCGTGTTGTCGGAAATTCCGACCGTGTGTGGGCTCCATCGGACATTTTCCATCAGATTTTCCGACACACAAAGTTGGAGAGCAGGAGATAAAATTTTCCGACAACAAAATCCGATCGCGTCAATTCCGACCGTGTGTGGCCTGTTCCGACGCACAAAGTGCCACGCATGCTCAGAAGAAATTTCGACACGGAACAGCTTGGTCAGGTAAAATTAGCGTTCGCAATGGATACAGCACTTTCGTCACGCTGCAATGTTAAAAATGGTTTAATACAGCGCACTCTCTTCTTCTTTATAATGTGACAAGAATTAAGTCGTTTTGCTGCTCATATTCACACACACTTCTCCCAAACTTATTTTTTTGTTTTCTTCTTGGGATTCCCTGAATATATTGTTATTTGTCACATCTGACAGAATTTTTTTTTTTTTTTTGTTTTCTTTTTTTTTTTTATTTAAAGCCATTTTTCGTTTAGATTTTATGTTTGTATTTTTTACAAGGCTGATCTTTGTTTAATGTTATTTTTAGTTTTACTCCAGACTATTTTTGTGTGTGTTTTGTGTGTCAAGTTACCACAACACCATTGATATCTTTTATTATTTAATCTCAAGGAGATTGTTTGGTGTTGATGTCCCTTGTTAATTTCACATTGTATTTTTGCAATGTACCTGAATCCTCACAAACCAACTGTCCTTTTTGAAGTAAAACACACATAGGCAAGTATAATTCAAAACATAATTCCTTTATTAAGGGCTCAGAACCAAACAAAGAGGGAGGCAATGCTGGATCAACAGGAGAAATTAGCGAAGCTTGGGACCCCCAGGGCAGACATCAATTCTTGAACATCAAAATTGGTGGCCTGAGGAGTCCATATGTAAGGGAGGGCAGTCTGGTCCAGAAGTCGCAGAGATCCGGAAAGCAGCAGATGACATCTGTGTCCCCAGGCTGTGGTACCACAAGAGGCTGCATCTTTTGGCCGACCAGACTGGATCCAGGGTCCTCACTTTCTGGTCTTCCTTCCACGCTTCATTCCGGGCTGTGGCTGTGCTGTTGGAGATGTGGCAGGAGGAGGAGTAGAACCTGGAGGAGGAGGAGGACTAGGAGGACCTGGAGGAGAAGGAGGAGGAGGAGGACCTGCAGGAGGAGGAGGAGGACCATGTGTGAGTTCGCAAAGGTGTGTCCCAGATATAATTTGGGCCCTCATACCTTTATTAAGAGCCTCCAATATGAGCGACTCACACATGAGTTGTTGTCCCTCCTCCATCCTCTGCATTTTAGAGGCAATGATGGCAGCAAAGTCATCCTCCACGGTCTGTGGTGCTCCCAGGGCCTCTGTAGCCCTCCAAAAGAGGCCTATGGCAGCCTCCTCTAGGGCACTCCTCCTCCTGCCACTTTCTCTTTCCAGGTGTTGGGGAGGGACCTGCAGATCAGGCAGCCTGCTCGGCCCGGCCACCTCCTGGCTGAGACTTCCCTGTGTATGAAAAAGGGACATGGTTTTAGTTTTTGCATCATCAATCACAATCAGAAATTAGTACTCCAAACTAACATCTAGTTAACATCATTGATTGGACAAGCAGAAATATTTAGAGGAATGCTATACCTGGCTCAAGCTGGGCTCCTCCACATGTTGCTGCCTGGAATGCATAGGTTGGGCGTCAGAAGCGTCAGCTGGGGGGGAAGGAAGCGTGGAAGGAAGACTGGAGAGTGATGACCTGGGTTCAGTCTGGCCTGCCAGAAAATGCAGCCTGTAATAGTACCACATCCTGGGGACATAGATGTCATTTGCTGCTCCAGATCTCTGCGAATCCTGGACTTTCTGGCACTCCCTTACATATGTGCTCCTCAGGCCACCAATTAGGATCTTCAAATATGTGATGTCTGCCGTGGGGATCACCTGCTTCAAAATTTCCAACAATTGATCCAGCGCTGCCTTCCTCTTTGTTTGGTTCCTGTAATGTGGGTGGTTGATCTCCCACAAACAGGGCAGCTCCCTGAACATGTCAATGAATATTGACATGAAGTCATTATCTTGTAATAAGACATCCATGTTCACTGCAAGACACAACACAAGACAAAGCCTAATGTCAGACCAAACTCTCCTAATCTTGTTACAATATAGGCCTCAATCTAGAAGCAGTATAGGCACAAGTATGTCTCTTACCTTCGTTCTTATGATCGGCGCGTCCAATGCTCCTTCCTCCGCTCACAGATCGTACGTAATACGCACGTGTGTTACGCTTTATACACACTGCGCATGCGTGTAACTCCGCCCGCCCCTGACGTTCTTTCTAGTCTATTCCCCGCCCCTTTTCGTTTGCCGCAGTGGGTGAAGAGCACATGGCGGAGTCACAGCAGGTGCGTGCTAATTACAGGAACGAGGAGGAAAGCCTGGATCCGGACACATCCCGATCCAGAAGGAGAAGATTTAAGGCCACAAATATGTCCTTTGGGGAGATGTTGAAGATGGTGGACATCCTGAAGAAGGCTGACTATGATGGAAAGTATGGGCCTTACCCCAACCCCAATATCAGAAAGGCAAAGATCATGGCGAAAGTGGTCAAAAGTCTGCACCGGAATTTCGGGGTACGACGATCGAAAGATCAGCTCAGGAAGCGGTGGTCGGACCTGAAATTAAGAGAGCCTGAGTAGTACCGAAAGATCCGGAGAGTGCTGCAAAAAAGTAAGTAGTTGTGCTGTGTTCCTATTCTTTTTGTCTTTATTACGTTCGTGCTGCTCCATATGCTTTTCTTAATTGTTGTACAGTTTAAAATGTCAATTTTAATGTTCATGGGCCCATTATTCGTTCGTATCAAACATTTTTTTTTCAGCCTCTAAAACACCATTGTTTAGGCCATATGCATTTTCCTACATTTTTTAGGGCCTACTTGGATGCAAAATATTTGGTTGTGTAGATGGCTTTGTTACTAGAATGAAATGCAAACTAGATTCTGTGTAAGGAGAGGACACTCAGCAGCTGTTTTCACATCTGGACACTGGAGCACTAGTGTGGGACACAAGAACACCCTTTTTATTAGGGGGCAACACAGGTGCTCCAGTGTATACTATAGGGGGGTCTCCATCTGTGAAGCTTGTACAAAACAGGTAAAGTATTGCAGGTTGACAAAGGACACTAAAAAAGCGACATCTTGGAATTCTGCTAAAATTGACAATTGTACCCCACTTCCAAGCAATGTTTCCTATTTATAGTTCTGCCATCAAATATCTGTGTGCTAAGTATACCATTTTTGTTTTACATAGGGGAGAAAAGACTCGGAGGATACCCCTCATCCGAGGAGACCACAGACCCCCCACCTCTGGAAGAAGGTGAAATACCCCCAACCCAAGCTGAGCAGGAGGAGGAAGAAGATGTGGTGGAAATTGGCACCACAACAGGTGAGTGTCTGCGACCACAGGCTCAGGTAAGAGATGGATGCTGGCAGATTTTTGATACCTGTTTTTGTTTGGTTTCTCTCTTTTTTAGGTGATCGTGAGGTTAGGGATCGAGATCCTTTCACATCAGAAAGTGCCCAGATCCTGATCGGGGAGATAATGGGGTGTAATTTAGAATTGGAAAACATCAAGAAAAAAATCAATGATGTGATTCAAAAAAATAATAACATCATTGATGTTTTGGGGCGAATTTAAAACCCCACAAAATCACTTTTTTTTGTGTGGTACAATGTTTTAAATTTTTTTGCGATGTTTCGAAATGCCAAATTTGGAGGATGCACACAGTGTGCCAACATGTGCTATCTGCCATCACGGGAGATCAATGGATGCGTTTTGGGGGTGCAACCCCTTCCTCAATAATAAAGTAGCTGTGAGGAAGGGGTTTCTCCCACAAAACACGGCCCTTGATCCCCCTTGATGGCAGCTAGCACATGTTGACATTTGTAAATTGGTGTGCATCTTCCAAATTTGGCTTTTCAAGGGGTGACTTCACCCTATCTGAACGCAATATCAAACACAGTTCCTAAATACTCATGTCTGATATTGCCTTCAAGTTTTACCATATGTGAACTTTGTAAGTTCAAGTTTTTTGTCTTTCTTTTTGGTTTTACACAGGCCTGTTTTATCGTAAATATACATTTCTATTTTTGATAATGCCACCCCAAAAATTGTTATACAACAAACATGTTGGTTTGTTTTAAAAGCCGTTTCTAAATGCACATGTGATTGTGCAGGTATTAAAAAGTTTGTTAATCAAGAATGTGTGGATTATTGTCTCAACGCTACAACACTTTTGTGGTGATGTAATTGCTGTTTTCTGAGAAAATGGTGGTTATTTCCTAAGGGCAAATACTCTTTGCACTACAAGAGCATTTTCATTGCAGTTTCAAGAGCACCTGTAGTATAAAAAGTGTATATGCCTTTAGCCAACAGTGCTTTGTATAAGGTTACACAATCACGCCATTTTCAGGACTCCACACATTGCTGTCAGGATCAGCTAAAACAAACACAAGCAGTAAATGTCACCAAAGATTAATTTTTTTTTTATTTGATAAATGCTTCACAAATTGTCTGGCATATTGATGGCCCCCCTACCCGCAAAGAACTCAAGGTATCTTAACCGGACATCACGGGCACTCAGGGAGGGCAAGCCAGGACGGCCACTTTCAAGCGCCGTCAGGGTTGTATCATGTAGATTTCCAGCCTCAGGCCCAACTGAGCCAGCATAGTTGGCAGAATGTTGGCGTAAAAAGTTATGGAGAACACAGCACGCCAGGATTAGATGATTAAGTTTATACTCCGCCATATGGATGGGTGTCAGAAATAGGCGGAACCGGCTGGCCATGATTCCAAATGTGTTCTCCACCACTCTTCTGGCTCTGGCCAGCCGGTAATTAAAAACCCTCTGTTCTGGGGTGAGGGTCCTCATCGGGAATGGCCGCATAAGATGGTCCCCCAGCGCAAATGCTTCATCCGCAACGAAGACGAATGGGAGTCCTTCCACATTGTCCTCTGGAGGTGGCAAATCCAAGCTGCCATTCTGGAGACGCCTGTAGAACTCCGTCTGGGCGATGACTCCACCATCGGACATCCGGCCATTCTTCCCCACGTCCACATACAAGAAGTCGTAATTAGCTGACACCACCGCCAACATCACAATACTATTGAACCCCTTATAGTTGAAATAGTACGACCCCGAGTTGGGTGGTGGGACGATGTGGACTTGTTTCCCATCAATTGCCCCTCCGCAGTTAGGAAAGTCCCACCGCTGGGCAAAGTGGGAGGCCACAGTCTGCCATTCCTGTGGCGTGGAAGGAAACTGTTGAGGAAAACAAAAATAATTTACTATTTTTGCACATAAACATGCCAAGCAGATTAGGCACAAACATTCTTGGCCAACCTCCAGATAGCATTTATTAAGGGGAAATTAACACCAAAGTATAAGGTACACCTATCATATTCCCCCTCTCATGGGCCATTTCTAACATTATAGGGGGGGGGGGGAATCGTGGATAGGTAGCCCTCTTCACTTCATTGAGAGATGAATGCCTAAATACAGGGTATTACTTGTAACAGCCCCTCCTTAGTTACACTATTGGCAGCCCACTGGACAGGTAAGAAGTGTCATAATACAAAGATATAAATACACATTGTACACATTTGAGGACATTTGGACATTCTGATATTACCTATCAAGATAATAATAGTATACAAAAACTTTTAACAGTACCATTGAAAAGTATACAGGCAGGCCCTTGCACTACATGCTTTGGGGAATTCATCCATAAATCTGACCACAAAAGAGATGGGTGTAGTGTGTATGGGTTTGGCAAAGTCAGCAGATAGATGATTGAGAATAGATAGAGAATTGGGATCAGCTGACTTAGCAGTTGGGGGGAGGGAGGGTTTAGAAAAATGATTTGGGGACACCACAAAAAAAAAGACTCTGGCACTCTGCCTGAATTTAAAGCACAAATCACATTTCTAAACATTTTAGGGGGTGTTTGGGGTAAAGCACTACTATGGAGCTGATAAAATACATTGTTAAGTGACTACATGAGGTGACTATAGGGGCAGGAGAGCATGTTGGGGAGGTTATTGAAGGCAGATATGTATGAAGGACTTAAAAAATAAATACCTAAAAAACCAGCATGCATGAGGAAAAAGGGGACATTCACAGCATATTACAAACATGGTAATTAGGGAATGAGGAAAGAAATACAAGATATTAGCAAACATTAAATACAATAAAATGTCATATTAAAGGATAAAAATCTTACCTTAATATACTCCTTCTGCAGGATCTGGATGATGGCAGAACAGGTCTCTGGGATAATGATACCCAGAGCCTGGGGGGAGATGCCTGTCGAGAACTTGAGGTCCTGCAGGCTTCTCCCTGTCGCCAAGTACCGCAGGGTAGCGACGAGTGATGGCTTGCCTCATGCAGGTATCCTGCCTGCTGATATAGGGGGTCAGCGAAGCCAGCAGATGGTGAAATACGGGGTCCCTCATCCGGAGAAAGTTCCTGAAATCATCAGGATTATTCTCACGGATCTCACGGAGCAAAGGCATATGAGAGAACTGAACTCCTCCCCACTCTGTTCATGGACTGGACTTGTTTCAAGGTCAGGACCCAAACACCAAGCCCCCGCACAGCACGAACTCTGCGAGGAGTACGTATACACAACATGGCTAGAAAACGGTCGGCTGCTCAGAACGAAGTAACAGAACGCACTGAAGAACAGCAAGGCCTGTGAAGAGCGACCTGAAAAACAGCAACCAGCGGGCAAGATCGCACAGAAAACTCCAATACGAACTTACTGCACGCACTGAAGAGCAGATACAAACCCACAAGCACAAACTGAACCGCAGAAATCGATCTGAAAGCCACGAGTCTGAAAAAGCGCGAATCGTCTCTCACCAAACTTTTACTAACACGAGATTAGCAAAAGGAGCCCAAAGGGTGCTGCGCTTGGTTCTGAACTGGCCTTTTCTAGTCTCATCGTACGTGGTGTACGTAACTGCCTGGTTGGCGATCGGAAATTCCGACAACTTTGTGCGACCGTGTGTACGCAAAACAAGTTTGAGCCAACATCCGTCGGAAAAAATCCTAGGATTTTGTTGTCGGAATGTCCGATCAATGTCCGACTGTGTGTACGGGGCATGAGAAGAGATAAATTCCCCGTTTTTGTACAACTAGGTGCCAACACAACTGAGCATGCTCAGACATGAAAATAGCTCTAATTTTAGCTAAAGTGTCTGTAACGACACCCCGGTTATGAAAGGGGTTAAATTTGTTTAGGACATTTCATACCCAAACACAAAGGCAGCTACCGAACACTCCAATCAGCCAAACAAGGAACCCATACAAATAATCCACCCCAAAAACGAGGCACGGCTCCGTCTTCAGGTTTCAAACAGGAATTAATCTTTATTCAAAAAACAAATGTTATACAGGTCCCACTTCAAAACATTTCCCCCCCACCCTTGGAAAACAGGACAGGTTAAACTGTCCAATAACAATGGACACACAGGTCAGGTGTGCTTAACTTCTCATCAGTAAACAGTCTTAACAGGGGGGCTGCTGGAGGAATCCCCCCTCCCTCTTTCCTCACAGCAATACACATCCTGTGATCCAAGGCAGACAAACACAATAGAACATTGGAACATAGCCCCACCCCAAACCAGCACAGCAAACAGCACACACCACATACACACACATACACAGCATTGAGTCTCTGACCAGCACAGATCACAGTGGGGTTCCCATTCACCCCGTGCCTCTATTAGTGACTCCCGTCACAATGTCTTTTTTACCAGGCACTATAGTAAATACCAAAATTAGCACTTGGCTAAAATGCATTTTTGAGAATGAAAATTGGCGCTATTATAGTCCAATGCAAGTTTCAGCCGTTGATTCTAATGGTACAATAAATAAATATTTTTAATATTGAAATGAAATGTATCTTTCTCTGAAATAAATGTTCCTTGCAACAATGTTGTTGCTTCTATTTTGTTTTTGTTTTTTTTCTCATCTATTTTGTTTTTAAGAATGCTAGAAAGTGGAATGTTTTGACGTTTTGGTAAAATATATTTTTCTCTGTCACTTTCACTTGTTACTCCTCCATCTCACAACAATCTTTACCCAAACTCACACAGGTGTCTTTACAATCCACAAACAATACCATTGCTGATACAAATTTAAAATGAGTCACATTTTTTTGTGCTTTTTATTATTTCCAAATAATCATAATTTGAGCCAAAAAATGTGATATGTGTACAAATATCAGAAATCAAAAATTCAATTCCCAAAAATTTGAGGATAATATCACTATTCTACACTCATCCTCAAAGAACCACCAAATATCACAGAATAAATCAAGAAGAATAACTCTCAAGTAATGTAATTCCTTCACCTGTATGTCCATAGAAATGTAGTATTTATGTGTAGGAGGTTTTCTCATGTGGTAGCTCTGCGGCTTAGAGGTTAGAACTTCTGCTTATCCTCCCAGAGTGTCTGAGTTCAGATCCCAAACATGCTGCTTCATGTAGAGAAGTTGTCTCTTCTCCCAGGTCCTATAACTAAATGTAGTATATATGTGTAGGAGGGTTCCACCACCATTGTAAATCTTGCCAGATAAACTTTCTAGACAAAAGTATTGGGACACCTGCCTTTATACACACATGACCTTTAATGGCAGCCCAGCCGTAGTCCGTAGGGTAAAAATATGATTTGGCCCACCCTTTGCAGCTAGAACAGCTTCTGGGAAGCCTGTCCACAAGGTTTAGTGTGTCTATGGCAGGGGTCTTCAAACTACGGCCCTCCAGTTGTTCAGGAACTACAATTCTTGTCATGTCTGTGAATGTCAGAGTTTTACAATGCCTCATGGGATGTGGAGTTCCACAACAGCTGGAGGGCCGTAGTTTGAAGATCCCTGGTCTATGGCAACGTTTGACCATTCTTCCAGAAGTGCATTTGTGAGGCCAGACACTGATGTTGGATCAGAAGGCCTGGCTTGCAGTCTCTACTCTAATTCAGCCAAAGGGTGTTCTATCAGGTTGAGGTCAGGACTCTGTGCAGGCCAGTCACATTCCTCCACCCCAAACTTGCTCATCCATGTCTTTATGGACCTTGTTTGTGCACTGCTGTGCAGTCATGTTGGAGCAGGAAGGGGCCATCCCCAAACTGTTCCCACAAAGTTGGGAGCATGAAATTGTCCAAAATGTCTTGGTATGATGATGCCTTAAGAGTGCACTTTGCACTTGTAGTTTGCACTTGTAGTGCAAAGTGGATTTGCCTTTCGTAAATAACCCCCAATGTTTGTTAGCACTAATCATGCCCAGGGACTTGGACATTTAAAATTGTAGGGTTTACACTGCACAGGTACATATGCTTAGAAAACTGATACTTTGTTTATGTGCATGCAAATGGACTTCAATCTTTGGCCTGTAGTTGGAGATTTGATGCACATAGCCAAGGGCTAACACATTTGCAAATAGTATTCTGTGTTCCTGCTCATCAGGTGCAATCACTTTAGATATACATGAAGAGACAGATTGAAAGATACTGGTGGGCGTGTAATTCTATCGGGCGTGTGCTAACAATACAACCTATCTTATATAAAGGGCTGCAGTGGGGGGGGGTTCGTTTGGGCTGAGAAGGTCAGTTTTTTTTTTTTTGCTGTGATTTGTGGGGTGAAGGAATGATAGTGTGCATAATGATAAACACCCAACTAGGGTTGTTTGCTGAAATTCTTGTGCATTTTTTCCATCAAAAGTGGGTTTATGTGGCCATGCTGTCAATGCTGTGTGTGTATTGTTCCTGTTTGACCATGCAAACATGGTTTGGGAGCATGTGCTGGCCTTCTACTCTTTGATCTCATTGCTTAATCATGTACACAGAAATGCAGCTTCCAGCAGAACATACTCACCAATGTATGTATATGTGTGGATTGTGGGCTGGTGGTGGGTGTTATATTTTGAATAAGTGCTTTTTTAATATTACGTTGGAATGCTTTGTAAGAATAATGACTGTTAAGTATGTTTCTATAATCTTGCAGATAAAAATGTGATGTGTTGCCCGTTATACACTGAAAGTAAAGCTGTGTCCACTCTAAGGTTTAGACAAATTTTAGATTGTAAGCTCCTATGAGCAGGGCCCTTAAAATCCAATTGCTAACTGTTTTGCTAAATGTAGCACCATGTATCCTGTAGAATTTTTTTTCAAGCTAGTAAATGAATTTACATAATTTTGTTTCTGCTGGCAAAATAAAAGTACATTATTGATTTGTTTGTTTGGTGTTTTTTTTTTTTTTTTTTAATTAGTTCTGGGGGTGGTGGTTTTGGGGGAGTGCAATATCTTTTTATATCTTAGAATTTCTATATGTATTTGTGCACCAAAAAAAACTAGTCTCTTCACCCTGGTTTACCTTGATGCTATTTTGAAATCGTGCTACTTCACTTGATGTAGCACGATTTCAAAGTAGCAAGGTCAGCGCGATTTCAGGTGCTACTCGATAGACATCCGTGTGGCTTCATACACAGATGTCTATTGAAGTCACACCTGAAATTGGCAAAAGTAGTGCAGGAGCTACTTTTGCAAATTGGAGTTGCGCCGCAAAATCGGCGTCGCATCGATTCGAACAGTGCCATTGCTGCCAAAAGGCTGCGACTTGTCATGCGATTTAATCTCTCAAATTGCATGACAAGTTGCTCCAATGTAAACCTAGGCTTCAGCACACCTGCAAGTAAGTGATAAAGGTGGAATCTTTATATATAACAGCTGTGGAGAATTGCAGGTAATGAATTTAGCTGGTGGATATGCAGTGTTGTATGTGTCAGCTCTGGTTCACACTGGTGCGATTTGACATGTTAAATCGGTTGCAATTGCACCGTTCTAATTGGTGCGACTTTGGGGTGAAATTTGTATTGATATCAGTGCAGAAACCTGCACAGATGTCTTGTATTGCCTCCGCAGTCGGGACTGACATGCGGGAATGAAATTGTGTGAGTTCAGCTGAACAATTTCCTCCTGCTGTCACTGTGAACCAGGGCTCAAACTGGGCCCTTTTGTCTTTGTAATTCACCTGCTGCTATCCCACGGACACCATTTCTTATCGACCTCCCTTAAGTTTACCTTCAAATATCATATGTAGAAATACAGATGTGCATATCTGCAAGTAAACGAAAATAAAAAATACTAATCGTGTTTGCGATCAAAAGAGCATGGTTTCACCTTCTGACCACCACAGGAACCCGAAGTTCCTGTGCTGGTCAGGATCTCCATCTAGGTGGACATGGTGAGGTCTCTCTTTAGCAAAGAGGAGGTGCTGCTGATTTGCCAGGTAAGTGTAGGATATGTACTTACTCAATGTGGGGGTGGATGTGGTAGTTATATTTGGTGTGGGTGGAGTTAATTGATTTGTTTGACATCACCACACATTTGCTTCTCGCCCATGTGCACACATCACTTCCTGCATTTGTTCTTCTTATGTAAATCAGTAAGGACTATGCAAGTATAAATGAGAGCTCCTTTATATTAAAATATATATGACTTGTTTCACAGTTTGGTGACTTTTCCAGCAAATTTGGACCTCTGAGTTGCATGACAAGTTGTACCATGATTCTCAATGATAATGATTCATATCTGTTTTACCAACTTCAAAGTACTACTTTGGTGTGACTTGAGGTACATAGGGCGCAATATTACACAGGCATTCCCAGAAGTTGGGGCCAAGTTGCAGCGGCAAAGTGGCAGCAAAATAGTATGACTTTCAGATCGCAGCAGTGTGAATGAGATTCAAGGATACCACCTTTGAATTTAGCCCTATTGTCACTTGTGCATCCTGAAAGTGGGGCAAATTCATCCCTGCACTACCTTGGATTGTACAAACCAAATGGTATACAGGTAATCCACCTGCCCCTATAATACCAACACTGCGCTCTTGAAAGGATCAGAAATGAATACCTAAAGCAGCCACTTAGCATTGTATTGCATTGCATTGCATCTCTGTTGTATCGACAGCCCCAAAACAGTGAAAAAAATAGTGGCGCTGAAACTAATAAACTCCTGCACACAATGAAAAAACCATGTGTGTATAATATGGTAATATCAAGGTTAGTGACACCTAACATAAAGTAAACCACCAATAGTGAAAAACATGATGGGTATATAAACAGTAATTGGTGCCCTGGTAAACTGTTGTGATAAGTGAACCAAAAAGAAGTAATAAAAATTCCTTTAAAGTGAACAACCAAAATATATGAATATATAACAAAAGTCTATAAGAAATCTCAAAAGAATGTGTAAAATAGTCCGTGACGTGATATAATACAAAAGAAGTATTATATCATTATATTGGATCCGCAATGTGTTGCGGACCCAAGGTGTGCGGTAGTTGATAACAGCCTCACCCGCTCCTCAGAACCAAGCCCCCACTTCCTGGTGCAGCGTGTCACGGACGTTATCAACTACCGCACACCTTGGGTCCGCCACGACCACAACACATTGGTTTACACTGCTTGGATTGTTCTTGTTGTGGAATTTTTCTCTGCTTGATGTGATTTTGTATTATGTGAGTGGAAGAATTTTTTACATTTTTATTAAATTGCTAGTACGTTATCACACTATTAGAGCATTTTTTTATTTACATTTGGAGAGAGTATATACATGCGGAGACCCTGGATGCTAACGGTGGGAGTTCAGAAGTTATTATTCACCCCCTTTTGTGTGGGTCAAGGCGATTTTAGCCGAACACGAGAGTGTGAGGCAGAGAGAGCTGGTGAGTGCGTTTCCTAAAGGGGAGTGGAATCACGGACACGGAGGTGTGGTGGAAGAATAACAAAGCAGAACTTCTTTTGTATTATATCACGTCAGGGACTATTTTACACATTCTTTTGAGATTTCTTATGGACTTTTGATATATATTTATATATTTTGGCTGTTTACTTTAAAGGAATTTTTATTATTTCTTTTTGGTTCACTTATCACAACAGTTTACCAGAGCACCAATTACTGTTTATATACCCGTCAGATTTTTCACTATTGGTGGTTTACTTTATGTTAGGTGTCACTAACCTTGATATTACCATATTCCACAATATTATACACACTTGGTTTTTTCTTTGTGTGCAGGAGTTTATTAGTTTCAGCCACTATTTTTTTCACTGTTTGGGGCTGTCGATACAACAGAGAATCAAATACTGTCCACACTACCTTGGTTTGACTGATGCGATTTGAGGTCCATATACCACAAGATTACACAGACATTGCTTCAAGTCATGGCAAAGCTGTGCAATTTTAAGGTCGCACAAGTGCAAATAGGGCCTTATTCAAAGGTGTTATCAATTCATCTCATTAGGTTATTTTCATACTTGGGTCAGAGTCACATGAAAAGTTGTCCCCCATGATTTCCATTCATATCTATGCAACTTCACCCATGTTCATATAGCTCTGAATTGACATGTCAAATTGCAGACCAAATCGGCGCCTATTGACGGCAATGGAACTGTTCGAATTGGTACGACGCCACGATTCCCAAAAGTAGTTCCTACACTACTTTGGGTGACTTCAGGGGGCAATTTCTTACCTCCCAACTTTTTGAGATGGGTATAAGGGACACCTATTAGCAAAAGTATGCAGGCATAGGACACACCTCCTAAAATACCTTCTTAAAGGAGAATTATTTCAAAAAAAAAATATTAGTTAAACCTCCAAGTGCTTTTTTTACCAATAATATTCCTTTAGATCCTGGAAAAATTGCCGATGCAAAATCGTGGGAAAATTGCTCGCCTTTCCCTGCAACTCCTGTGTCCATAGACCTCAAGATTACACAGGTACTGCTTAAAGTTGCAACAAAATCGTGCAACTTTCAGGTCGCACAAGTGTGAAAGGGGCCTAAGTCACTGTGCTGAGTACTATTATACCTATAATATAAAGTAGTCCTACCATCAAACACTAGTAAACATATGTTCTCAATATAATTGTGCTCAAATGGCTGAAAATCACACAGATGGTATCACCTACTGAAAGCTTGCATTAGAGAACACAAACAGGTGCATATAACACAATAAGGATGGTACTTCCTCTGATTACCTTACCATAGATAATACACTATTATACCACAGCTCTATTTGCTGGATAGTATAATGCATATACACAGTCACAGTATGTAAGCAGATTGCTGTTGTTCTTCCAACATGCCTTCTCAACAGCATGTGCTTTGTCAAATTATATTCAGCTTCTTCTGGAGATAACTATGATGTTCCTTCAACAAAGGTTTGGTGAGTGCATCGGAAGTCATCTCCTCTGACGGGCAGTATTAAATATCAATAACTACTTGCTCTTGATTGTCCCTCAGTAGGTGATACTTGACATCGATGTGTTTGGTCTTAGGATTGACCCTTTCTGATTGCGTAAGCTTTATACAACCCTGGTTGTCTTCAAAAATGGGAATTGGTTTTGACATGTCTATCCCAATGTCCTCATAAAGTTGACGAATCCATATCACTTCTTGAAATGCGTGTGCTGCTGCAATGTACTCTGCTTCAGTTGAAGATAGAGTGACAGTTGTTTACTTTCGACGAGACCAACTTATTATTCCTTCTCCATTTGTTAAAACATCACTTCCGCTCATAGCTTTTAAAGGGACATTTTTATGCTCAGTTCTTATGTGGATAAGCTGGTCATCTTCCACTAGTAAGCTTATAATTGCTTTTGCCTGCCTATGCTTCCTGTCCCTTTCCTCTGCCTCTCCGTTTGTGGGTCTGTCTGTATTCAGCACTAGCCACAAGTCATCCTTGTTCAGAAACATTTCTAGTTTAAACTTCCATAGCTGGTAATTGGCATTGTTCAGCTTTGTAATTGCAAACTTCACATCTAAACCGCTTGCCATCTATCAGTAGCTTGCATACAGTACTCACTGATTCACTGTAGAATTCTTTCTAGTGCCTGGATGCCTGCTGGGTGCTCTGCTGGGTACGCTGGGTGCACTGGGGTATCCTCTCCAATGCCTGGGTGCCTGGGCCCACAACCTATTGTGCGGAGTATTGCATCTTGCGCTGGGAGCTTCTTACAGCAAACGGCTTTACTTACTTACTTTATGGAGGATGTTAGATTATGTTTTACAGCATTAGAAACAGGAAGAGAACACAAATAAGTGCATATAACACAAAAAGGATGGTACTTCCTCTGATTACCTTACCATAGATAACACACTATTATACTACAGCACCACCTGCTGGGTAGATAGGTATAATGCATATACACAATCACAATATGTAAGCAGATTGCTGTTGTTCTTCCAACACTAACTTCATTCTGCTTTCATGAGCTCTAAGAAGTTCTCGTCAAATTTGTTTATTATTTTTCAAATATAACAAAGATTGTCAAATTGAGTACATACACAATATTCAAATAGCAATAAAGCTAAACATATCGATTTAAGAACAGGATGAGTACATAACAATGTAAAAATGTAACGAGTAGTGCAACAAATAAACCAATAAAGTATTACATCAAAAGCATTAGAAAATTCCATCGGAAGGAAAAAAGTAAGTAGTACCACATAATATTAAAAGAGAGGTAGAAAACAAAATATAGGAGTAGACAGAGAGAAGAGGGTAGAAAAAAGGGGGGAAGGGAATGGGGGGGGGGGGTTACTGGTGGTGTTGCAATCCCAAATGAATAGAAAGTATAGTCAAGGCAAATAGAGTAAAATTACCAAGGCAATAATAGTGTGTCATCAAAGTCTAGAGGTAAAAAATGCTTAACTCAAGGAAGCCAGAGTTTCCCAAATTGACCGATTCAATCTCTTTCGATTGCTTCCATTTTAGCATGAATAAGAGCTTTATTAGTTCTGTGTATGGTTTCAGCTAGAATTAAATATTGAGTTTTCCATGCCTTAGCAATGGTTTGTAGCTCGATGAAGTTCTAAGTTGATAATTTGTGTATTGGTACACCCCACTTCTCATCTGGCCCCCAAGAAACTTGCACTGCACTGTGCAGTGTAAAAAAACAAAAAAACAAGAATCTGTTTGTAAAGACTTGGTGGCTCAACATAAGAATATATTAGTTAATATAGTTTAGTATGCACAAAACGCAAACAATATTGGCATACTAAAGGTGTGGTTGCACAGAAAAAAGCCGCTAATAGGAAAATAAAGGAGATCCAAGCTGAAAAAATTAATGATATAGGCCAGTACTGTGAATACACAAGGGGAGATGAAGTCTATATGCTGGAAGGGAGTGTATAGATCACAGTATGGTGTAAAAGAGGTCAGTTCATAGTACTAAAAACATAAGTTAATGGAGGCTGGCATGTAGGCCCTGGTGCTGGATGGCTGCAGGCTCTAAAAAGAGCTAGAAGGGACTCTGTAGGAGATACAAGGGAAGAGGAAAGAGCAGTGCCATCTAAGTGCAGCAGGACACATTTTAATGGACAATAAAAGAGAGCAGCTTACAAGATGGAAGATATGTAATCACATGTATAATCAAAGAAGGCATCCGCCCCAGAGGAGGGATACAAAGGGATGGATATGCAGTCTGTGTAGTCTGTTGTCTATGCCGCGTTGGTGGCTTCCAGCATTTCCTGGAGATATGGGCGCACTGGGAGAGAGCTGATGACATCACATCTGGGTCCAGAGCTGAGCAGGCGGTGCGCGTGTTCGGACCATGCATGCTCCTTCTTCAGGCATTAGGTGGAGCCATCTTAGAGTAGGTTTATATAGAGATGAAGGGAGCTAAGGCTAGTGAGAGTGACACACCCTTCATCTCTGTATAAACCCACTCTAATATGGCTCCACCTAATGCCTGAAAAAAGGAGCATGCATCCTCCAAACGCACGCACCGCCCGCTCACCTCTGGACCCAGATGTGATGTCATTGGCACTCTCCCAGTGCACCCATGTCTCCAGGAAACGCTGGAAGGCACTAGCGCGGCCAGGGCAACAGACTGCACAGACTGCATATCCATCCCTACAAGCGCTGACACATCTTTCATCTTGTAAGTTGGCGTCTTTTATTGCCCATTAAAATTTGTCCTGCTTCATTTAGATGGTGCTGCTCTTTCCTCTTACCTAGTTTAGTATGCAGAAACTGCATTGTGCTCAGTAGGGGAGCTCAGCATGTGCTATCTACATACAGCTTTGCTTTAAAGCCCAGTTGAAGTCTCACATCAAGTCCCGTTCTGAAAAAGTCGAATGATGAAACGCGTCGATCAGATGTGACATCACGTGCCTGCGCACCTGTAAGAGCTGTTCTTTGCAATTTTTAAAGGAGATTTGCTTGTATTTTTTTTTTGTGAATACACCTTATGAAATAAAGAGCATTATACAGGGATGAAGAGGAGGAGAGGAGTTGGAGCCTGTTCCATTGACCTATTTATACCTCATGTGAAAGATCTGGTGGAAAGGGAAAATCTTGGATGCCCTGCTATTCAAAACCATTTTGTGAAAAACGTTTTCATGACCCACTTAAAGTGGTTGTTAGTTTTAAAATAAATTTACTGTCAGCCCCTCCATTTTATAAGCCATAACACACTCTAATGCCCTGTACACACGATAGGATTTTCGATAGAAAATGTGTGATAGGACCTTGTTGTCGGAAATTCCGACCGTGTGTAGGCTCAATCACACATTTTCCATAGGAATTTCCGAAGCACAAAGTTTGAGAGCTTGCTATAAAATTATCCGTTGTCGGAAATTCCGATCGTGTGTACACAAATCCGACGCACAAAGTGCCACGCATGCTCAGAATAAATTAAGAGACGAAAGCTATTGGCTACTGCCCCGTTTATAGTCCCAACGTACGTGTTTTATGTCACCACATTCAGAACGATCGGATTTTCCGACAACTTTGTGTGACTGTGTGTATGCAAGACAAGTTTGAGCCAACATCCGTCGGAAAAAATCCATGGATTTTGTTGTCGGAATGTCCGATCAATGTCCAACCATGTGTACAGGGCATAAGTGTTCTATTAAAATGAAGCATGTAAATACCCTTTTTTCAGATATATTCAGGCTGGTCATGTGACTCACGGCTGGTCTCCTACTCACGTAACCGACCTGAATGTATCTGAAAAGGGGAATTTTCATGCTTTGTTTTAAAAAAAAACACTTACAGAGTGTGTTATGCCTGATAAAATAGAGGGGCTGCCAGTGACAATTTTCTAACTTTTCTTTTCTACTAAGAACGGCAGATGGGGGGGCAGAGACAGAGACACACAAGAGCTGACGGGGGGTGAGGGAGAGAGCAGAGCTATGGATGACGGAGGCACGTAAAGTGACCACAGTAATCAGAGCTCAGCAGCCATGATTATTGTGGTCAGCACCCAGAGGGGGACACAGGAACTGGCAGGATCAGCCAGGTTTTTTACAGCTTAGATAGAGGCAGGTTAGAAAGCACAAGCACTGTGCTGTTTAACCTGCTATAAGGGAACAGGAGCTCTCTCTTTTTTTTTTTTTTTTTAGGGTTACAAACAGGGTTGCACCGATACTAGTACCAATACTTTCAGGCTTGGTTCTTTGAGCTGTCAGTGGGTCTCCCCAGTGATAAAGAAGTTTGGTAATTGGAGCTGCCGACAATGTTTATTAACAACATTGCTCAGCCCTGAAACACTAAAATAAAAATAAACATTGTTTCTTTTTGTGTATTTCTGTTTCTTCATCTGTAGATCAAAGGGATGAACAAATTTTCCTCTGTTTAGCCCCTTAAAGCGGAGTTCCACACAAAAATGGAACTTCCGCTTTTCGGAACCCTCCCCCCCTCCGGTGTCACATTTCAGGGGGGAGGGGGGTGCAGATACCTGTCACAGACAGGTATTTGCACCTACTTCCGGCATAGACTCCCATGGGAGTCTATGCTTCTTCCTGTCCCGACCGCGCTGTCTGCTGGGAACACACAGCTCCCAGCAGAGAGCGGGGACCACTAGGGACACGCAGCGCGACTCGCGCATGTGCAGTAGGGAACCGGGAAGTGAAGCCGCAATGCTTCACTTCCTGATTCCCTCACCTAGGATGGCGGCGGCAGCTGCCGAGAACCGAGCGGGTTCTCGGCGTCCCCTGCCGACATCGCTGGACCCTGGGACAGGTAAGTGGCAATGTATTAAAAGTCAGCAGCTGCAGTATTTGTAGCTGCTGGCTTTTAATATTTTTTTTTTTTGGCGGTGTGGGTGAACCCCCCGCTTTAATAACCCTCAATTTACTCTAATCAGACTTAATTAATTCCCTATTCTCCTCCGTTTAATTATTATTTTCATGCATTTTATCTTTTGTCTATGTTTATTTTATAAATGATAAACAATTAAAACTTTTTTTTGTTTGCTTTTGTTAGTGAATATTTTTACACATATATATTAACATATATTTCCACATTTTTACATTGAAATGCGCTAAATTTAAAAAAAAATCTATTTATTTCATTTGTAAATAACTTTTCAATGCTTTGTACCACTGCTGATAGCTGAAGTTAATATAAAACAGTTGCGGTAGGTATCAGTAATTGGTATCGGCGAGTACTAAAAAAAAAAGTATCTGTACTTGTACTCATTGTAAAAAAAATGGTATCGTGTATCCCTAGTTACAAACACTTTCATTTTAAGGGGTTATGATTATCTGATAAGCCATTTACCTATCCAGGAAATACGGAGCACAGACGTGGAAATACTGTTGGATTATTTTAGATTTTGGATTATTTTAGAAAAAGAAACAAACAGAAACTTTTTAATTTTATTTTGTAAACAATATATCACTGACACTATTTAATTAACACTGGGTTCATCATATTTTGGATGTATATTTGCACTATATTTTTGTCTAGTTCTGTTGTTTGTATATATTTTATGTTACATGTGCTGTTTTTTACCATTTTATTAATAAAATAATCTGACCAGAAAATGTTGTATCATTAGACAGCTTGTATTTATCAAATAGGGCTGCCGAGATTATTCATTAAAGTTTAAAATGTCAGTGTAAATGGCCAGAATTAATGCATTGATTAGTTTGAAGTAAGCATGTACTTATCCAGACTGTAAAAGTGACTTTGGTAGCCATGTGCTAGAACTCCTTTCTATATAAATGACACTGTGCTGCAGTCTGGAGCCCCTAGGAGTAAATAGCTGTGTGCTTCCCCTAATGAATTCCCGCACAGAAGCTCCAATTCCGCCTGCTCTAGCTGCAGACAATCTGTCATGCAAGACTGATCAGGCAAACCACTCAGCTGCTAACACAAAGCAGAGTGCTCTCTTCAGAGACCTACGTGCTGTCACTCCTATCAAAGAGAGTGAAGAGACAAAACACCAAGACACAAAAGCGGGCTTTAGAAACTATTTACTAAGCAAAGGCTGAAAATGCACTTAAGTTCCTCTCCAATTCATTTGTGCTTAAATATACATATGTATGAAGTCTAACACAGTAAGGCTATAATAGGATTCAGCACTATCCCTATGCAATATATATTCAGTGGCGGGACAAACTCTTCTTTCCATCTGCTCTATAAACACTCCGCTGGGCAATGTACAATGTATAGTAAGCTGTAACAACCAGAATGAATTTGTGACTGATCTGACTTCAATAAACTAAGTCTAATTTGTGGGCTTCTTTGCATGTCTTCAATGTTTTTTGCATTGCTTTTTTATTTTAAAAAAAATGTATATTATACCTCAAGTTACTATTATAAGAACAGAAGTTTTCTGCTTACCACTGACTCTTTGTCCAACAATAACCTTGTTATAGGAAAGTTCTGTTTTTGTTCCCCCCTATACTAGTATTAACTGAAACGATTGATAGTAAATTTCAATTCCATTTCCCTAGCAAGCAATCAGATTTAATTTTAGGATCCTTTCACACGAGTCCAATCAGAAGGGGATTTACCAATCTAGTCACACTATCCAGTCCAGTCAGTAGGGTATCTGTGATGACCAGATCCTTGCTGAGCTGGAGCAGGATGGAACTGATGCCACAAAGGTGACATCCATGCCCATTCAGTTTTTTTTCTTCAGCATTTTACTACTGGGACTTTCTGAACCCATGTTGGTCAGCCAGATAAAAGCAGACTGGTGTCATTTCGTATCAGGCTACCTCTTATCTATCGCATTTAGGTCCATAAACTTGGGAAAAGGTGCAGACCTTTTACACTTTTTTCTGGACCTGGTCCAACCATACGTTTGCATCTGCCTGCTCATAGGCATAGGCTCATAAGATGCAGCCTCTGATCTGATCGTAGTGTTCGTGTGAAAGGGTCCTTAGTGTAGTGAAATAAGTGAAAGATAATTACTAATGCATTAAAAGAAAAGTATTTTTTTTTTTTTTTTTTCGATTCATACTTACCTAGGTATATGCACCATCAGACCAATGCTGCAGTTGTTCCCTGGCGTCTCTGCACTGAGAACGAGCCACCAAACATCGCTAATGGCTCAGTTCTCACTCCTCCCTGAGAGGAGAGCTGCTGACTGTCAGTCAGCATCTCTCCTGCTCTTTTTCTCCACGCTCATTGGAGCGCTGAGCAGTGGAGGGATGGGAGCAGCTGTCTCAGCGTCTCATCAGCTCACTGAGACTGCCATCAGTCAAGGCAGCTGGCGGATCCAGACTTCTGAAGTCGGGATGATGCGCTGCCTCGACTGATTGCAGTGACGTCAGCGGAGATCGGACTTCAGATTGCTCTCCCCTGAAAACAGGTCACAGGAGTGCAAAACGAATTGCACTCCTGTGACCCATAGGCCAGCCTAAAAAGCTCAGGCTTGACTTCTCCTTTAATGAATTGATTATTGCTTTATAGGCTTTTATAGGTTACTGTATTCTGGATGTAAGACCTAGTTGGCAGTAGATGACCTTCAAGACTGAGATCTACAGATAACATTGTGAGTTTTCCAGGGATGCACTCTTATGCCGCGTACACACGGTCGGACTTTTCGTCTACAAAAGTCCAACGGACGCTGACGGACTAAAGCTGGCTGGTAATCCGATCGTGTGTGGGCTTCTCCGGACTTTCAACGGACTTTTTTAGCCTCAAATCCGACGGACTTTAGATTTGAAGCATGCTTCAAATCTTTACGTCGTAAGTACGACGGACCCCGAAATCCGCTCGTCTGTGTGCTAGTCCGACGGACAAAAACCCATGCTAGGGCAGCTATTGGCTACTGGCTATGAACTTCCTTATTTTAGTCCGGTGTACGTCATCACGTACGAATCCGTCGGACTTTTGTGTGGTCGTGTGTAGGCAAGTCCGTTCGTTAGAAAGTCTGCTGCAAGTCCGCCGAAAGTCCGCCGGAAGTCCGCCGGAAGTCTGTCGGACAGGCTGTCGGACTTTTGTAGACGAAAAGTCCGACCGTGTGTACGCGGCATTAGTTAGTGCACCCAAGCTATGTCCTTCACTCTGTAAATTCTGTGAGAGGGATGTCCAAACCTCAACCCCCATCTCTCTGCAGAAAAAAACAGCCTTCACCCCAGGGTCTCGCAGCTCAACTGAGAAGGCCTCACACACCTTTCTTCAGAAGTCCAATATTCTCTGATTCCTTCCCAAGGCCTAGAACTAGGGAGACGTCTTTTGTTGCTAAACAGCGGACCATGTACTCAATATTTCACCCCCTCCCTCAACTATTCACTTCACCTACCATGGTCCAGATTAATTTGTTAGAGCTGCTGGAGACAATGAAGACTTAGATATATATAGATTCTTAAGAAGTTTACTATAGGTCTGGTGCTCAACTTTAAAGGCAATAAAAGAACTCAATACTGCTTGAGGCATTCTGCTACTGATTAACAGATTGTCTCTCTTAGGCTTAATGTACACGGGACGTTTTTACAACCTCTCCTGAACAATTTAACTTGACAGATAAAAACCCACGTTTAAAACGTCCGTTTTGCTGCATTTACATGCCGTGTATAGCGGCATTTGCCGTGTATAGCGGCATTTGCCGCGTTCTGCCGCGTTTGCGTTTAGAAGCGTTTGAAAAAAAAAAATATTTTTCTTTTTAAGATAGCCAAAAATGAAAAACGCCTATAAACAAAACGCGGCTAAATGTGGGTACCACATTTAGCCGCGTTTAGCGGCGTTTACCGTTTGAAACATCGAAAACTTCGGCGTCTGAACTAATTTTTTTGCCTTAAAAAAAAAGCCTGTAAAGGCAACTGCCTAAAAACGACATTAAACGAACCTGTGTACATGTACACGTAAGATAACATTGGATGAATTCAGGGATAGCTGAAAAAAGCACCCAACTGCCTCTGAACGTCCGTTTACCAGCAGCGGTGTACATGAGGCCTTATGGGGTGAGTTTAGTCCCAGGCTCTGCATTCCTCCCAAATGTGAAAGGTTACCATGAGCTAAGGTAACCTTTGTTCCAGGGCCGGTCCCAGGCGGGTGCACGGGGTGCAGTGCACCCGGGCGCCAGAGAGGTGGGGGCGCTGAAGCGCCAGAGTGCTCCCCTCCCTCCTCCTCCTCCTCTCCGTGTCCAGAGCAGGCTCTCTCCATAGGTCACGGCTGCGGAGCGGCCGCTGTGTTTTTCGCTGCTGCTAGAGCCCATCCCCCCTTCTCCTGTCAGAGGAGAGCAGCCGCCGGAGATCGGAGCGGCTGGTCTCTGTGTGGAGAGAGACCAGCCGCTCAGTGACTTCGCTGAGGGGGAGAGCGGTCCATGCCTGCAGCCTGACAGGCTGACACAGGTTCTCCTCCTCTGTCTCTCACTCCCGCGGCCCGCCCAAGCATGTCTAGACAACTGCTCTTCACCCGGGTGGCGCGGCTAACCACTGTGCTCTCTAGCTGCCGCCCAGGTTTTAATGGGTCTCTAGAGTACTAATACTAATGGGGGGTTGTCCTGGTGGGGGGTCTGTACCAATAGAGGGGGGGGCATTGTCCGGGGGGTCTGTACTAAAGGAGGGGGCTTTGTCCTGGTGGGGGGTCTGTACTAATGAAGGGGGTATTTGTCCTGGGGGAGTCTGTACTAATGGGGGGGGTTGTCCTGGTGGGGAGTCTGTACTAATGGGGGGGTTGTCCTGGGGGGGTCTGTACTAATGGAGGGGGGTTGTCCTAGGGGGGTCTGTACTAATGAAGGGGGGATTTGTCCTGGGGGGTCTGTACTAATGGGGGGGTTGTACTGGGGGGGTCTGTACTAAAAGAGGGGGGTTTGTCCTGGTGGGGGGTCTGTACTAAAAGAGGGGGGTTTGTCCTGGTGGGGGGTCTGTACTAATGGGGGGGCTTGTCCTGGGGGGGTATGTACTAATGGAGGGGGGTTGTCCTGGGGGGGTCTGTACTAATGAAGGGGGATTTGTCCTGGGGGTGGCTGTACTAATGGATGGATCTTGCCCTGGGGGGGTCTGCACTAATGTGGGGGTTGTCCTGAGGGGGTCTGTACTAATGGAGGGGGGTTTTGTCCTGGTGGGGGGTCTGCACTAATAGAGGGGGGGTTCTCCTGGGGGGTCTGTACTAATGGAGGGGGGGTTGTCCTGGGGGGGTCTGTACTAATGATGGGGGGATTTGTCCTGGGAGGTCTGTACTAATGGCGGGGATTTGTCCTTGGGGGGTCTGTACTAATGGAGGGCGGGGTTTGTCCTGGGGGGTCTGTACTAATGGAGGGGGGGTTTGTCCTGTTGGGGTCTGTACTAATAGAGGGGGGTTGTCTTGGGGGGTCTGTACTAATGAAGGGGGGTTGTCCTGGGGGGGTCTGTACTAATGAATGGGGGATTTGTCCTGGGGGGGTCTGTACTAATGCAGGGGGGTTTCTCCTGGGGGGTGGTCTGTACTAATGGAGGGGGGATTTGTCCTGGGGGGGTCTGTACTAAAGGAGGGGGTTTATCCTGGGGGGTCTGTACCAATGGAGGGGGGGTGTTTGTCCGGGGGAGTCTGTACTAATGGAGGGGGGTTTGTCCTGGGGGGTCTGTACTAATGGAGGGGGGTTTGTCCTGGTGGGGGATCTGTACTAATGGAGGGGGGGTTTGTCCTGTGGGGGTCTGTACTAGTGGAGGAGGGTTCTCCTGGGGGGGGTCTACACTGCAGCTGCAGGCTCTTCTTTTGCCCCTTCCCCTCCCTCTCCTCCGCACGTGCACTGCTATACTAGTGAGCGGTGCTGGTCTGTACTAGTGGAGGAGGGTTCTCCTGGGGGGGGTCTACACTGCAGCTGCAGGCTCTTCTTTTGCCCCTTCCCCTCCCTCTCCTCCGCACGTGCACTGCTATACTAGTGAGCTGGCACAGCCTCCCACTATGTTTCTTCCCCCACCTTCATATCAGCCAGGGAAAAAATAGAATAGAAAAAGGAGCATAGAAGAGAATTGTGGGACATGTAGTCCCGAGGACTGACAGCCCCACTGTAACACGGAAACTGCAGCCCACACAGCATGCTCAGCTGAATGGGAGAGAGAGAGAGACAGGAGCCTGGGAAGCTTTCAGGGAAGTACACCCTGGACTCCAGAGGGAGAGGGGAGTGCTGAGGGAACACCATCTGAGAGGGAACCCCACTGCCCTGCACCACCAGAGGGAAAGACACACAGCCTAGCGCCATCCCTGGTGGAGAAAGGAATGGAGTCATTGCCGGAATACAGATCTGGGTGCTACCCAGCGGAGTCACCACGGGCAATTCAGAGTGAGCTGACTCCTGATCAGAGGAACCGTCGCTGGGTCAGGTGAGAGGGCCGATCGTCCATTATCTACTAACGTCCATAGGAACTGCAGTCTCTGACCATCTTCTTGTTCTGACCATCTCTTGTATAATGTCTGCAGTCTCTGACCATCTCCTGTATTATGTCCGCAGTCTCTGACCATCTCCTGCACTATGTCTGCTGTCTCTGACCATCTCCTGTATCATGTCTGCAGTCTCTGACCATCTCCTGTATTATATCTGCAGTCTCTGACCATCTCTTGTATAATGTCTGCAGTCTCTGACCATCTCTTGTATAATGTCTGCAGTCTCTGACCATCTCTTGTATCATGTCTGCAGTCTCTGACCATCTCTTGTATCATGTCTGCAATCTCTAACCAGCTTCTGTACCATGTCTGCAGTGTCTGACTGTCTCTTGTATCATGTCTACAGTCTCTGACCATCTATTCTATCTTGTCTGCAGTCTCTGACCATCTCCTGTATTATGTCTGCAGTCTCTGACCATCTCCTGTATCATGTCTGCAGTCTCCTGTACTATGTCTGCAGTCTCTGATCATCTCCTGTATTATGTCTGCAGGCTCTGACCATCTCCTGCACTATGTCTGCAGTCTCTGACCATCTCCTGTATCATGTCTACAGTCTCTGACCATCTCCTGTACTATGTCTGCAGTCTCTGACCATCTCCTGCACTATGTCTGCAGTCTCTGGTCATCTCTTGTATCATATCAGCAGTCTCTGACCATCTCCTGTATCATGTCTGAAGTCTCTGACCATCTCCTGCACTATGTCTGCAGTCTCTGACCATCTCCTGTATCATGTCTGCAGTCTCTGACCATCTCCTGTACTATGTCTGCAGTCTCTGACCATCTCCTGTATCATGTCTGCAGTCTCTGACCATTTCCTGTACTATGTCTGCAGTCTCTGATCATCTCCTGTATCATGTCTGCAGTCTCTGACCATCTCCTGTACTATGTCTGCAGTCTCTGACCATCTCCTGTATCATGTCTGCAGTCTCTGACCATCTCCTGTATCATGTCTGCAGTCTCTGACCATCTCCTGCACTATGTCTGCAGTCTCTGACCATTTCCTGTATCATGTCTTCAGTCTCTGACCATCTCCTGTACTATGTCTGCAGTCTCTGATCATCTCCTGTACTATGTCTGCAGTCTCTGATCATCTCCTGTATCATGTCTGCAGTCTCTGACCATCTCCTGCACTATGTCTGCAGTCTCTAATCATCTCCTGTATCATGTCTGCAGTCTCTGACCATCTCCTGTAACATGTCTGCAGTCTCTGACCATCTCCTTTACCATGTCTGAAGTCTCTGATCACCTCTTGTACCATGTCTGCAGTCTCTGATCATCTCCTGTACCATGTCTGGAGTCTCTGACCATCTCCTGTATATGTCTGCAGTCTCTGACCATCTCCTGTATATGTCTGCAGTCTCTGACCATCTCCTGTACTATGTCTACAGACTCTGACCATCTCCTGTAACATGTCTGCAGTCTCTGACCATCTCCTTTACCATGTCTGAAGTCTCTGATCACCTCTTATACCATGTCTGGAGTCTCTGACCATCTCTTGTATCATGTCTGCAGTCTCTGACCATCTCCTGTATTATGTCTGCAGTCTCTGACCATCTCCTGCACTATGTCTGCAGTCTCTGACCATCTCCTGTATCATGTCTGCAGTCTCTGACCATCTCCTGTACTATGATTGCAGTCTCTGACTGTCTCTTGTATCATGTCTGCAGTCTTTGACCGCATCCTGTATTATGTCTGGGGACTCTTTCTAACAGACAGCCCTCTCTGTGTGCATCAGAGAGACTCCCTTCCAGGTCTCATTAGTGTTCTCTCTTCCTGTATTTTCTTTATTGTTAAGAGATCGTGGGAAGATCCTAGGGTAACAAAGACTTCTTAGGGGAGCAGCTCTGTGTTTGAGTCGTTGCCATATAATCATTTGTAAAGGGGAGGAGTTGGTAAGATGACCACGCCCATGTGGGGGCGCCAGAAATATTTCTGCACCCAGACGTCTGTGACCCTAGGATCGGCCCTGCTTTGTTCCCTCTCTCTGTTCTAAAGTTGATCCTTCCTCTTCAGCTGCCGTCACTGATGGGTTGATTTACTAAAACTGGGGTGTGCAAAATCTGGTGCTGCTGTACATGGTAGCCAATCAGCTTCTAACTTCAGCTTGTTCAATTAAGCTTTGACAAAAAAAAAAACAGGAAACCGGCTGGTTTCTATGCAGAGCTGCACCAGATTTTACGCTTTCCAAGTTTAGTAAATCAACCCCTTAGTGACTAAGCAACAGGAGCTCTTTCTCCTGACTGTAAGATCTTTGTTACCACTTTACAAAAGGGAGGTAAACCTCTGGAAGACCCTGTTACACCTTCTTATACTCACATCCCAATTTTTTGTATTGCCTTACTATACCTAAATACATTGTGCATAATAACAGAGCAAGTATTAATTTGAAAAAGATGAAATTGCTTAAAATACCAGACAAGACCATGTTAAAGCGCAAAATATGACATTCAAAATGTCTAGCTGTCTGTAACTTCATTCCTTTCTGACCAATGGGAACCTCCATACTCCTTTGGTATGGGGTCATTTTAAGAAGTGAATTTGATCAGTAGCCTTTAAGTTCTTATGCCACAAGACAGCTGTGGAAATGTGGAGATTATTATTTGAACAGAGATTGTACCTGAAATAGTAATCACAGCATGAATATGAACAGTAGTACTGATAGGATTACACATAAAATATCTAATGTAACACCTCCCTAAACAATAGCGATCTCATCTGGATATCTTGCCCTCTATTATTCTCTGTAGGTATTTTCTGCTGAATCATACTTTATGTCTTCCTGCAGCATGTAAGTGAGATGGAAGTATAGATCACAGTAAGAGTATTGGGAAAGCGAACACAAACACTCCTTAAACCTTTAATTACCAGTGATTTTATTTCAGCTTGTATCTGAGTTAGTAATATAGGGTAGAACGTAGAGACAAAGTTGTGATCTGTCACAAAATTTACTATCAAACAGAATTCTAGACATTGCACAGATTTCAGCATATAATGCAATAAAGAGAGCTTTGCATCGCAAAAAAAAGTGCTTTAGACTTGATGCAGCTTATCAAGGAGATATGGCAGCATTATTCCACCAAAATTTACTTTGGAGGTTGCCAGTTTCAGCTTTCCTCCGTGTCCAGGCCCAAATCTATGCTGAAAGCAAGCAACTCTATGCAGCTTTGTACAGTAGCAGATTTAAACTAAATCACTTATAAATAGACTTACTGCTAAGTACATGAACCGCGGAACAACATAAAGCCAGGAAGAATCATATTACTGTTCCTAAGAGAATGCATATTTGAGATATTTTGCATAAAACAACAAGTAACAAAAATACTACAACGCAGTGTTTGATCGCCAGCAAGACAAAAATACACACAAAATGCACGCCTGCATTTGCTTATATAAGAAGCGTCAGTAACAAGGGACCTGTTCGTCTAGACAACACTTTAAACTGCGGTACACAATAACTAAAACAAATAAAATTAAATGTTTGCTAAGTGTGTCTCCTAAGCTACGGATCTTCAATTTTCTGACAGCAAATATACTGTGACGTCTAACACCTGGAGGAAAGGAGTTCGGAAGTGTTGTGCTTAAAGACACACAAACACATATTCATCATCTTGATTAGTCTTCTCTACTTCAAAAAAACTAAAGGTGTGTGTGAAAAGTACAATAACAAGAAAAGTTATTTTGGCCCATATCAACCAATCACCCTTCAAGTGTCAATTTAGGAATATAGAAAATAAAACAAGGTCTCAGATTGGTTGCTTCTGGCCACAATACAAGCTAGGCAACACAGGTGAATTTAATCTCTTGATACTGAGACCTTTGCTGGAAGTTGCCTCATTAGACTAAAAGCAGCGATGGCAGACCTTGGCAACCCAGATGTTTTGGAACTACATTTCACATGATGCTCATGCACTCTGCAGTGTAGTTGAGCCTCATGGGAAATGTAGTTTAAAAACATCTTGGGTGCCAAGGTTCACCATCACTGGACTAGAGCAACACCAGAGATTTTCAGTATGCTACTTAAATGCTAGAGAGATGCAAATGCAGAGCTGGATCATCCACAAGGAGCGTAGGTCCCAGGGGATGTCCATGGTGTCCAGCAACAAGTTTACTGCCCCTGCAAGGAATTGCTCAATTTGTCAAAGGGGAACAAACTTATCACTTCACAACAGAGGATGCACTTGTAGGTAGATGGTGTCTGATGAGTTGGGTCTGCCTGTCGCTTCAGAAGGAAGGATGCTCTTGTAGTCATATGGTGGGGCAGGTCATGCCAATACAGAAAATGCAAATTGAAGAAAAGCAAAGCTGCTACTATGCCTACGGACCCATTCTTCCTTAATTAGTCTCTTGACAGATGTTACAAATGACTCCCTACAAAGTGGGCTACACAAATGGCATGTAGTAGCATGTAGTAGGTATTGGTCTTGGTTTAATTGTGTTAAAGAGATGTGCTAAATAAAATGTTGCCCCCCAATCCTATTAAATTAATACAATTACACTGTACTGTATAAAGCTGCCCATTCATGTAAAAATCTGATTGTATAATCTCTGCACATTGTTGTTTAGATTTGTCAAAACTAGGTAACCTAAGGGGCTACCTAAACAATTTGCACAGTTAGGCAGGCCCTTGAATCACATAGTCGATGGCAGTGCCAAAGCTTTATCATTGGAGCCAGTAGGTTCTCAACATTTGGTTACTTAATGCTGAAATCTAGTAATTTAGCAAAATCTACCATTGCAGTGCCCCCTACCCCTTCACTGCAAGGGTCAAATGCTCATTTAGCCTAGGGGTGCAGGGATAAAGTGTAATACTTACCCTAACCCTGGCTCCAGCAGACTCTAACCAAGGTACAAGCTCACCTCCTCGTGTACAGTGTAAGGTTAATGGCACTGCACTGTACATGAAGATGGTTCATGGCCCATATATGGGCAGAAGAAAACAGTGCTGTATTGAGATATCGGGTTAGATAATACTCCTTATTCAAGACTAAAAGAGCTTTTAAGCCTTGCAATGTGGGGGGGGGGGGGGGGGGGGCACTGCGAAGGTGGAGTTTGTCTCATTCCCAGAGTTCCGATTTAATAACATTCCTCTCCCAGGTTTACATCTACAGTAAAACCTTGGTTTGAGAGTAACTTGGTTTGAGAGCGTTTTGCAAGACAAGCAAAATTTTTAAACAAATTTTGACTTGATATACAAGCGATATCTTAATATAAGAGTAGCGTCATGTCACAACTGAATATAAAAGAGAAGAGAGGCGTCTCTAAGTGTAGCAATATGGTTACATTTAATGAAGGTTCAACATTTAGCAACTCACATGAATGATGATTAAAATAGACACATCTAAGTATGCAGGCATCCGGGGTAAAGCTGTCCACATAGACCGTCCTCCTCACTGCCATCGAAGTCATCCCTTCCACACTGTGCTCCATGAGCGGTTCAAGCCTCGCTTTCAGATCGCTCTACTGCAGGGTAGTCTTCCTGGTCATGATTGCAGACTGACAGCAGTGAGAAGCGGTGGTGCGGGGGATGGTCTATGTGGACAGCTTTACCCCGGATGCCTGCATACTTAGATGTGCCTCTTTTAATCAACAGCCATGTGAGTTGCTCCTGCTGGATTTTGCTTCTAATCTCCTTGTGGAGGCTTCCATTTGTGAATGGACATTTTATGGTTACACAACCTATCACATTGCTATAAGTTTTTTTATATGGACTATAAACTGAAGGACTTATGAATAAATGGTTGTGGAACGAATCATCTAAGTTTCAATTATTTCTTATGGGGAAATTCGCTTTGATATACAACTGCTTTGGATTACAAGCATGTTTCTGCTCACAATCCAAGGTTTTACTGTACTCTGAGCATTATCTTGCTTTCCTTACAGTGTAAGTAACCTTACAATAGAAGTTCCTTACAATGGAAGTCCCAATCACCTACCAATGATGTAAAAATATGTGTGACTAGTAATTTTAAAAGCAAAGTTGCCTTCTTGCTTCTGCTGCCTCTATGCAAATGCCTACTGTGCCAAAAAAGGAAAACCCATCTCTGGTTGTTGGTAGATGTAAAGCAGATTGTACAATGAGACTGTAATGTGTACTTTTGATAAAACAATCACCAATTCTAAATTCACTTTGAAAAAAATACCTTAGCGTTTGGTGTACACTGCCAAAACACATAAGGACTTTCCAAACTTTCCAAAACATCCATTATCAGTTAATGGCATTAAAACTTTAACTAAGAAGTTCAAAAAACAACATTGTGTAAAAGAATACAAAAACAAGAACTTACCTTCATCATGAATAAAGTCCTCATAAGATTCCCATGTCAAGTTACTCCAGTACAGGCTGTCACCCTTGCTTTGGTTGTAAGATGTGAAATCTCGAACACATTTTTGTTTCAAATGGCCCATAAAGAGTTGTAGCCCTATCAGGGCAAAAACGCTCAAACAGAAAACTGTTAAGATCATTACATCTGCCAGCTTCCTAACTGACTGGATAAGGGCTCCGACAATGGTTTTCAGTCCTATCGAAAATAAGATGAATAGTTAAAAACATAGCATATAAGTAATAAGTCCAGTTTAGTTTACTACATGGTAGCTTCTGATGCCATGGGTATGAAACTATACCTACTGCTACCATGAAAGGTACAAAGCTAGAAGACCATTATGTGTATGGTATATAAACTTATGTTTCTGCATAAGGCTTCATTATTCCTTTGTATTCCTCATTAAACAACGAGTGAATGATTCATTTTATGATTTCCAATATTTTAAATGATCAATGTAGGCCATGCTAATTATGCGAAACATTTTATAAGTGCTTTAGACCAATGTTGCATAAAACAAAAGAAATATTTAGTAATTCATCATGCTTCATTTAAAAAAAACGTAATTTTTAGAAAATATTTTGCATAGTTTGCAATGGCATAGCTCGTTTTTTCTCAACTTCTAAAGCTGAAAAATAGCTTCTATACTCTAAACAAGACACTGGAATAAATGTTGTTTTAGCCCTGCATTAAAAAGCAATTGCATCAGATTGTCCTGTTAGTTTTAGATGGGGTTAAGCAGGATATGATCCCTTGCCAGGTCTTTTTTGTTGTCTGTCCCACAGTCCCCAGTAGGACTGGGGCTCTATTTGCAGGTGAACTCCCCGGTTTCCCCTTCTGGAGAGCATTCTCTATACAGTTTTACAGGAAAGTGCTAGGGGCTAGCAACATCACAATGCCACTAATCTTTAAATTCTTCTTCTGTGTACAGCATAATTGCTGGAAGTATGGGGACCTCAGAAAGGGTTGTAATTCAACATCACATTAATGTTATAGTATCTTGCAAGCTAAGACCTTAGATAATTTCTTTAATCTCACCATTTATTGGTGATTTGTGAATTACTATTACAATATTTATCTAATTACATTTAGTAATTACTATTTTGTCTGCTCTATGTTCTTAATTTATGATTTTAAGTATTGTAAGTATTTATTTTAGTTTATTTTGGGTAAAGATGACACATATTATTAGAATCTAGAACAGTTCAGACAACCCCTTCTAAATTGGATCTTCACCCTCAGAAAAAACTTCCCTCCAAACCACCCCTCTTCCACTCCTCTACTTGAATAGAGCTGTTTTTTTTTTAAGTTTTCTTTTCGGTTTCAATATGTTTATTGAGCTTTTGGATAAACAAGAGATTCATAAACAAGAAACGTGTACAAATTACCAATAGACAATATTGTTCACAATTATCCTATGGCATAGTGAAAATAGGGGATGGTATCAAAAAATGAATATTGCATAAAATGCCATATCCCCACAATCATCGCCAAAGGGGAGGCTCTTCTCCAGCAACACCCCTCCATAGGAGGCAATGGCAGAAACCAGGATAGTGAGAATTAAGTTTTCTTTTAATTAAAAATGTGCAGCCTCCCCCCCCCCCCCCCCCCACGCACATCACTTGCCTAGGCCAATGATGTGCAAAGTGCTCGCCGTGCCTCCTGGGATATGCATGTCCCATATTACAGGAGGCATAGCCCTTCATTCACAAAAGAGGAAGGGGGCGTGCCTAGTGTGGCATCATCAGGAGGTGCACCGGATGAACCCAGAAGAACCGGCGGGCCGTCTTGATGATGTCACAAACATCATGGCAGCGTGGGACTAAATGATGACAGAAGACAAGAAGATCTCAGTGGGACATCGCTGGATCCTCTGAGCGGGTGAGTATCTGAATATCAGATAGGCAGGGGTAAAAGAAAAATGAGGAAGGGGGTGAAGATCCGTTTTAAGCATGTTTGAAATAGGACAGATTCTGCTTTTATAGCCTCAAGCTGTCCACCTATGCTAAAATTACCTATATTTGTTTTCTTTAGCTTTAAAGAGGCAGAAAAATATTACCTTCTATAGCACCTTGTAGTTAAGATTAGGATAAGATTATAAAAGATAATAGTAACAAGAATATTCATGAAGATAGAAATTATCCAATCAGCAGGAATATATTACTAAAGAGTGATTTTTTTGTGTTTTTTTTGTAATGGTTATTTAAGGGTATTTCCCTTTTAATATAAGCAAAGATGGTTTTGTTTAGCTGGTGCAAAGTTTACACCCTTTAGACCTAAACTACAGAGTTGACTTTTCATCTCTAAGTATAGATGGCGAATAACCTTTTGTTGGTGATCACCTCATTTGTCAGACAACAAGAAGTTAATCTCAAGCTACTTAGTAAATGTATAGTTTAGGTTTTAGTAATCCATGGTCTGAAAACCGAGCAATGTGGCATTCAACACCATTTTGTTTTTGGTGTATAACCAAGACCACATGTCAAACATTCCTGGTATTATTACAAATATCATTGTAAGTATTTACAGAATAAATAGACCAACTTACACAGGTCACTGGTGTGGCAAACACTCAATTAGGGCCGAGGCACTTCTCTATTGACAGCTTGTTTGCTCTGTATATTACTCTGTAGGTGGGACTATTTATTTCTGTCAATTTCAGGGACATTTTTAAAGCTCAAAGTAAAATGATCAGAAAAAAATGAAAACATACTGAGGTTGATTTACTAAAACTGGAGAGTGCAAAATCTCATGTAGCTCTGCATAGAAACCAATCACCTTCCAGATTTTATTGTCAAAACTTAACTGAATAAGCTGAAGTTAGAAGATGATTGGCTAACATGCACTGCTGCACAAGATTTTGCACTCTCCAGTTTTAGTAAATCAACCCCACTCTGCTGAAATCCAATTCATACAAACACACATGGGCAATAAGGCTGTTGCTTTTTTTTGGTTGAGGTAATATTGGAGCATTGTCCAGGTGCAAATATCATACTATGCTGACATATGGGTAATATTCTGAATCTGGAAGTTTATGTTGGATTTTATTTTCTTTGCTGCCCAGTGGCTACCAAATTTGAGCTGCCTTGCCCTTGCAGCTTGAAAAACGTTCTCATTTGCCAACTCCTGACACCTATGCTTAGATGACAGAATCACTTTGCCCATCTGTATCTAAAATTGAACCCCAGCTAAAATATTTTTTTCAAGCACAGAACAAAGTGGGGAAGCTCTATAACATTTTAATTGCCGTCTGTGACCCTCCTGGAACACTTCCTCATTACTTCCTGTCTTGAACAGGAAGGACATAGTTACTTAGTTTGCATTGGAGCAGGTGTTTATCAGGGACAGAGACAACATTAAAGTACAAAGAATTTTTGTTTTTGTTTTGGATAGGGTGAAGAGAGATTAAGACACCTGTCAGGTTTTCATTTCTGTCTGTGTCCCCATTAGAAGGATTCACCCTCTCTATTTATCCTGTTTATAATTATCAGCAAAAGAAAAACCCAAATTTTAGGTTGTCGTCAGAACATTAATGGAGTGGAAATCTTCCCATGGGGACACTAGTTTGGGTGATTCTAGTGAGAATCTTTTTTCAAAGGGACTTCCTCTCACTTCCTGTTTCAGCTATGGGACAAGAAGTGAAGGGAAATCTCAATTGGATACAGATAGTAAAAAAACGAAAACCTGACAGGGGTTATATCCTTCCTCACTCTATTCAAAATAAAAAACAAAAGATTTGCTTTTAGTTACACTTTAAAACTGATCTCCAATCTCCACGTTTTAGTGAAGTTTAAATAGTTTGTTTGGACAAAGCTGTTACATTCAATACTAGATGTTTCTGCTGTGTGCTGTAAAAGGCTGTATTCCGGAACAAAATTAAGTGTTACGCAGCCAGTCACAGGAAGCTTTGTAGTCTATGAATGAACACAAAGCTTTCTCTGGTTGGCTGAGGGAGAGAGGTGGGTGGATGATGTCACAATCTCCAACTCAGCTATTCAGAGGAAGCTTTACATTCATTCATTAAATACAAAGCTCCTTGTGAATGGCTGAGCAGTACTCATCCCAACTTGGTTTTGTTTCGTTTCCTGTCCTGCTGTCAGCCCTGTATGTTGGGGTTTTTTTTTTTTTTCAACTTTGTTTTTATTAAACTTTTGCAGGGATTACAATAGGGTAGCATTACTGCATCATAACATGGATACAGCATTTCCCAATACAATACACAGCCCTGTATATTGTATGTAGCTGAGGCTACATACAGTTTATTTGTTATTTGTTAGTGAGAGTCTACAGCCAATTGGCTGCAGCTGCTGCTTAGTGTATCCTGACAGCTCTGGGTTCCGCTGTCAGAATACAATCTCCCAGCGGAGGTGATTCCTCTATCTACCACCCTTATGTGGATGGAGGTATCTCTGGCTAGTTTTAGTTTAGGAGGGTTTTTGGGGAAGGCGGTTAGGTATTCTGTAAGCCTCTTTGGAATTATGCGTTTTTCTTATGTGTTCATGCTTGAGTGGAGTGTAATGTATTTAATGAGCTTTACCATTTCTCTTGTTCTAGTTGTATGCTTACTCCATGGGGAATATTAGAGTAGAAGTATAACGCACCAATACAATGTTAATGTATGTAGAGAAAACAACCAAAGACTATAAACTGCTGTACTTAGAGGAGGGGGGCTTCGGACACACAGGGAGCGTGAAGTGTTAAACGCTGATGTGTCTGACAGGGTTGAGCACTGTGGGGCTAACATTTATCTCCCTCCAGCACAATGGTCATTTAAACCTAATAATTACTGCCTTGGATAAGCTGCCAAATTAGAACATGATATATGAAATAAACAAGATTTATTGTTTCTTTACATGAGCTATAACATAATCTCCTTGTAGGGAATGTTCTATATCAAAAAGGGAAAGCCTAATAGTGGTCTATTTTTTATTTCATTCATCCTTTGTTTCAGCTGCATAGGAAACATCTAAATATACATGTGATATTAAAGCATATGTCAGTACAATATAAAACTGCATATGCAGTATATCTCTGCAATAAATGCACATCCCTCTATGTTTTATCAATTTAAAGACCCTGCAAGTATAGAAAAATACCTGTTGATATACAAGAAATGCACCCATTTCTTAAAGTGTATTTCCACTTTTGCAACCAAATAGATTTGTTACATGTTTACATGTTTCAATTAACATAGCATAACTAAAAATAGTTGGTTACCTTTTTAAGTGTTTTTACATGCTTAAAAATTATCACTTGCTCTCCCTGCCTTGTAATGTTTAGGAGGAGGCTGTGGAGTTTTAACATAATTAGCCCTGTCTCTAGTGTGTTTGTAGTTCTTCCTTATAAACTATAAACTAGATTTGAACACTGTACTAACAAAGGGTTAATATTTTAAAAACGCTCTTCTGCATTGTATGTTAATGAGACAAAGCTCCATGTGTGTGGGGACAAAGACACTCATTTTATCAGGAAATTCTTAGAATCAGCCAGAACACTTTCTCCTTAGAAAAAGAAATATAAAACTTAAGAAACAAAAAAAAAAACAACAACATTTTTAGGCATGCTGTGTGAATGGGAACATGACAAGCGAGTGGGATTTTCTCAAATGTCACTACAAAAGTGGAAATAGACTTTAAACCATGTTGTGAGCTGACAACACAACACAATTTTGTGGACTGAATATGGTCAGCCCTGCCCAATGTCTTCTGGCAAACTACTCCCACTCTCAGATCTCTACAGCACAAAGGCTAAGCATTCTGTAGTCCAAGATACAAACTCAGAGGACTCTTTGAGATAGCACAGGAAGTGTGTAATAGACACGGGGCAGCTCTGAATTTCAAACAGGATCAATCATTTTCTTGCTTGCTTTTATCATATATAACAACATGCTTTCCATGGCGTGCTTAACAAATCAAAAGAGAGCAAATAAGAGAGTTTCATTTTCAGGGGCTACATACACTTTAAGTGCTAAAGCATATTTGACCTGCAGGCAATCTGAACCCAGAACTGATCATTCATATGTGATCGTAGCATAAGGGATTACATGCGAGTGGGCACGTTTAGATATGAGAACCAGCAGCCTCCCATTGCTTTTAATAGGGCTGCCTACTCATAACTAACCGCAGGAACCCCCAATGTGGTTTTCCTATGTAATCACCAGTAGGGTGCATTCGCAGGTGTGAAAGCACCCTAAAGCTAGTTTAGTAGACCTTCGTTTTTACTCCCGCCTTTGAAATGATTTTCAATCATAAATATCCTGTAGATCGATACAATGTTCAGATCAAACAAAAACATCCATGCTTTGTTAAATAATAACAATTTGTCAATTCTTAATAAATGTGAACATATCATTAAATAAATTTTCATTTAGCTAGATTAGCACAAATCAAAGTGTAAGCAAACAGTTGGTGAAAAAAGGATAATATCATGCAACACCAAGCAGGAAAGACAATAGCCCAGAATACTCCATACTTCAGAACACCCTCAATAATAACACCTCTATCAGAGCTCATTCTAGATCATTCTAACCAGATGTTGGCAAAGTATACAAAACTTCAAGAGTGGCAGGCTTATCTCTTTTAATGATCAGAGTATACCATTTTATTACATGCCATACAGGGCATGCTCTGGGTAACTAAAGGTGGCTAGGCTGCACTGTGAAAATTGTGCCCTAAATCCCAACAAATTGGTTAAATCACAAATTTTTACGCCCTGACTGTCACTGCTCAGGCACCGGCCCAGATTGGTGATCTGGTAACTCTGGAATATATAACTTTGGAATCTCCAGAAGGGCAGTAGAATGTCAAAGTATCTAGGGACCAGTGTGAGTTCATCAAACAATATTCCCATCGCCCAGGTTCTTGTTGTAGGCTAAGAGATGGATGGGTGCTGCAGCAGCTACCAGCTGGAAACTGGTAACATCACAGATTACCATACAGAACATATTGCCAGCACACCAAGGTTCTTCAAGTAATGCCCAAACACTTTTATCCAGCGTGATCAAACCACAGTGTAAGAGTGCAATGTTTCGGTGCCACATGCCTGACGATGGGGTCCTGCATGGCCCCAAAACATTGCACACTTCCGCTGTGATGTGATCACTCCAAATAAAAGTCTTTGGATGTTACCTAAATGTCCTCAGTGTACTGGTAATATGTATGTTAATCTGTGTGAATTCATGATTGCTGCTTTAATTCAGAAAGACGTCTTGCATTTTTCCCTATGGCTCCAGGTCCTTTACATGGCAGGGCTGCTGTCTGGACCAGGTTGATTTACTAAAGGCTATGTTCCACGGGCAATTCCACTGCAGGCAACAGATCAGCAGAAGAATTACACAGAGTCTTCCACTCCATCTCTATGGAATCAACAACTTGCTCTCCCAGCTAACCTGGAAGCACCTTCATAAAAACAGGTAAGTGGTCTTAGCGATCCTCTTGCTGGAGATATGTCACATGTGACAGGATCACTTGCATAACATGACCCTAATGGACTAGAGAATATATATACATTAGCGAATGTTCTTTTTGCCAACTAAAGCTGCACTCACTTTGGATATGTAATCATGTGTAAAGGAAAGGCAGGATTATGAACGTTCACTACTTCTTAAGTAAATTCTTTAAAGCCAACAATACTATCCAAATTTTACATTTTATTTTATTTCATTTTAGAAAGAATGGCGAATAGTTTTTAGAATTGTCTATACTTTCCTGTCCTGGTGACAATCTCTTTCCCCATTTCTTGCGAAGACCTTATAAGTACCAAAATTGGGGAAAATAGTCCCAGAGGGGTCACAAACAGAAGTAAAAACCTGAAATAAATTTGAACTCTATAAAAATTCTGTTGGGAGTTAGGCTTTAAGAGATTAGACTCACCTTGAGTTTGCCCATTAGATTAGTTTATCTATGCCTGACCCAATTACACTAAGCTGACATTCATTTGCAGCTTTTAAGGGTACCTTTAAATTCTACTAGCGCAAAAATGTATTTTAGATGAAAAAAATTAATGTTCAATCTCCATAGTAACAAAATGTGTGTATTCAGACAGATTAATTACCAGGTATGTCTGACATACAATTGCCAACATCTGTGTTAGGATGCCCACCTAGAGATATTACCATGCAGACCTATCACCTTCCCATGCAGGTCAGAAATGTTAAACACTAAGGCTGAATGCAACTTGTCCTCAGGATGTATTACAGCCTTGTCATAATGTGCGCAGCAGTGCTGGTAATGGAGCCATTTCTGAAGAAAGCCATCTCTTTTCCAAACCTACAAGCGGCTAATTATGATATTAGCTTGAGCTGCAATTATTAGGTGAAAAAATGTATGTGTAACTGCATGAAAAGATCAAACCTATAAATATACAGGGAGGGACTTTTTTCTTTTTTGTCAAAACATTCCTTCTCGGGGAATTGTAACAGTATCCAAAATCAATTTTTCTGTCAAAATGAGGATAACAGACGGGAAAACTGTGCTGTTTTCCAGACTTACTCTGTATTCAACACAGAGGGTGTATTTGTTTTATGTTGTATGAAATTACATAGGGCTTCCCTCAAATCAGTCCATTGCTGGTTAGGAATCGTATTTTCCTAATAAGCTTGTACAGCACAAGAGCCAGGATGAGAACACTACACATTGATTTCTAGATTTATATCTCTGGTAACTTACATTTTTCTTTATTTTTTTTATCAGCTGTATTTTGTTGGAAGTAAAGCTCTTCATGATAAAGTTGGACATGAGTTTTGGGCCCCCACATTCAACTATTCGTCAAGTAAAAACACTTACTATCAATTGAGTGCTAAGTAGAAATTAATCCTGTCCAGGTCTTGCTGACAATAGGTGGGGTCCCAGCACTTGTCTGCCCCACATCTAGTATTAATGGGCCCCTAAAGGGCCCCTAAAGGTCCCAAAGGGTTCTTGTACCACTGCAATGTTTGAAGCAAGTCCACAAAAAGTTGTGAAGTTGGGATGGATGCCTATATGTTGCATAACCCAATGGGACGCTCTCTCTAAACTTGTGTTCTCAAGTCAAGCCATCTTGTGGTCATTGCATTGAAGAATTTAAAGTTTCAGTGATTTGCATTCATAAATAAGAACAGGTATTCATTCTGCAGACAAGTAGCATTCTCGACATAGAACCATTCCACAGTATCTCAGTGTCAACCACTGTCAGTAGGATATCAGTTTGGTTAATCGGAATGGTATGTGGGCTTTTACAAGCAGCCTTAGTGTTTAACCCGATCCTCACCTGGAATAACCGAGATTGTTTTCAAAGCTCGAAGTACTCTGAATGTTCTTAAAGCTGACACATTGCCCAGGTCCACAAACTCAGTGGCATATCTGTAATAAGGGAAAGGCACACACAGACTAGCAAAACACCATTCATAATTGACAGCAAATGAGGAGGGAAAACAGGTCAGACTGAAGCACTTGCAGTAGCTGAGAACTGGAGTGGGGATGCTCTCTTACCTGGGATTACCGATATAGTTTTCAGAGCTCTCAGCACTCTGAAAGTTCGAAGGGCTGAAACATTGCCTAGGTTTTTAAACTCTGTTACATACCTGTAGAATCAAACCATAGTTATTTGGAATCGAGAAATCGAGGAAACCACTGTATGAACACTGAGGTGGTGATTTACTGAAGAATGTAAGTGTCACACATGGATCAGAAAACCTGTTTTTGCTTCAGAAGCACATTGATTTTCCCTTAACAGAGTCACCATTTTAAATGGGAAGTAGACCCCTATCTGAGACCCTCTATGTAGATGGCTCTTCATCTTGCACTTGTTTATATATGCATATAAATACCAAGTTAGATCCCACAACAGGATCACTAAATATAAATATATATAAGATGCAATACTAGATTCCAACTGTGGTGCTGCTGGAAAAACGTAAGATTGTTATGGTGAAACCAAGTTTATGCAGGACACTGAGATCATGCATGTTTCTACATGAAAGGGAAGACTCTTAGGGGGTCTACATTTGGCAAAATGTGGGAAACCTAATTTAACCAGAGTGGTACTTTAAAACAAATGCAGATTTGCTGATCTCGAATAAAAGTTCCTCTTTTTGTACATCATCCCCAGAGTTGCAGAAATACCATCACTATCAGCCATAAGTAAAATTTAGCAAAATAAAATGTTTTCCTTATGGGCATAAAGCTGGTCTGTCAAGCATATTCTGTCTCTCCGTCCCTTTTCCTATTATTCTGTAAGTTAGGCTAGTCCATTAAGTAAACTTTACAATAGAATATGAATGGAATTAATAGAGCACCAGGATGAGTGACAAAAACTCTTTACCTATGTAAACTGCTTTTTATATAATAAATACTATTGTGGGCCCTATTGTCCTTAATACACAGTCAGTACATTGGTGCATCAATCACATTACCAGCACTAAAAATTAAATGCAAGGATGAGATGAGGCAGACCTTTGACTTGACAGGAAAAGGAAATTATTGCATATCTTCTGTGAGAGCATATTTATACTGCAGTATTTACAAAAAAGTCATTTTTACCGTGACATTTACAAGTTTTCTCTTCCATTTTTTTTTTTTTTTTACTTTTTGGATGATAATGTATGGATTAGGAATCCAAAAGAAAGGCCCCTATACTAGATCACAAAGCAGCTTATCTGCCAGTCACCTTGCACAGGTGAGTTGCAAATAAAGCACTGCTCAATGGCATGCTCATGTTTATAAGCAATTGCACCAGTGATTTGTGGGGTGTCTGTGTTTTTCGGACCCCTCTCAAAAGCCCACTGATTTGTCTTCTATCAGTGTAGTAAGTGCCTGAATTTTTAGAAAGAGAACACAAGGTCAGCACTTTGGACAGCGCTCAAGATAGTTTCTTGTTATTCAATGTAAACCCAGCACTTCCTAATAATGAATGGCAAATCTGAATACGGGATAACTAATTTTTGCTTGCTTAAAAGAAAACAGACTTGGAAAAGAATGCTTAATTATAGAAAAAATTTAACACCCAACTAAGCAAATGTTAGTATATCAAGCCAAATCTTTTTGGGAATAAATAATTGTGCACTTTTCTGCCTACAAAAAGAAAGGCACAGGGTCCCAGTACAAGATTTAAATTGGGATTCTTCAAGCCTTTTTTTGCAATGAAAACTAGTAATAATATTACCTTTCTCACGCAGGATAATCCTACTAGAGGCCAAACATAATATGATGGAAAACAGGGTGTGACAAAAGGAAAATTCTTTTTACATTGTGTACAATACATGATGTACTGTGAGCACAAAACTGTTGCATAATTGGGATGAGCCGAAGGCTCAGTCCAAACCTAGGGTCACATAGAACTTTGGCTGTTCACAGGGCTGGACTGGCCTACCGGGATACCGGGAAATATCCCGGTAGGCTGGCTGCACTGTAGTACCGCTGGGGCCGCTCACTGCTTGTCAGGGCCGGACTGGCCTACCGGGATACCGGGAAATATCCCGGTAGGCTGGCTGCACTGTAGTACCGCTGGGGCCGCTCACTGCCTGTGTCAGCATCAGCACTTTGAAGAGCAGCAGCGGCGGCCGCCGCTGCTGCACTATGCCAGCTGTGTGTCACTCACTCACTCTCTGTGTGAGTGTGTGTCTCCGCTCTCCGGGGCCGCTCACTGCCTGTGTGGCTGTGTCCTGACTGACTCCTGACCTAAAGATCAGCAGCGGTGGCCGCCGCCATGGCTGCCTGTGTGTCACTCAGCCACTCACTGTCTCCTCCATTCGCGCCGCCCACCACACTCATCATCATGCCTCAGTCTCGCTCTGTCTGTGTGCCTGAGGGGGAGGAGCAGGAGAATGCCGTGCTGCTCCATTTTGCCTCGTCCTGTGCGGCGCCAGCCAGCACCGCCCACTATCTGACTGCACGAGGAGAGAATTTCAGTGAATGGCCGGCAGTGCAGCTGCTACAGCACAAGAATCAAGGTATTTTCTCCCTCTCCCTCTCCCTCTCCCTCTCCCTCTCCCTCTCCCTCTCCCTCTCCCTCTCTCTCTCTCTCTCTCTCTCTCCCTCTCTCTCTCTCTCTCTCTCCCTCTCTCTCCTTCTCTCTCTCTCTCTCTCTCTCTCTCTCTCTCTCTCTCTCTCTCTCTCCTTCTCCCTCTCTCTCTCTCTCTCTCTCTCTCTCCTTCTCCCTCTCTCTCTCTCTCTCTCTCTCTCTCTCTCTCTCTCTCTCCCTCTCCCTCTCCCTCTCCCTCTCCCTCTCTCCCTCTCTCTCTCTCCCTCTCTCTTTCTCCCTCTCTCTCTCCCTCTCCCTCTCTCTCCCCCCCTCTCTCTCTCTCTCCTTCTCTCTCTCTCTCCCTCTCTCTTTCTCTCCTTCTCTCTCCCTCTCTCTCTCCCTCTCCCTCTCCCCCATGTTTTGTTCAAGTGCCAGATAACTTTGAAAAGCTGTATACCATCAAACGCTGCCACTATGCCCATAGATTGCCAACACTGTGCCCTGCCCATCAAACGCAGCCACTGTACCATCAAACGCAGCCACTGTACCCATAAATTGCCACCACTGTGCCCATCAAACACAGCCACTGTGCCCATCAAACGCAGCCACTGTACCATCAAACGCAGCCACTGTACCCATAAATTGCCACCACTGTGCCCATTAAACACAGCCACTGTGCCCATCAAACGCAGCCACTGTACCATCAAAGGCAGCCACTGTACCCATCAATTGCAGCCACTGTGCCCATTAAACACAGCCACTGTGCCATCAAGCGCAGCCACTGTACCCATAAATTGCCACCACTGTGCCCATCAAACGCAGCCACTATGCCATCAAACGCAGCCACTGTACCCATCAATTGCAGCCGCTGTGCACATTAAACACAGCCACTGTGCCATCAAGCGCAGCCACTGTACCCATAAATTGCCACCACTGTGCTCATTAAACGCAGCCACTGTACCATCAAACGCAGCCACTGTACCCATAAATTGCCACCACTGTGCCCATTAAACACAGCCACTGTGCCCATCAAACGCAGCCACTGTACCATCAAACGCAGCCACTGTACCCATAAATTCCCACCACTGTGCCCATTAAACGCAGCCACTGTGCCCATAAATTCCCGCCACTGTGCCCATCAAACGCAGCCACTGAGCCATCAAACGCAGCCACTGTACCCATCAATTGCAGCCACTGTGCCCATTAAACACAGCCACTGTGCCATCAAGCGCAGCCACTGTACCCATAAATTGCCACCACTGTGCCCATCAAACGCAGCCACTATGCCATCAAACGCAGCCACTGTACCCATCAATTGCAGCCGCTGTGCACATTAAACACAGCCACTGTGCCATCAAGCGCAGCCACTGTACCCATAAATTGCCACCACTGTGCTCATTAAACGCAGCCACTGTGCCATCAAACGCAGCCACTGTACCCATAAATTGCCACCACTGTGCCCATCAAATGCAGCCACTGTGCCCATAAATTCCCACCACTGTGCCCATCAAACGCAGCCACTGTACCCATCAATTACAGCCACTGTGCCCATTAAACACAACCACTGTGCCCATCAAGCGCCACCACTGTACCCATAAATTGCCACCACTGTGCCCATTAAACGCAGCCACTGTGCCATCAAACGCAGCCACTGTACCCATAAATTGCCACCACTGTGCCCATTAAACACAGCCACTGTGCCCATAAATTACAGCCACTGTGCCCATTAAACGCAGCCACTGGGCCATCAAGCCCAGCCACTGTACCCATAAATTGCCACCACTGTGCCCATTAAACACAGCCACTGTGCCCATCAAACGCAGCCACTGTACCCATAAATTCCACCACTGTGCCCATTAAACGCAGCCACTGTGCCCATAAATTCCCGCCACTGTGCCCATCAAACGCAGCCACTGTACCCATCAATTGCAGCCACTGTGCCCATTAAACACAGCCACTGTGCCATCAAGCACAGCCACTGTACCCATAAATTGCCACCACTGTGCCCATTAAACGCAGCCACTGTACCCATAAATTGCAGCCACTGTGCCCATTAAACGCAGCCACTGTGCCCATAAATTCCCACCACTGTGCCCATCAAACACAGCCACTGTGCCCATCAAACGCAGCAACTGTACTCATAAATTGCCACCACTGTGCCCATTAAACGCAGCCACTGTGCCCATAAATTCCCGCCACTGTGCCCATCAAACGCAGCCACTGAGCCATCAAACGCAGCCACTGTACCCATCAATTGCAGCCACTGTGCCCATTAAACACAACCACTGTGCCATCAAGCGCAGCCACTGTGCCCATCAAGTGCCACCACTGTGCTCATTAAATGCTGCCACTGTGCCCATCAAACGCAGCCACTGTGCCCATCAAACACAGCCACTATGCCATCAAACGCAGCCACTGTAACCATCAATTGCTGCCAGTTTGCCCCATCAATTGCCGCCAGTTTGCCCCATCAATTGCCGCCAGTTTGCCCCATCAATTCCTGCCAGTGTCCCCCCCGCCCGGCACTTACCTGTCTCAGGTCAGCGCGTTGCTCCACGCTCCCTCCGATCACAGCACTTGTCGCAGCCAATCAGGTGACAGGTAACCAGACCCAGTGCACCTGATTGGCTGAGAGGCGGGTCAGTGTTAGGGAAGCGATTTATTTGATTTCCTAACACAGCACTGTGTAAGCAGCGAACGCACAGCAGTGTATATATATATATATATATATATATATATATATATATATATATATATATATATATATATATATATATATATATATATATATATTTATATATATATATATATATATAGCCCTATGTGCTTTTATATGTGTCTTATCTATATATAATGCACTCTTTAAATGTGCTTTAAAATGCATGGTTTTCCATTTTATGAACAAGAAAATAATGACGTTATGCTGTTGGGCTGGTATTATAATGCTATGGGGCTGGTATGACATTTTTTCCAGGGCTGGTTTTCATACCCAGTCCGGCCCTGCTGCCTGTGTCAGCATCAGCACTTTGAAGAGCAGCGGCCGCCGCTGCTGCACTATGCCAGCTGTGTGTCACTCACTCACTCTCTGTGTGAGTGTGTGTCTCCGCTCTCCGGGGCCGCTCACTGCCTGTGTGGCTGTGTCCTGACTGACTCCTGACCTAAAGATCAGCAGCGGTGGCCGCCGCCATGGCTGCCTGTGTGTCACTCAGCCACTCACTGTCTCCTCCATTCGCGCCGCCCACCACACTCATCATCATGCCTCAGCCTCGCTCTGTCTGTGTGCCTGAGGGGGAGGAGCAGGAGAACGCCGTGCTGCTCCATTTTGCCTCGTCCTGTGCGGCGCCAGCCAGCACCGCCCACTATCTGACTGCACGAGGAGAGAATTTCAGTGAATGGCCGGCAGTGCAGCTGCTACAGCACAAGAATCAAGGTATTCTCTCTCCCTCTCCCTCTCCCTCTCCCTCTCCCTCTCCCTCTCCCTCTCCCTCTCCCTCTCCCTCTCCCTCTCCCTCTCCCTCTCCCTCTCCCTCTCCCTCTCCCTCTCCCTCTCTCTCTCTCTTTCTCCCTCTCTCTCCCTCTCTCTCTCCCTCTCCCTCTCTCCCCCTCTCTCTCTCTCACCCTCTCTCTCTCTCTCCCTCTCTCTCTCCCTCTCTCTCCCTCTCTCTCTCCCTCTCCCTCTCCCCCATGTTTTGTTCAAGTGCCAGATAACTTTGAAAAGCTGTATACCATCAAACGCTGCCACTATGCCCATAGATTGCCAACACTGTGCCCTGCCCATCAAACGCAGCCACTGTACCATCAAACGCAGCCACTGTACCCATAAATTGCCACCACTGTGCCCATCAAACGCAGCCACTATGCCATCAAACGCAGCCACTGTACCCATCAATTGCAGCCGCTGTGCACATTAAACACAGCCACTGTGCCATCAAGCGCAGCCACTGTACCCATAAATTGCCACCACTGTGCTCATTAAACGCAGCCACTGTACCATCAAACGCAGCCACTGTACCCATAAATTGCCACCACTGTGCCCATTAAACACAGCCACTGTGCCCATCAAACGCAGCCACTGTACCATCAAACGCAGCCACTGTACCCATAAATTGCCACCACTGTGCCCATTAAACGCTGCCACTGTACCCATAAATTCCCACCACTGTGCCCATTAAACGCAGCCACTGTGCCCATAAATTCCCGCCACTGTGCCCATCAAACGCAGCCACTGAGCCATCAAACGCAGCCACTGTACCCATCAATTGCAGCCACTGTGCCCATTAAACACAGCCACTGTGCCATCAAGCGCAGCCACTGTACCCATAAATTGCCACCACTGTGCTCATTAAACGCAGCCACTGTACCATCAAACGCAGCCACTGTACCCATAAATTGCCACCACTGTGCCCATTAAACACAGCCACTGTGCCCATCAAACGCAGCCACTGTACCATCAAATGCAGCCACTGTACCCATAAATTGCCACCACTGTGCCCATTAAACACAGCCACTGTGCCCATCAAACGCAGCCACTGTACCATCAAACGCAGCCACTGTACCCATAAATTGCCACCACTGTGCCCATTAAACGCTGCCACTGTACCATCAAACGCAGCCACTGTACCCATAAATTCCCACCACTGTGCCCATTAAACGCAGCTACTGTGCCCATAAATTCCCGCCACTGTGCCCATCAAACGCAGCCACTGAGCCATCAAACGCAGCCACTGTACCCATCAATTGCAGCCACTGTGCCCATTAAACACAGCCACTGTGCCATCAAGCGCAGCCACTGTACCCATAAATTGCCACCACTGTGCCCATCAAACGCAGCCACTATGCCATCAAACGCAGCCACTGTACCCATCAATTGCAGCCGCTGTGCACATTAAACACAGCCACTGTGCCATCAAGCGCAGCCACTGTACCCATAAATTGCCACCACTGTGCTCATTAAACGCAGCCACTGTGCCATCAAACGCAGCCACTGTACCCATAAATTGCCACCACTGTGCCCATCAAACGCAGCCACTGTGCCTATAAATTCCCACCACTGTGCCCATCAAACGCAGCCACTGTACCCATCAATTACAGCCACTGTGCCCATTAAACACAACCACTGTGCCCATCAAGCGCCACCACTGTACCCATAAATTGCCACCACTGTGCCCATTAAACGCAGCCACTGTGCCATCAAACGCAGCCACTGTACCCATAAATTGCCACCACTGTGCCCATTAAACACAGCCACTGTGCCCATCAAACGCAGCCACTGTACCATCAAACGCAGCCACTGTACCCATAAATTGCCACCACTGTGCCCATTAAACACAGCCACTGTGCCCATCAAACGCAGCCACTGTACCATCAAACGCAGCCACTGTACCCATAAATTGCCACCACTGTGCCCATTAAACGCTGCCACTGTACCATCAAACGCAGCCACTGTACCCATAAATTCCCACCACTGTGCCCATTAAACGCAGCTACTGTGCCCATAAATTCCCGCCACTGTGCCCATCAAACGCAGCCACTGAGCCATCAAACGCAGCCACTGTACCCATCAATTGCAGCCACTGTGCCCATTAAACACAGCCACTGTGCCATCAAGCGCAGCCACTGTACCCATAAATTGCCACCACTGTGCCCATCAAACGCAGCCACTATGCCATCAAACGCAGCCACTGTACCCATCAATTGCAGCCGCTGTGCACATTAAACACAGCCACTGTGCCATCAAGCGCAGCCACTGTACCCATAAATTGCCACCACTGTGCTCATTAAACGCAGCCACTGTGCCATCAAACGCAGCCACTGTACCCATAAATTGCCACCACTGTGCCCATCAAACGCAGCCACTGTGCCTATAAATTCCCACCACTGTGCCCATCAAACGCAGCCACTGTACCCATCAATTACAGCCACTGTGCCCATTAAACACAACCACTGTGCCCATCAAGCGCCACCACTGTACCCATAAATTGCCACCACTGTGCCCATTAAACGCAGCCACTGTGCCATCAAACGCAGCCACTGTACCCATAAATTGCCACCACTGTGCCCATTAAACACAGCCACTGTGCCCATAAATTACAGCCACTGTGCCCATTAAACGCAGCCACTGGGCCATCAAGCCCAGCCACTGTACCCATAAATTGCCACCACTGTGCCCATTAAACACAGCCACTGTGCCCATCAAACGCAGCCACTGTACCCATAAATTCCCACCACTGTGCCCATTAAACGCAGCCACTGTGCCCATAAATTCCCGCCACTGTGCCCATCAAACGCAGCCACTGTACCCATCAATTGCAGCCACTGTGCCCATTAAACACAGCCTCTGTGCCATCAAGCGCAGCCACTGTACCCATAAATTGCCACCACTGTGCCCATTAAACGCAGCCACTGTACCCATAAATTGCAGCCACTGTGCCCATTAAACGCAGCCACTGTGCCCATAAATTCCCACCACTGTGCCCATCAAACACAGCCACTGTGCCCATCAAACGCAGCAACTGTACTCATAAATTGCCACCACTGTGCTCATTAAACGCAGCCACTGTGCCCATAAATTCCCGCCACTGTGCCCATCAAACGCAGCCACTGAGCCATCAAACGCAGCCACTGTACCCATCAATTGCAGCCACTGTGCCCATTAAACACAACCACTGTGCCATCAAGCGCAGCCACTGTGCCCATCAAGCGCCACCACTGTGCTCATTAAATGCTGCCACTGTGCCCATCAAACGCAGCCACTGTGCCCATCAAATGCAGCCACTATGCCATCAAACGCAGCCACTGTAACCATCAATTGCTGCCAGTTTGCCCCATCAATTGCCGCCAGTTTGCCCCATCAATTGCCGCCAGTTTGCCCCATCAATTCCTGCCAGTGTCCCCCCCGCCCGGCACTTACCTGTCTCAGGTCAGCGCGTTGCTCCATGCTCCCTCCGATCACAGCGCTTGTCGCAGCCAATCAGGTGACAGGTAACCAGACCCAGTGCACCTGATTGGCTGAGAGGCGGGTCAGTGTTAGGGAAGCGATTTATTTGATTTCCTAACACAGCACTGTGTAAGCAGCGAACGCACAGCAGTGTATATATACACTACCGTTCAAAAGTTTGGGGTCACCCAAACAATTTTGTGTTTTCCATGAAAAGTCACACTTATTCACCACCATACGTTGTGAAATGAATAGAAAATAGAGTCAAGACATTAACAAGGTTAGAAATAATGATTTGTATTTGAAATAACATTGTTTTTACATCAAACTTTGCTTTCATCAAAGAATCCTCCTTTTGCAGCAATTACAGCATTGCACACCTTTGGCATTCTAGCTGTTAATTTATTGAGGTAAGCTGGAGAAATTGCACCCCACGCTTCTAGAAGCAGCTCCCACAAGTTGGATTGGTTGGATGGGCACTTCTGGCGTACCATACGGTCAAGCTGCTCCCACAACAGCTCAATGGGGTTCAGATCTGGTGACTGTGCTGGCTACTCCATTACCGATAGAATACCAGCTGCCTGCTTCTGCTGTAAATAGTTCTTGCACAATTTGGAGGTGTGTTTAGGGTCATTGTCCTGTTGTAGGATGAAATTGGCTCCAATCAAGCGCTGTCCACTGGGTATGGCATGGCGTTGCAAAATGGAGTGATAGCCTTCCTTATTCAGAATCCCTTTTACCCTGTACAAAGCTCCCACCTTACCAGCACCAAAGCAACCCCAGACCATCACATTACCTCCACCATGCTTAACAGATGGCGTCAGGCATTCTTCCAGCATCTTTTCATTTGTTCTGCGTCTCACAAACGTTCTTCTTTGTGATCCAAACACCTCAAACTTGGATTCATCCGTCCACAACACTTTTTTCCAGTCTTCCTCTGTCCAATGTCTGTGTTCTTTTGCCCATCTTAATCTTTTTCTTTTATTGGCCAGTCTCAGATATGGCTTTTTCTTTGCCACTCTGCCCTGAAGCCCAAAATCCCGCAGCCGCCTCTTCACTGTAGATGTTGACACTGGTGTTTTGCGGGTACTATTTAATGAAGATGCCAGTTGGGGACCTGTGAGGCGTCTGTTTCTCAAACTAGAGACTCTAATGTGCTTATCTTCTTGCTTAGTTGTGCAACGCGGCCTCCCACTTCTTTTTCTACTCTGGTTAGAGCCTGTTTGTGCTGTCCTCTGAAGGGAGTAGTACACACCGTTGTAGGAAATCTTCAATTTCTTTGCAATTTCTCGCATGGAATAGCCTTCATTTCTAAGAACAAGAATAGACTGTCGAGTTTCAGATGAAAGTTCTCTTTTTCTGGCCATTTTGAGCGTTTAATTGACCCCACAAATGTGATGCTCCAGAAACTCTGCTCACAGGAAGGTCAGTTTTGTAGCTTCTGGAAGGAGCTAGACTGTTTTTAGATGTGTGAACATGATTGCACAAGGGTTTGCTAATCATCAATTAGCCTTCTGAGCCAATGAGCAAACACATTGTACCATTAGAACACTGGAGTGATAGTTGCTGGAAATGGGCCTCTATACACCTATGTAGATATTGCACCAAAAACTAGACATTTGCAGTTAGAATAGTCATTTACCACATTAGCAATGTATAGAGTATATTTGTTTAAAGTTAGGACTAGTTTAAAGTTAGCTTCATTTAAAAGTACAGTGCTTTTCCTTCAAAAATAAGGACATTTCAATGTGACCCCAAACTTTTGAACGGTAGTATATATATATATATATATATATTTATATATATATTTATATATATATATATATATATATATATATATATATAGCCCTATGTGCTTTTATATGTGTCTTATCTATATATAATGCACTCTTTAAATGTGCTTTAAAATGCATGGTTTTCCATTTTATGAACAAGAAAATAATGACGTTATGCTGTTGGGCTGGTATTATAATGCTATGGGGCTGGTATGACATTTTTTCCAGGGCTGGTTTTCATACCCAGTCCGGCCCTGGCTGTTCAGAAGAATGCACAAACTTTTACCCTTTTGCCTCCCTATTTACTGGGAGCCAATCATCCTATATAGTAGCGGTATTTCAAATGCTTCTATATATGATAGCTACCCACTGTCAGTGGTTTCTTATCATCCTTAGCACTGTCACTGGCATAGTGCTTACAGACACCACCTGACAAGGCCCCCCTCAATGTTGAGGGAGTGTCAGGCTTTTCCTGGCCAGCCAGCGTGCCCTTCAGCCTGCATGCTCAAATTAAGGGTCTGGTATGGATTTTTAGGGGGACCTCATGCATTTTTTTGTTGTTGTTTTGCATGAGTTACCCCTTCTTAAAAGCCATACCTGGTATGCAATTTGGGGGGAACTCCATGCAAGTTTTTTTTTATTCTTCCCATATGACGTGCTGCATGAAGTGACATTTACTAAGAAAATAAAACCAGATACAGTTTAAATTGCCAGCAAGTGACATTTGATTGCCAGGGTCCTATTTAAAAAAAAAAACACACACACAGACCTTTCCAAAGATCCCCCATATATTTTGAGGGACCTTTGGAAGGGTCTGTGTACCTTTTTTTTCAAATAGAAGCCAGAACAGAAATGCCATTTTAAGTAATTTAAAACCACAATTTCTTGTAAATGCCAGTGCTTTAAAAAAAAAAATCACTGCGCCCAGCCTAGATAAAAATTTTAAAAAATGTTTACATGTTCTCCCAGGCTAGTGCCCCACCTGCCATTTTTTGGCAACCATTTGCCTATAAGCCCAGAAAAGGGGCATTTTTGATTTGACAGAATCCACATTGATTGCAATGGAGTTTGGATTTGGCATTCAAATTTCTTTGAAATTTGCGGAACCCTGCTCAAACCAAACCAGGGCCAGTTCAGCTCATCCCTATCCCTACCCTAAACAGGAGCAGTCATGGTTCAGCCCTTTGACCTCATAGAGTAATGGACAATCACCCTCCCTGCATTCCCTGTAGTTCCATCTTAGCTACATGTTGTTAGTTTCAACAGCTATAATAAAGAGAATATGGCATACAACCAACATATTTGACATTGAAACAACCTATTTATAATAAAATCTGCTGATAGGCTATATTAATCCTATCTTAACATACCATCAAAACAGTTACCACTCACAAATCTTCTTGGTTACAGAATGTACTGTATTATAGTAAATATCGATGTTATTACCTAAACCATATAATTAAGTTACAATTCCGAAGTCTAGAAACACATGTCCACCACAGAGTAGTAACACAATTTTGTATAGGTGTACTTGTGCATATCTTTCCTGTTTGCCTGGAGATGACCCTGGATCCAAGGCCTAGGTTGTGTACAGAACCTTGATTCTTGGCCTGTCTTTCAATTTTAAAATGCCAATGTCTCTACTGACCAAAGAGGCTTTAACATTCTCCAGACGAATAACAGAGGCACTGCTTATGCTTGAATTATAACCTGTTCCTACAGTAGGTGACCGCGATATTGTGTCAATCTCGCCGAGATTTGACACCTGTGAGCCCCGTCGCGGGAGCCAGCGCCGAAATGGCTCGTTGATCGGGAAAGGAAGACTTTTTTTCCTTTTGCGATGAGTAACAGGCAGTGCTGACAGCTGTCTGGTATGAATCATGAGGGGGGACGCCGCGCCAAATTTTAAATGAAAAAGCCGGCGTGGGCCCCCCCCGGGGGCATACCAGGCCCTTAGGTCTGGTATGGATTGTACGGGCGAAAAATCGTCGTGGGGGTCCCCCCAAAATCCATACCAGACCCTTATCCGAGCACAAAGCCCGGCCGGTCAGGAAAGGGGGTGTGGAGGAGCGAGCGCCCCCCCCTCCTGAACCGTATCAGGCCGCATGCCCTCAACATGGGGGGGTGGGTGTTTTGGGGGAGGAGAGCTTCCGACCTCTCCTCCCGGTGTTCAGCTTCTTCTCCCGGTGTTCGGCCTCTTCTCCCGGTGTTCCGCCTCTTCTCCCGGGCCCCTCCGCTATCTTCTTCCAGCTCTTTTGCTAGCGGGGGCCCGGTCTGCTGCCGCTGTCTTGTCCCCTCTTCTCTTCTTCTCTTCTTCCGATGTTGACACGATGCTCTCTCCTGCTGGAATGCTATGTGCGAGCTGCGCAGCCATTTATATAAGCGGTGACCCCGCCCCCTTGTGACGTCACAGTTCCAGCATGCACAGGGACTCTGGGGTCACGCCTCCTTAGGCGGGGTCACCGCTCATATAAATGGCTGCGAAGCTCGCACACAGCATTCCAGCAGGAGAGAGCATCGTGTAAACATCGGAAGAAGAGAAGAAGAGAAGAAGAGAAGAGGGGACAAGACAGCGGCAGCAGACCAGGCCCCCGCTACCAAAAGAGCTGGAAGAAGATAGCGGAGGGGCCCGGGAGAAGAGGCGGAACACCAGGAGAAGAGGCCGAACACCGGGAGAAGAAGCCGAACACAGGGAGGAGAGGTCGGAAGAAGACCCCGAAGTTGGAAGAAGACCCCCAAAGTCGGAAGAAGACCCCCGGAGCTGCCTAATAAATTACTTTTAAAACCTGTGTACTGTGTTTTTTTATTGACACTTTTTTTTCCTAGGTGAATGAGTACCATGGATACCATGTACCCCATATTCATTCACATAGGGTGGGGGGCCGGGATCTGGGGGCCCCCTTATTAAAGGGGGCCCCTGGATTCCAATAAGCCCCCCGCCAGCAGACCCCGACAAGCAACGGCCAGGGTTGTCGGGAAGAGGCCCTTGTCCTCATCAACATGGGGACAAGGTGCTTTGGGGGAGGGGGGCCACAGGGCCCCCCCTCCCCCAAAGCACCACCCCCCATGTTGAGGGTGGCCTGGTAAGGTTCAGGGGGGGCGCTCGCTCGTCCCCACCCCCTTTCCTGACCGGCCGGGCTGCGTGCTCGGATAAGGGTCTGGTATGGATTTTGGGAGGACCCCCACGTCAATTTTTCGGCGTAGGGGGTTCCCCTTACAATCCATACCATACCTAAGGGCCTGGTATGCCCCCGGGGGGACCCACGCCGGGTTTTTCATTTAAAATTTGGCACGGTGTCCCCCCTCATGATTCATACCAGACAGCTGTCAGCACCGCCTGTCACTCATCGCGAAAGGAAAAAAAAGTTTTTCTTTCCCGATCAGCGAGCCAGCGCGACATGCATAGTACCCTGTCGCTGAGAACCAGTGCGATGGGATCGCGCTGGAAACACAATCTCGCGGTCAGGTACTGTATGATCCAAGGTCCTCCCCACGCACAAAAGAACTGATCTGAAGACTAGTGCAGGTAATTGTTAGTTTACCGTATATACTTTAATGGACATGACAGGGACCACTTAAACATTTTCTAATTATACTTAACAATGCACGATTTTTAACAATAAGCACAGAACAAATTGTCAAACTGATAGCAACCTATCCAGTATTTATAAAAATGTTCTGGCTGAACTTAAAGAAAAATGCATTATGCTGAGATTAAAGTGAAGCATTGCCAATTTCTCAAGATTACAGATCGCAAGAAGGAATTGGTGGGGGAGCAAAACCTTTCCCACTCTAAAACTAAGAAAAAACTTTGGGTGGAATCCACTTTAATCAACATGCATTTTAGGCACGACAATAAAAGTCAGTCTTACTGAGGTTACCATCAGTAATTACCCTCTTCCCAGCCCTGCCATTCTTTTTGCATTTTCTGAAAAATGCAACAGTATATCTGGGAGAGTGAGACTCTCTCATAGTGAACAGTTTGTAGAGGTAGGAATTCAGTTTCAGATTCAAGTGAATCTTGAATTTGAAGTCACAGAAAGAGATTCAAAATAAATAATTAATGTATGGATCTTGATGTTGAAGCCACATAAAGATACACAAATTAAATAATTATTATAGGTAGACTGCCTCTGTAACGCACAAAAGCATTATGCTACGTTTAACATCTATGACAATATTCATACAAAATAAGAGAATTATACTCACGCCATGACAATAACACTGAAATCTAGCCAGTTCCATGGGTCTCGTAGGAAGGTGAATTCTTTCAGACAGAATCCTCTTGCCAAAATTTTTATCAAAGATTCAAAAGTATAAATGCCAGTGAAAGTATACCTGGACAGAGTGCATAAAAAACAATTAGCCAATCATTTCACATCCTAGAGTAAAGGAAACTCCAACAATATGGCTGCCATTCCCACAGCAGTATGGCAATCTCTGCACTTTTATTAATAGACCCAAATCATTTCATAGATGGCTAAAAGCGTAAAGCAGCAACAAATCTTTACATTTTCTGTGCATAGCTATTTTCATTTATTTACTTGATTTCAAATTTTTCAGAAATTCTGAGAATTATACATAATGTATGTATACAAGTGTTTCCTATATGCATCCTCTGCATACATCAACATGGTTTTATTTGTCCTTTCAGTGTTCATAGACAAAAGCATATATACACGTTGTATAGCTAAACATATCCAAACCAATATTACAGTTATGGATGGAGGCTGGTAGACTGAATAAACCCTTGGGTGAGTTTGATTCTCCGTATAAAATTATTTCAAATTTCAACAGTGTAAGAAATCCCATTAAAGCTGCTCTGGTAGTTATGAGTGATGGGGCATTAAGTATACAAATTTTGATGCCTGAATCTCAGCTTGATACAGGGAACCAGGAGGACAACTTAGCTTAACAATGTCCACCTTTATTGAAATATCAGCTTTGGGTGGATGGGTCTTTAAATAATAGAACACAAAGGCCAGTTGTGATCAGAAATATGGTGAGTAAATGCCATCAGCAAGGGAAGGGGCTGGTTGGAATTTTGAATTGGATATTTTCTTCAACCATGTTGATGAAACAGATATGAACAGAGATAGCAGGAAACTTCTATTATTGCCTACAAGCATTATAGGGTATAGGGTGCCTAATGTATGTATAAAAAATAGATGTGCGTGCTAGGGTGAAGGGAGGCTTCTCTGAGAGTCCAGTCATTCATTACCAGATGATCAGATCCTTGCATGTACAGCCAGCTTTATTGAAAACTGGAATATGACCAGTTACCATGAGCCGTGCATATCATAGTTATTGTATTATTATTATTATTAAAGCTCAACTCTTGCTAAAACATTTTAAAATTAATTTTGGATAGAATGAAGAAGAGTTAAAACAAGACTCTTCCTCACTGTATCGCACAGGTTTTGGCTCAAGTTGGGCTTTAAAGAGACACTGTCACATTGTGCATACAGGGCAAAGCAACAGTGTCTTTGGAAAGGGTCCTCCCAACCCCCATTTGCTTGCTTTCAGTTATCTACGCTTTCTCGCAGTTTCTAGTTTTTCCGCAGCTGGTGAGAATACCTCCTAGTATGGAGGAGAATGTTACCTGCTCTCCTGTAATAATGACTGGGCCTAACAGCCTACTGCTAGGTCTGGGAACTGTCTCATGACCAGGGAAGTGACAACATTGTACCTCCAGGTCACCAACAAAGCCAATGAAGAAGAAAAAGGTGCAGCAAAGCAGCACAAGCAAGGTTATTTTAAGGGGTTGAAGATGTACTTTTCAAAGACACTGCATAGGCAATGTGAAAGTGTCTCTTTAAATAACCCCAACAGCATTTGCACATTGTCACAACAGTTTTAGCATGTCACTAGGTCCTTGAAAAACTGACAATTGCAGATAAGCTTTATCTACCTATCCTAATAAGAATGTGCATCATACAAATACGTTTATATTATTAATGGACTGTTGCACTGTGTTTTTTTGCAACTGACATATGATAATAGGCTTCATCCGTCAGTGTGCATATCCAGCTTTAATTTTGTCTGTTAAACTGCTTCGATTTACTGACACTCCATGCAGATTTTATAGCACAGTTAATCATGCACATGCTCAACAGTATTAATAGCGTCTGTTAAGTAGACAATGTTGAGGACATGAGTCTGCAAATAAATGGAATCCAGCATCTCTGTATGGACTGGCAATAATTAGATCAAGCATGGGCGCCACATCTTGGAAATCAATTCATTAATGAGCATAACCTACAGTACACAGGAAAATGGAATCTTGATGTATCGTGGTGAATTCTGTCCACTTCATATGCAGCATGGACTACACACGTCATACCTCTCAGCTCTTACCACGGATGGATAGCAAACAGTATTGTTAATAGTATGCCTGTTAAATAAACCGTTTGGTGGTGCAATCATTTCCAATAAGCCATTTATTGTGCCTGTGTGTTTATTGAGCAGTGCTTAGTTATACCCAACATCCTGTAATATAAGCACTGATTTAGTCATATCATGACCCTACTGTAATTTTATTAAAAACACTATTTCTATGAAGAACTTACATTGTTAATGGGGTCTCCATGTCTTTAAAAGAAGACCTGAACTCTGGAAGATGTGCCTAAAAAAGGCAAGCAGAGGGCATAGAACTAAGAGAAGACACCTAGGAATGTGTAAGCCACCACCCTGATGCCAGGGTCTCACTAGCTAGTGAATCAAAGATCTGGAAAATGAACACCAAGAACAGTCAGTGAAGGTTAAAATGTTTTTTAAGTGGCATTCGAGGTTCAGCTTAAAAAAAAAAATAAAAATAAATAACTTACCTTTTCTGTGCAGTGGTATTGCACAGAGTAACCCCGATGCTCTTCTCCTTAGGTCCCCTGTGGGCACTCCTGGTGCCTCCCCCTTGACCAGTACCCCCAATAGCAAGCTGCTTGCTATGGGGGCACAGGTGCGTGCTCATTCTTAAACCCTGCTCTCCATAAGACACATAGAGCCGCAGCTCGGCCCCGCCCCCGCTCTCTCCTCATTGGCTCACTGGCTGTGATTGACACCAGTGGGAGCCAATGGCTCCCACTGATGTCTCAGTCAATGAGAAGAGGGTGTCCTGGAACAGCAGTGGCTCTTGTGCACGTCGCTGAATCAAGAGGGGGCACAGGTGAGTTTTAAGGGGGGCCGTGGGGGGAGCTGCACCCAGAAGGTTTTTTACCTTAATGCATAGAATGCATAAAAGTAAAAAAGCCTTCAGCCTTTACAACCACTTTAATCCCGCCTACTATTTTCTGTGTTTCTGTAGATAGTTAAGCCAGGTTGATGGCCCTGAAGCCTACAACTTTAAAGTTGTCGCAAACAAAAAAGTCCCTACAGTGCTTTTTAATGCATTTTGTTGTGCTGCAGTGTGGACGTGCAAGGACTTATTGTAGTTGTGCATTGGGGTATCATTCAAAATAATTAACACCGTAGTGCACTTCACAAATTGCCATGCATTACTGTGCATTGTGGAAAGACGTGGTAAAATGCACATTACTGAAACATATAGGTGTGAAGCCAGCCTAAATGCTTTAGATTGCACATTCCTTCTGACAAGCAGCTTAAATAGCCAACCACAACACATTAAGGAAGACAAAAATGAAGATAATCTCAGTAAGTGGACGGTTACGAAGGTAGCAAATCCATCTCTTTCAAACAACAGAATTGGAAGAAAGGTGAAGAAATGTGAGAGGAAGGTGGCTGAGGCTACATGCATCAACAATAGCAAAACAATACACATATATACAGTTGTGCTCATAAGTTTACATACCCTGGCAGAATTTATGATTTTTTGGCAATTTTTCAGAGAATATGAATGATAACACAAAAACTTTGCTTTCACTCATGGTTAGTGTTTGGCAGAAGCCATGTATTAACAATCAACTGTCTTTACTCTTTTTAAATCATAATGGCTACAGAAACTACCCAAATGACCCTGATCAAAAGTTTACATACCCTGGTGATTTTGTCCTGATAACATGCACACTAGTTGACACAAAGGGGTTTGAATGGCTATTAAAGATAATCATCCTCACCTGTGATCTGTTTGCTTGTAATTAGTGTGTGTGTGTGTAAAAGGTCAATGAGTTTCTGGACTCCTGACAGACCCTTGCATCTTTCATCCAGTGCTGCACTGAAGTTTCTGGATTCTGAGTCATGGGGAAAGCAAAAGAATTGTCAAAGGATCTGCGGGAAAAAGTAGTTGAACTGTATAAAACAGGAAAGGGATATAAAAAGATATCCAAGGAATTGAGAATGCCAATCAGCAGTGTTCAAACTCTAATCAAGAAGTGAAAAATGAGGGGTTCTGTTGAAACCAAACCACGGTCAGGTAGACCAACTGAAATTTCAGCCACAACTGCCAGGAAAATTGTTCGGGATGCAAACAAAAAAACACAAATAACTTCAGGTGAAATACAGGACTCTCTTAAAACATGTGGTGTGGCTGTTTCAAGATGAACAATAAGGATGCACTTGAAGAAAGATGGGCTGCAAGGTCGAGTCGCCAGAAGAAAGCTATTACTAGGCAAATGCCACAAAGTATCCCACTTATAATACGCCAAACAGCACAGAGACAAGCCTCAAACCTTCTGGCACAAAGTCATTTGGAGTGATGAGACCAAAATTGCTTTTTGGCCACAACCATAAATGCTACATTTGGAGAGGAGTCAACAAGGCCTATGATGAAAGGTACACCATTCCTACTGTGAAACACGGAGGTGGATCGTTTATGTTTTGGGGATGTGTGAGCTACAAAGGCACAGGAAATTTGGTCAAAATTGATGGCAAGATGAATGCAGTATGTTATCAAAAAATACTGGAGGACTTGCATTCATCAGCCAGGAAGCTGCGCATGGAACATACTTGGACATTCCAACATGACAATGATCCAAAACACAAGGCCAAGTCAACCTGTCATTGGCTACAGCAGAATAAAGTGAAGGTTCTGGAGTGGCCATCTCAGTCTCCTGACCTCAATATCATTGAGCCACTCTGGGGAGATCTCAAACATGCAGTTCATGCAAGACGGCCCAAGAATTTACAGGAACTGGAGGCTTTTTGCCAAGAGGAATGGGCAGCTTTACCATCTGAGAAGATAAAGAGCCTAATCCATAAATACCACACAAGACTTCAAGCTGTCATTGATATTAAAGGGGGCAATACACAGTATTAAGAACTGGGGTATGTAAACTTTTGATCAGGGTCATTTGGATAGTTTCTGTACAGTAAACAGTATATACAGTATCTCACAAAAGTGAGTACACCCCTCACATTTTTGTAAATATTTTATTATATCTTTTCATGTAACAACACTGAACAAATGATACTTTGCTACTATGTAAAGTAGTTAGTGTACAGCTTGTGTAACAGTGTAAATTCACTGTCCCCTCAAAATAACTCAACACACAGCCATTAATGTCTAAACTGCTGGCAACAAAAGTGAGTACACCCCTAAGTGAAAATGTCCAAGTTGGGCCCAATTAGCCATTTTGCCTCCCCGGTGTCATGTGACTCGTTAGTGTTACAAGGTCTGAGGTGGGGAGCAGGTGTGTTACATTTGGTGTAACTCTCTCATACTGGTCACTGGAAGTTCAACATGGCACCTCATGGCAAAAAAATGTTTGCTCTACATAAAGATGGCCTAGGCTATAAGAAGATTGCCAAGACCCTGAAATTGAGCTGCAGCATGGTGGCCAAGACCATACAGCGGTTTAACAGGGCAGGTTCCACTCAGAACAGACCTCTCCAGGGTTGACCAAAGAAGCTGAGGGCACGTGCTCAGCATCATATCCAGGGGTTGTCTTTGGGAAATAGACGTATGAGTGCTGCCAGCATTGCTGCAGAGGTTGAAGGGGTCAGCCTGTCAGTGCTCAGACCATACGCCGCACACTACATCAAACTGGTCTGCATGGCTGTCGTCCCAGAAGGAAGCCTCTTCTAAAGATGATGCACAAGAAAGCCTGCAAACAGTTAACCTAAGACAAGCAGACTAAGGACATGGATTACTGGAACCATGTCCTGTGGTCTGATGAGACCAAGATAAACTTATTTGGTTCAGCTGGTGTCAAGCGTGTGTGGCAGCAACCAGGTCAGGAGTACAAAGACAAGTGTGTCTTGCCTACACTCAAGCATGGTGGTGGGAGGGTCATGGTCTGGGGCTGAATTAGTGCTGCTGGCACTGGGGCGCTACAGTTCATTGAGGGAACCATGAATGCCAACATGTACTGTGACATACTGAAGCAGAACATGATCCCCTCCCTTCGGAGATTGGGCCGCAGGGCAGTATTCCAACATGATAACGACCCCAAATACACCTCCAAGATGACCAGTGCCTTGCTAAAGAAGCTGAGGGTAAAGGTGATGGACTGGCCAAGCATGTCTCCAGACTTAAACACTATTGAGCAACTGTTGGCCATCCTCAATGTCGTCATGGAGGAGTGGAAGAGGACTCCGATGCCAACCTGTATTGCTCTGGTGAACTCCATGCCCAAGAGGATTAAGGCAGTGCTGGAAAATAATGGTGGCCACACAAAATATTGACACTTTGGGCCCAATTTGGACATTTTCACTTAGGAGTGTATTCACTTTTGTTGATAAAATATATACACTGCGCTTAAATGTACTACACAATAAATCAGGTGAAAACCAAAGTGCGTACCAGAAAAAAAGAATAAATCAAATGCATACAGTAAACAACAATCATATAAAGTGACATCAGTGCCAAACGAATATATATAAATAAATAAAATATATATATATGAATGAATACATGAATAAAGTGCTCCTGTGCATCCAAGTGGTTAACAAATATATCACTTATGACTGTGTCCAGTGGGTCATGAAAGACAACAATGATCCCAATCTCACTGAATTCAAAAAGTGCTTCTGTGCATAAAAGTGACTTCCAGCAGTAACAACAATGATCCTACTTTCACTGAGTTCAAAAAATTGCTCCAGTGCATATATGTGATTTCCCGCTATAACACTGTAAACGTGTTCAAATGTCCATGCAATAAAGATTGCTTTATTGGTGCTGCAGACCATGCAATAGTGTCCTTTCTCCGGTGCCCCCCTAGGTATTGAACGCTCACCTCAGAGCATGTGACTTAGCAATTACGCTAAGTCAATACACGCGTGTGAACCACCTCTGGGCTCTGTACTGGTACCGGGATCCTGGACTCTTCAATGCAATGTCTTTTGTTATTCTTTTACTCACTTTTGTTGCCAGAGGTTTAGACATTAACCACTTACGGACCACCTGCTGTAGTTTTACGTTGCTAGTTTGAAGAGGAATACCGTTGTTATGGTAGCAGCTAGCTACCATAACCCCAGTATCCTCTTCTTCAACGGGTGGTCCGCTTCAAGATAAAAGTGCTCTCTGTGGCAGATTCACTGCGAGATCACTTTTATCAGCGGTGGGAGAAGGCCCCCCCCCCGATCACTTTTATCGGCTGTGGGAGAGGGCCCCCCTCCTGCCGCTCTCTGGTGCCCTCCGCCACTTACCGTAGCAGTCGGTAATGGCAGAAGTGATCAGATCCTCTCCCTAGCCTGACATGGAGATGAGTGAGGGGAAGATGGCCCCACCCTTCTCCATACCATTGCAGGGTGGAAGCAACATCAAAATGTCACTTCCGCCCAATGCTGTTAAAGGGACATTTTTTTTTTTTTTTAAATGACATTTATTTATTTTTATTTTTTTATTGCATTTTAGTGTAAATATGAGATCTGAGTTCTTTTTGACCCCAGATCTCATATTTAAGAGGTCCTGTCATGCTTTTCTTTCTATTATGGGATGTTTACATTCCTTGTAATAGGAATAAAAGTGACCCAATTTTTTTTTTCTTTAAAGAACACTGTAAAAATCAAAAATAATAGGTAAAATAAATAAGAAATTTTTTTTTTTTTTTAAATGCGCCCCATCCCACCAAGCTCGCGTGCAGAAGCAGAAGCAAATGCATACGTGAGCAGTGCCCGCATATGAAAACGGTGTTCAAACCACACATGTGAGGCGCGACCGTTAGAGCGAGAGCAATAATTCTAGCCCTAAACCTTCTCTGTAACTCAAAACATGCAACCTGTAGAATTTTTTAAACGTTGCCTATGGAGATTTTTAAGGGTAAAAATTTGTCGCCATTCCACGAGTGGGCACTACTTTGAAGCGTGACATGTTGGGTATCAATTTACCCAGCGTAACATTATCTTTCACAGTATAAAAAAAAATTGGGCTAACTTTACTGGTGTCTTATTTTTAATTGAAAAAAGTGATTTTTTTTTTCAAAAAAAGTGCGTTTGTAAGACCGCTGCACAAATACGATGTGACAAAAAGTATTGCAACGACCGCCATTTTATTCTTTAAGGTGTTAGAAAAAAATATATAAAATGTTTGGGGGTTCTAAGTAATTTTCTAGCAAAAAAAAAAGTGTTTTTAACTTGCAAACACCAAATCTCAGGGTCCTTAAGTGGTTAATGGCTGTGTGTTGAGTTATTTTGAGGGGACAGCAAATTCAAACTCTTATATAAGCTGTAAACTCACTACTTTACATTGCAGCAAAGTGACATTTATTCATTGTTGTCACCAGAACAGATATAATAAAATATTTACAAAAATGTGAGGGGTGTACTCACTTTTGTGAGATACTGATATATATCTATATAGATATATAGATATATAAAAAACAAAATCCCAGCTGTCAAAAATTACTAGCCTGTTACATAATATTCATCCTAAAGTTCTGAGCAAAGATGCAAATGTAAGTAACCAGGCTAGTTCTATTATTGTGCATACACATCCGTGCTTTACTCTTCTACATGTAGCCCAACATTTTTTCCAAAACATAATTAAAATAGATATTTTTTTTTCCAGAGTTCCTGTTGTACATGAGTCCAGACACGCATGGCGGGTCAATGTTTAACCTGTTCACTGCCGCCAATGGGATAACAATTTGAAGTCAAGACTAAAGGGTGGCTGTGTGTGAGCAAATGTCTTATAACAGCACCAAGTAATGTGATGTCTGACCATCACTGAACTGCTTGCTGTGTCACTCCAGTCACAATTTTCTCTTCAGTGTGGGTGGCAGATGGATGCATGACAAAAGATTCTTTTTCCTTTTCTCTAGAAAAATAACAATGGGCTTTTGGTCACTGAGAGTTTTGCTTGACTATCTCTCTGCAATTATGAGTGCTTCACTCTTCAGTAGGTGTATGTTATCTCTCTGATTGTCACCCAAGCTACAAACAGCCATCTCTTCTCTGCATAAATTATAGGCCTCTTGCACATGGATGCCTAAAAACAACATATGTTTGGGCATTCAGGTTTTTTTCTTTACTGATCTCAATGCAGTACATTGTTTTTAATGGGCTTGTACATACAGGAGCGCAAACTTGCACTGTGTACAGATCTAGAATATATTTCAAAATCTGCATTGATGGACGTATTTTATGTGCATACGTGTAAACATGCACAAATGTGCGCATGAAACACAATCCAAGAAAAGCTAAAAATATCTTGCATATTGTGCATATAAGTGTGAAAACCCGCAAATATGCGCATTTAACTTACTTCTCATGCTTGCATTTTTTGAAGGCATTTTCTGTCAGGAATCTAATATTCATGCATTCATTCATTAGTACCGTGTGCAAGTACCCTTACATTATTATTATATATATGTACTGTAAATTACTGTACTGGCCACTAACGGTCAAGCAGTATGTAAGTAAAGTGTTTCAATCCATGTGTATTATAATGTAATTACAAAAGTCTCCGCAATAGAGAAATTATGGAGGTTTTACTTTCTGTCGTTTCCTCTTGATTTGATAAATCTGGATGTGAAATTAATCAGAGCGATGTGTAGGTGGCAGATATTTGTACAATGCTTCTGCTGGATTAGCTGCTTTTTAAAAGCTTTCCTGCAGTCCTGCATGTCACCCCCACCTGTCATGTACATTGAAATGAAGCAGGTCCTGTGTGTGCTCACAGCCCAGGTGCCTACGCTTAATGTGCCTGTAAATATGCTGCTTATTAAATTGCTGTTTAATACATGTATTTACATTCTGATAGGTTCATTTTTCTACATCCTGATTGCTGCTAAAAGTCCCTTTATCCCCTCTGTCAATGTGGAAATTACTGCAGAAGCTGTAAACTCTGTAGTACTATATTTTTACTAATCATATGTATTCATTTCTATATGCCATATTGTAATACATGAGTAGTCAGTCTCCTACAGAGCAATGCTTATTATAGTAATTCCTGTACAACTGTATTCGGGGGGTGTAATAATAGCCACAGCTGCCTGCACAGCCCAGGAAGCCATAAGCGTGGGGAAATGGCTGTGCTTCTGGCTCTTCTTCAGTGGTGAATGTATCCACCCAAGATTTATGTGAACTGGAGCAAAGAAAACTAAAGCGGTTTCTGACAGCAAGCAATGAATTTCATGGTATTGTTTTTCCCCACTACACTGCTGCTACAAAAATGCTAGCTAAATTCTGATTGGCACACCTGGGAACTTGCCGGATCTCTCCCGACAATGCTGGCTTTTTAGTCAAGTTACTGTTTTATCACCAGCTTTGTCATATCTCTGGCCTATTTGTAAAAACTGCTCGCTGTGTGACGATGTGGCTAGGGGGCAGTGTGATGCGCCGGAGGCAGAGTATACACTGAGGCTGAGGTGAAGGGAAACAGTGTATTAATAAAGTCCCACAATGTACAATTAAGCTGAGCGAAGCCCCTTACACACCATAGTAGAGGAACATTATCTTGCAATGATGTCAACAGCTTCTGGAGCAAGGAGCGGGAATGTGGCCTGGCCGGTCCACACCCAAATGGGAGACTCCTCCAGAGGAAATAGCGTAGACCCTGCACTTTCCCTACTCCTCTGGAACTTCTCCCTGCCGCTTTGCACTATCCCTGCTAAAGGGGAACTTGTTCCTACACTAACCACTCACACAATGAGCTCCAATTCAGGGGGCCAGGCCCCCAAAAAAGCTCTGCCCTCACCCAAGATGGCCGAAGAGGTCACGTGTGGCACCGGTGTCCAATCGGACAGCTGTTTCCCTGGTGGTCACCAGAAATCATAGAGGAACCAAGTTTCTAACAACTTCCTTCCCCTTTTGCAATGCCCCTTTGGTCGAGTGTCACCTACAGAGGGGAACAGACAGCACCTGCCTACAAAGAGGGGTGCTGTGCACAGGCACTGGCAGATGCTGTCAGGGATTGTTTGTAAAGATTGCATGCCATGTGGAGAGGAATGAGGGAAGGAATGCTGTCTGCAAGTGTCAGTAGAGGCTGTTGAGGCTTGTTTGTAAATACTGATAGGTGTGGAGGGCTAAAGCTGGGTACACAATATAATAAATTCGGTGAACGATCATCCTATTTTCCTCGATGTTTCACAGCAAGTAGAACCCCTGGATGGTACTAATTGTACGAAAATTCTCAAACAAGGGCTTTTTTTTATCTGACGTAGAAACATTGTGGTATTGAATATTATTGTTCATGGTTTCTGATCATGCCCACTCTTTCATATTCAATTTTTTCTTGTACGAAAACAGTACACATTAAATGGAAATTGTTAGTTCTGTTGACGTACGAGAGAAAATTGTGGAGTTTGCCCCTTCAGAAATGTTCATTTGGAAAGTCTGAATCGGATGTCGAAAGTTGTCTACACACTATATGAAAATCAAATGATCGTTCCTCATACAGAATTTTTCTTCTGATTTTCTTATAGTGTGTGCCCAGCTTCAGGCTCATTCACACCAAATGCAGCGACCTGCGCAGGTCACTGAAAGGGCACATAGAAAACAATGGTTTTTATGCGCCACTTTCACACCAGTATACATGTTGCATTAAAATGAAAACTTTCTGCAATATAACACAACACAAAACATATAAACACATGTAAACACAGCATAAATAAAAAGTGAGGATATACGAAACAAATTGTTGTTAGTTGTTAGCCCCTTCCATTGCACATAAGAGTACAACATAACTCAATGGGGTTGATTTACTAAAGGCAAATCTACTTTGCACTACAAGTGCATTGCAGGTGCACTTGGAAGTGCAGTCACTGTAGATATGAGGAGGACATGCAAGGAAAAAAAAAACAGCACTTTAGCTTGTACAGGATTGGATGATAAAATCAGCTTCCCCTCATTTCAGATCTTCCCCTTAGATCTAAAGCGACTGCACTGCCAAGTGCACTTGCAGTGCACTTGTAGTGCAAAGTGGATTTGCCTTTAGTAAATCAACCCCAGTGTGATGCACATTAAAATGCATGTTAAATGCACATCAATTCACATGCATTTTTGATGTGTTGCAGCGAGTTTTTATGTGCAGTGTAATGTGAAAACACCTGGAGGCATTTTGGAGTGTCCTGCTACTACTGAAGAAGTGTCAGCTGTCAGAGGGGAAACCGAGACTTGACTTCCACAGGTGCTGGAGAAAAACTAGAAGACATTAGGACCAGACCCACGGGGGTGCAGATTGTGCTCTGAGCCCCTGGTTGTGACAGTCAGCACCCAGCAGTCACTGGAGAGACTCTGAGCTTTTGGGGAATAGCAATGGAGGTACCCTCAAACTATCTACTATTTTTCCTGAGCAAGGATTTTAGTATTTTGGATGTAATTGCAAAACCTGTCAGTATTTGGCAGACTAATTTAACAGTTTTAGCGTAACCTTTGTGCTATGTGGGGGGATTACAGTGGAGGTGCTCTCCTCCTACAGTTAATGATTTTATTATTAGTGATGTGGCTACTAATATATGGTTGAATTGGGAAAATTTGGAGGATGTGCTGCTGCCAAGACAGTCTCTGGCTGGAGCAACAACAAGTCTTATAAAAATGTCAAAAGGAATGAGGTAATAGAATGCATCCAGTATTCTAGGACTGCATGAGCCCCAAGTGATAAGCCTCAAAAACATCAATGTTTATTTTACAAGAACTCATAGCTATGTGCAGGGTTCACAAGTGTATTTTGTCGGTATGGTGTCTTTTTTTACAATTGCCATTTATTGCCAGTTTAACGCTATGGTTATGGACAAAGTTAACTTTATGCCTGACCTGCATCAAAGTGATCATTGCATGTACTAATAATGATAATGTAACATATAGGACCAATCAGATTTCAGTTTACTGCAGCCAAGCTGAATTGCTGCAGATTGCTGCATTTTGCATTTTTCAAAATGTTCTTTGCCTTTCTAAATGACTACATTTCACAGTAAGAAAAAAAATAAGGTCCTTTCCCAGCTTTAGGTATACTTATTTGTTCTCAAACACGGGCACAAATTAATTAAATCTCATCACTGCACACATATAGCAACTATGCTCTGTTAATCAGATTTGTCAAGCTTTTTATTGTAATAAATGCACAGGCACCACAGCATTCTTACAAAAGCTCAGCAAGGAAGCTGAACCATCAGAATGTGTTATATATGAATAATCAGACAGTGTGGGCTAATATAACATGTTGCTATTTCCTGAGAGAATGAGAGGTATGATTGTTCTCAGCTGACAATGAAATGATGGAGTCAGTTACATGCTACAATGCTCATGAATCATTTCGTTTCTGATATAGTAGTGATTCCGCTATGCTGCTCTATAATAATTTATTAACAAAATCAAAATCTATACATCATCAAGCATACAAGAACTAAAGTTTAACATTAGAGACAGCTTAGCATCTCATCTTCTTAGATGACACCAGTTTGCAACAGATGGGCCATGGAGGAAGAATAAGTCATCCTAGGTCTGATGTCAACGTTTATGATGGACCTTTTCCCACTCAGCATTTACAAAGGTTCCAAACTGGTTGCTTATATGATGGGTTTAGTTCCTGCTATTTTTAGTGGATAATAAATATATGTACCACACCACTTCTCCTTTAAAATGTACCTAAATCCTCTAGTTTTTTTCATTCACACGGCCACAGAGGGCCATACACCATGGAGAGGGAATATATTTCTGCACCCAGGAGTCATAGGGGTTTGCATACAGCCACAGCTGACAGATGCCATTGACAGGCTGACAGATGTCAAACCTGTAAGCATATAACTGAACATGAGCGGTTGCATGTGTAAAAGGATGGATGAGCGGCCCAGAACACTAACAGTTTGCACCTGTGATTGCAACCCCTGTGGTTTCTGAGCATAGAAATACACTCCTTCTTGATGGTGTATAGCCCATTGCAACTGTGTGAACGAGGCCTATATGTCTTAAAAGAAGTGTATTGTACCTCTTCTTGAAAAATTTTTGAATGAGAAGGTGAATATAGCAAGAAAGCTGGATTTCTCATGTACTTCTCTAGACAGTGTTGGAAGGGATGGGAAGGTCTGAGCAGGGATTTTACACAATTTTCCTAAGCTTCTGCAGACAGAGTAATGAACTCTCAATCTAATGGGCTGTACACAGAGTCAGGCTGGCCATAGACCGTGCAAATTTCCATGGCTTGCAGGAAAGAAATGTGCACAATTTCCCTATCAGCACAGACAGAGCTGACAGGGGAATCCCTCCTGTTGAGATACTGTCTTCTCTTGGAGGTGGGGCGGGAGTGGGCAGAAAAGCCGACCCGGCCAGGAGAAGACAGTGATTATCGTTAGCGGCTATAGCAACCGCTTGCAATAATTGGAAGCAAATCCAACAGGCTGGTTGTACCCAAGTTGATTGAACGATCAACTTGGTACATTCCGCCTGCCCATCAATTGTTGGAATCTCAGCCAGTTCAACAGGATTTTAACCATTTATGGCCAGCCTTAGGAAGGGCTATTCGCCAAAAGGGCTATCAAAAGTGTCAGCATCTAAGCAGCTACAGCAGCATCAAGGGTGACAACATTACAGTTATTTCACTGTAGAAGAAAGGATGTTGACATTCTATCAAAGGAAGGGCCTATCCAACTGACAAGATTGATTGGTACTTGCAAAATGTTCCAGTGCGACTCACATCCTTACATATGTAATTTTATAATTTGACCAGAGCTCTACCTTAAACATATTTTCAGTGACACATTAGGGAAGTAATTTATAGCCAGATTAAATTACAAATCAAAGCTTCTGAGTTCCAAAAGTGCTTCTTTTCACAAGTTTTTCAGCTTGTGCAAATTCTGTCATTTATCACCAACTGTACTCTTTTCTCTAAATAATAGGGAAAAATCCTTTATTCAAAATGTGTATCATTTGCTCAGCAACCAGGCCAGACACAAATATCATAGGGCTCTGGAAAAAGGACTGCAGATTTGTGTCTTTCATTCTGCCAGTCTCTATAGCAACCTTAGTCATATGAGTTGTTGTTGAGCCCTGAATTTAGACTTTCTACACAAATAAGTAATGAAGAGAAGAACATCTACCTTGGGCATACAGGAGTTGACATCCAGCCCAGTGGGCCTAGGAGTGCTTTCATCCTCTGTGCCCAAGATGGTCCCACAAAGGATTGGGACACTATTTCAATCACATCTTCCGGTACTGCTAGTCAAAGCTGGATTTGATTTCGATCCTGCACACAGGAGATACCTTATGTGCTGAGTAACCCGGGGCTTTTTCCTTTCTCTCCACTGACAATGAAAAGATAAGCCACCGCATTTCAAAGCAGCAGATGCTACTGATTATCAAGCCTTTGTTACAACTAGTAAAACGAGCCAAGTTATAGCTTTGTTGATTGCTTTTGAACCTCCTGTTTACATTTTAGTACAAAGTGGAGATAAATATATTTCCTTCCACAGATTCCAGACTAGATAATGAAAGCAAGAGTTTATATTTGGAAAAGATGCAAGCATTTTCCAAGCCAGCATCCCTTCTCTGAAATTTTGTATGGAGAAACAATCTTACAAAATAATTTTTCATTTATGTGAACATTAAAGTATGGGTATAGCCAAACCTTTTTAAAGTTTTGCATAGAGTGTGGAATGGTTAAAACACCTGTCAATATATTTTTTGTGTGTTCCATTAAGCAGGTTCTTCTTCACTTCCTGTCCCAGAAATGCAAGACGAAATCTCTACAAAGTGAAGAAAACTCTCCTCTTACATTTGTTACTGGCACTGGAGACCCCATTGGAAGATTTACCCTCACTTCTTCTAGAGACAACTCTAATATTTTGGATTTCTCATAATTGTTGTCTCTGTGACAATGCTCATCGGGACAAATACAGATGGTGAAACTCACCAGCGGAAACACAGATAGTAATACAAAAATTGGATTCTAATCCTTTTTACTTTTAGCTAAAACAAAAAAAAGTTTGGCTATACATACCCTTTAAAGGTAAAGTATAATTTTATACTAAAAGGATTATATACTAAAAGAAACCATAATTCAATTTCTCAGCATTATGTAAAGCACCCCATATGTGGGAAAATTGGGCTACCAAAGACTTCCTTATCATTGCTGTGGGTTGCTTGAAATAAAACAGGTCTGGTATTCCATAATGCTTTCCAAATCATTATGACAGATTTGGTTGGTCCAGAAAGGTGGCAAATACCCATACTCCAGGTTCCTTTAATTTCTGGTCACATGTCTGAAATCCTAGGCACTTAATCACATACCTTCTGCTGTAGAAAATGATCAGCCAACACGAACTCTGAACATCCCCTTTAATAGAGATCCCAAGATGAAAGTAGAAGGTAATGCTAAATAATAAACCAACATTTAAATGCCCCTGCCCCTTTTCTTACCATGGTCCTTCATATATTATATAACGAATACATTTTTTAGGGTTTTAGGGTATTATTCTATGTGGTCAAGTGACCGTATGGCTCAAATCTCTCACTATGTTTGATGCGGCTGGTGTGCCTGGCAGGAGGGAACTCATTCCTTCGCAGACAACAGATAGAGCAGTGGACGTAGGTGGCTGAGCCATAGAGCCATTGCTCCATGGAATTCATCCCCAATGTCGACCCTCTATATTACACAAAGGAGGCAGGGCTTGGAAGTTCCGTTACTACATTACAAAAAGCTTTATATTGCAATTTGTTACACAATGTATGAAGGGCCAGGGGAGAAATAGGAAGGGAACAGTTAAATATTGGTTGATTACTTTTTATTTATTTTTATTTTACTTTAAGAGCCTAGGCTTTTCAGACATGTGGCAAGCACTCAAGGGAACCTAGATGATTATTTTTATTAATCCAGTTAAGTAATATGCTAAACATAGCTTTGTGTGATATCTTGGTGAATGTCCATTTCAATTCAGATATTAAGTTAAATTAGATCCATATTAGATCCATATAAGTAGAGCTGAATTTGAATAATCTCAAAGAGGTAACTTTTAAGGTGTCTTTCCTATGACCAAAAATCTTAATGGTAACAAGAATCCTAATCTTGCACATAACTAATGTATAGTTCATATACAATAACTGAATCATAATTTATTTGGTTTCATACATAAGACACAAGGGATAGTCTTAATCTACACTACAGTTTGTTGCTCTTGATCGTGCCTTTACCACATATCCAGGCTACATCTGTTATCAAATATATTCTGAAGTATTAGTCTGTATCAAAAAAGAACATGATACAAAAATAATGTATTAGTTTTTTAATTATAAAAAAAAAAAAAAAAAAAAAAATTTTAGTCAGAAGGAATGGCATATATTCGGTAAGACCTGCTTATGATGTAATTATGATGAAGCATAACCAGTGAGTTTGGCAAACTTTATGGAAGGGCTCAATGAAAGATTAGGTTTACTTACGTGCCTAGTGTGTCTTACAAGAAAGCCCTGGCAGGGGATTTTATTAGAACAAAGTATAGACATCAATGAACACAAGCAGGAGAAACATGAACTAATAGCATTCCAATCAAATACTGGACGTTTAAAAAAAAGGGACAGCAAATGTGGCATTAAGGTGCACAAACAGATATTTTACAAACTTGTAAACATTATTTTACATCTTTGTATAAGAAAAACATGCAATTAAAACTCACAAACAGTGACACAAAACCAAACACTGAAACTATTTTGCTATGTTTTGCTATGAATGAAAAAAAAAATTAAAAGGCATTTCATAGCACATTCATTTTTGTAGTTCTGAGTGTGAGGAGCTTTTCAGTACCAAAAACATATCCCTGTGGTGCCAATTAACACTCAAGTTTCCCCAAAACTTAATTATTTCCCCACCTGATCACCTAACTTAGCCTAAGTGCTATCTGTGTCCCTATTAAGGAGAGCTCCCCTCACGAGAGGGGTTTTTATATATATATATATATATATATATATATATATATATATATATTGTAATGTTTGGGGTATTTAGCTCAAGCGATAAATGCGTTTTTAGTGCAGTGAGTCCACCTCAGACAGGCATTATAGTTAAGGGCCTGGTAGCCCACGTTTATTAAACCGAAAAACAAAAGCAAAAAGGTCCATTCAGGATTCCCACGCAGGGGTTTAACTTCATTAAGCACTCCAAAAATAAGGAAAACATACCAAGCCACCTGGCTCTCTTGTCAGCAGTTCCTCTGCTTGCTCTCAACAGATTTGCCAATTCTTTACAGCCCCCTGGACTCACTGGCTTCCTCAGTCTCCCCGACTCTCAAGGCTTGCCAGCCTTTCCCAGTCCCTGGGCAAAGAATCCCCTTTACATAGGCTGCAGACTCCCACAGGGCAGACCACTCTCCAGACACAGGTCTGTCTTCACACAGCAGTAGCAACAAGCTACACACACTCCACCTTCCTCCACCCTCTGCTCTCACTAGCCCCTCGTTATATGGGCTGTGTGCACCTGGGCACACAACCTGCTGGCTCTCCATAAGACATGGACACAGGGTTAGAGATCCCATCCCTTTTCCCAGTGACAGGGACTATTACATATCCCCCCCCTTTGTTTCGATCCGGAGGGAGGAACACCAGCACCCGTCATGGTTGGGACACCTCTGTGCTGGCTGTCAGCCACGTAGGCCCAACCCTTTTTTCGGGTGCGCTTCCAGGTACGTCCCACCCTGGATCTTAACAGGGTCCTACATTTCCCTATACTCCCCCCTTGTTTCGCACCGGAGGGAGGAACACATAAACCAGTCACTAAGAATGGGACACCTCTGTGCCAGCCATTCGCTGCGTAGGCCCATTTCTTTTTCCGGGTATGTTTCCACCAGCACTTCACCTTGAACCATGGGCTCCCACTAATCTCTCTATCCCTTCCACCTTCTGGCCACGGGATCCTCCTTTTCCCTCCCACAGACCTACTCTCCTGGGACTGTTGGGGACCCATTTCCATGAAATCTGTCAGGGACTGACCCCTCTCACTACCTGACGCAACACTAACCAACAACATCTGTTTATCAGGTTCACTAACCCCTGTGTGGTTACCCTTGGCAACCAAATCATCTGAGATCAACACCACATACTTCTGTTTAACCTCGATAGCAATGTTCCACAAGGGGTTATTTAATTCAATATTATCATCATCAAGACCTCTTGTCGCCTGGTTTGCTAGGACAGGGTCTAGGGAGGGACCATCTACAGGCAAGCAGTTACTCCCTATGGGACATTCCCGCAGTTTCACATCGCTCCCTGTTGTCCAACACTCCAATAGCGACTGTCCTACCAACGCACATTTTTCCACACCAATCTCTTTAACCATTTCTGTGTCCATTGGTACCTCAACCAATACCTCTGAGTTGTCCGACAGTGCTCTACAGTGCTTCTCATACACTTTTTCATTACAGTTACCAACACTGCCATTTCCTGTCAAAGTGTCTCCGGGTACCTCAAACTGCACCTCCCTGCGAGTGATGGATTGAATTCCCACTACTGCTGCGTCTTTTCCGGGCCCTTTCCTTTCACGAGGTCTAGCGGGTGAGACAGCACACGCGCCATGTACCAACCACTGCTCAGCTGCACCTCGGATCGCACCAGCAGGAATGCACCTCATCACACCAGCATACGGAGAGACTTCTACTATGTCTATCATTTCTGATTCCTTTAGCAGTTCCCCTGAACGCCTTCCGCACATAACTGTCGCTGGAAGCATTCTCGCAGAGAACTGCGAGACCACTTTCTGCAAAAGTAACCAACATTGCAGTAACCAATTTTTATCAACATTGCTTAACATCGCCTGTACCACGTGTCTCCACTGATTGGTACTACGCAGTACCAGGTCGCCCATCTGCGGTGGATACATGCAGGTATACAGCGGAAAGATTTTCACCAATTCCAACAACATCTTAGTTATTTCTAGACATGCCACATCTAAACACAGAACTCTAGGGACTTTTCCCTTACTAACGACGTGGAGGGGCTCATTTGCTAAGGCTTGAGAGGCTGAGACACTCAAAGAGACCTCCACCTCAGAGGCCACTGACAAAACTTGCGGCTCCCAATGAGCACCGCTAAATGCATGTGTCACACTCATTGTCTCATTTTCAGCAACACTGAGCCCTTCCAAGTCCCTATCCATTATCCCATCATCCTGGCACTCAACATGACTCATCTCTTTTGCTGTGGACAAAACTTCTGCTATATATGCGCCCTTTTCCGATCCTTCCGCCTGGAGGGGGTTAAGTTCTGCAACAGCCAACGCACCTGTGTCTACTGGCTTTGCAGCCTCTCCATTTGTCACAGCAGCAATAGTGTCCAGCTTACTATTACCTTCAGAAATTTCTTTCCACCACGCTATCACCTTAATGGCGAGACTATCCCAGTCTATCCTGTCTGTGCTCCAGTCATCAGCACTCTGTAGTACTGCTCCCTCTGCCCATGGAGACACAGGTGGACAGAGTGGTTTAGCAGCAGACAATCTGCACCAGTCACTGTCAACCACATCAGATTGTGATAATACATACTCCCTCATTTGAGCTATTTTCCCATTGTTTTCCACCTGAGCAGTATCAGAGCTGTCCTGGAGCCCCGCCGGCTCCAACACTGGGAGTCCTCCTGCGATTTCCTGGGACAACTCTGCTGCACTACCTGTGGTTACCATGGGAGACACCAAACCATCAACATTGTCAGTAATACACTTTTCAACATCATCATTACTTTTGAATACATCACAATAAGTACATGTATCATCAGCCATAGACATAGCAGTGTTATAAGCTTTAACAGGCTGTTTTTGGTCAGAACACACAGCACCCCGCGTAACGCTCAGCACACCACCCTTCCTCTCCAAAGGCATTCTTTTGCCCACTAGGGCGGCTCCACAGTTGTCCTGGGAAACCATGTGCCTTACCACTGCGGGCTCCTGGGAGGTTTCCCTGGGCATCTCTGTAGCACCTGTCACTAGGGAACCTGGCACACAAACTGTATTGGTCACCCCTAGGTTACCACTTCCAGCACTCTGGTGGATTACACCAGGTACATACAGAGTCCAGTCTTTTTGAGTTCTTAACCTTGCTGCAGGTTGAGCTTCAACCTGTGTCTCCCCACTACTCGGGGTAGCAAACTGCAGCAAGTCCATTTTTACCACTTCTGCTGATCTCCCAGCCGGATATACTCCCACTTCACTGGGATCAGTCCCGCAAACTGCAACAGTCTTACCATAATCTGTAGCAGGTAACTCTGGCTTCATTTGAGTACGTTGTCTATCCTTTATCGCACTTTTACTGACTAACTCTCCCTGGTGGCCATGGGATGAAACTGCAGCAGCCACTTCTGACTCCTTAGCACCCCCTGCAGGCACAACAGGTACTTCCTCACTGTTGCCAGAGGTGACTGAAAATAGGTTTGCACAAAAATCTGGGCTTGCAGACAAAGACTTCTGCCCAGTAACCACATCTCCAGACATGTTCCATAACCTGGGACAAGAAAAAATTTCATGCCCCAGTTGACCACATTCCAGGCATGGTACATTTTTACACATATCTTTAATGGGATGCCGCTCCACATCTCCACTGTATCTCCTCCTTCCGGTTAACACCCGATCCCTTGTTGCTAAGGGAGATGGCACTCTTCCAGCTGTACTTTGCTGACTCTCCCAAAAGCAGCGACTTTGCGCTCCTTGAAGCATTGTTGCTTTAAACATGCCACGATCCTCTGTCGGCAATACGTTTCTCGCGTAGTCCACAGACTTGACATCACTGCCGTTGCTACGGGCAACCACATACTTGTCAAACTTCTGATAAGCCTTTTGGACACTCCTGGGACTTAAATCAGGCTTTCTAAACATTGTTGCAGACCTCTGTCTGGCCGTGTCGCCTTGTATTGGAGACTGAGACAAAGGGCACTTGGAGATAACATGCCCCCACTCTCTGCACCGAAAACAGCGCTCTTGCTTCAGAGCCTTGACAGGGCTTCCCAAATTGCATCCTCTTGTAAGCTTGGGACTTTGCACCTTAATAGCTGGCCTGCTTGCACCAGCGTTGCCAGGGGCAACAGCATGCACTTCCCCTTTAAGTGTAGCAAAAAACAGTCTGCAATATTCTCCGGCAGGCTCAAACTCTTGCTTCATCTCTGCAGTCACTCCACCACACTTTTGCGCTTTCCAGCAAAAAATGAAGCACTGTTACTTTAAAGCAAGTTGCTTTTCACTTCATGCAAGCTTTCCTCACCTGCACAGTGCACACACAGATTGTACTGTCTCATGCACACAAACACAGTTCATCAATTTAACTTCTGCGCAATGCAGTTTGCCTGGCTGCCACACACCGCTAGCAGCAATTCCTGAAATGACTCACTACTGGCGCAGAGACCCGGACTTCACCGTCTGTCTGCCCGCATTCGAACACCACTTGTAATGTTTGGGGTATTTAGCTCAAGCGATAAATGCGTTTTTAGTGCAGTGAGTCCACCTCAGACAGGCATTATAGTTAAGGGCCTGGTAGCCCACGTTTATTAAACCGAAAAACAAAAGCAAAAAGGTCCATTCAGGATTCCCACGCAGGGGTTTAACTTCATTAAGCACTCCAAAAATAAGGAAAACATACCAAGCCACCTGGCTCTCTTGTCAGCAGTTCCTCTGCTTGCTCTCAACAGATTTGCCAATTCTTTACAGCCCCCTGGACTCACTGGCTTCCTCAGTCTCCCCGACTCTCAAGGCTTGCCAGCCTTTCCCAGTCCCTGGGCAAAGAATCCCCTTTACATAGGCTGCAGACTCCCACAGGGCAGACCACTCTCCAGACACAGGTCTGTCTTCACACAGCAGTAGCAACAAGCTACACACACTCCACCTTCCTCCACCCTCTGCTCTCACTAGCCCCTCGTTATATGGGCTGTGTGCACCTGGGCACACAACCTGCTGGCTCTCCATAAGACATGGACACAGGGTTAGAGATCCCATCCCTTTTCCCAGTGACAGGGACTATTACAATATATATATATATATATATATATATATATATATGTATATATATATATATATATATATAGGATCTCACAAAAGTGAATACACCCCTGACATTTTTGTAAATATTTTATTATATCTCGTCATGTGACAACACTGTAGAAATGACACTTTGCTACAATGTAAAGTAGTGAATGTACAGCTTGTTTAAGAATTTAAATTTGCTGTCCCCTTAAAATAACTCAACACACAGCCATTAATGTGTAAATCACTGGCAACAAAAGTGAGTACACCCCTAAGTGAAAATGTCCAAATTGGGCCAATTAGCCATTTTCCCTCCCCGGTGTCATGTGACTCGTTAGTGTTTCTCAGGTGTGAATGGGGAGCAGGTGTGTTAAATTTGGTGGTATCGCTTTCACTCTCTCATACTGGTCACTGGAAGTTTAACATCGCAAATCATGGCAAAGAAATCTCTGAGGATCGAAAAAAAAAACATTGTTGCTCTACATAAAGATGGCCTAGGCTATAAGAAGATTGCGAATGCCCTGAGCTGCAGCACGGTGGCCAAGACCATACAGCAGTTTAACAGGACAGGTTCCACTTAGAACAGGCCTCGCCATGGTCGACCAAAGAAGTTGAGTGCACGTGCTCAGCGTCATATCCAGAGGTTGTCTTTGGGAAATAGATGTATGAGTGCTGCCAGCATTGCTGCAGAGGTTGAAGGGGTGGGGAGGTGAACCTGTCAGTGCTCAGACCATATGCCGCACACTGCATCAAATTAGTCTGCATGGCTGTTGTCCCAGATGGAAGCCTCTTCTAAAGATGATGCACAAGAAAGCCCACAAACAGTTTGCTTAAGACAAGCAGACTAAGGACATGGATTACAGAAACCATGTCCTGTGGTCTGATGAGACCAAGATAAACTTATTTGGTTCAGATGGTGTCAAGTGTGTGTGGCAGCAACCAGGTGAGGAGTACAGAGACGAGTGTGTCTTGCCTACAGTCAAGCATGGTGGTGGAAAAGTCATGGTCTGGGGCTGCATGAGTGCTGCCGGCACTGGGGAGCTTCAGTTCATTGAGGGAACCATAAATGCCAACATGTACTGTGATATACTGAAGCAGAGCATGATCCCCTCCCTTCGGAGACTGGGCCACAGGGCAGTATTCCAACATGATAACGACCCCAAACACACCCCCAAGAGGATCATTGCCTTGCTAAGGAAGCTGAGGCTAAAGGTGATGGACTGGCCAAGCATGTCTCCAGACCTAAACCCTATTGAGCATCTGTGAGGCATCCTCAAACGGAAAGTGAAGGAGCCCAAGGTCTCTAACATCCACCAGCTTTGTGGTGTAGTCATGGAGGAGTGGAAGAGGACTCCAGTGGCAACCTGTGAAGCTCTGATGAACTCCATACCCAAGAGGGTTAAGGCAGTGCTGGAAAATAATGGTGGCCACACAAAATATTGACACTTTGGGCCCAATTTGGACATTTTCACTTAGGGGTGTACTCATTTGTGTTGCCAGCAGTTTAGACATTAATGACTGTGTGTTGAGTTATTTTGAGGGGACAGCAAATTTACACTGTTATACAAGCTGTACACTCACTACTTTACATTGTAGCAAAGTGTCATTTATTCAGTGTTGTCACATGAAAAGATATAATAAAATATTTACAAAAATGTCAGGGGTGTACTCACTTTATACTATAAAAAATTGTGGGTGGCCTCTACAGACAATATTAATATATAAGCATAATTAAACAAGGGTTGTACCATCATCCAAGAAATTTGTGCAATACAAGGGTTGGGAGCCTGGTCCCCAACCAGGCCTCACCAAAAGGAGAGAACATTCTCTCCTTTTGGTGAGGCCTGGTTGGGGACCAGGCTCCCAACCCTCGTATTTTACTTTATACTATATAATATATATATATAAAAGAAAATATACAAATACAGAAAATATTTAATAACCACTCTTACACAAATATAACTGAATATGACCAGCTATAAATATAACTAAACATATTTTCATCTAGATACAATACAAAAATATGAATTTTCATAGCTAAGAACATGGCAGACATGTTGGCCTACTCAATAGAACAGCAAAAAGTACTGACATTGTGCAAAATACAGCAGACAATCAAAAAAACTATTAAAATTATAACTATGCACTTTATTAAAGTAAGAACAATGAGAGATAATGTTTTAATATATTACTACAAGTTACTACACTTTTGTTAATCAAACTGAACTATAAAATTGGAAAAGCTGGGATCCCATAAGTGGTATTTTTAATGCTTTTAGGTCAACTAAGTTTTTAAAAAGTCATCTTTCCTATTTAATAATGAAAAATAGCATATCTGACAGTTAAAATCCTCAAAGCATTTTACGTTTATAAATGATAGCTTATAAAGCAATTCATACAGGTATTTTGAAAGCTGAATTATATATTCCTACATAGTAACCAAAACAATGAATAAACATATTTAGTAGTAAAATGATACTTACTCAACATACTTGCTCCATGGTCCAAGATCAGACATAGCCATGAACACGCAGTTTGTGAGAATAGTGCACATTATAAACATACTGAACAACGTGAAAACTATTGGTTAAGGAAATTAATGTGCTTGAATGAAATAGTTACAACAAACAGTAAATGCACCATTGAATGCTGTCTTAAAAAGCCAGATGATGAAAACACACAGTGCTAAAAATCATGAAAAGGCACTTTTTGAAAGTGCACCATTAGTTATGCATCAACAATTTGCAGGTAAGATAGGCGAGGAAAGTTTTAACTAATTCCCTTTCTTTTCCCTATATTTTCTGTATTTTAGAAATGTTATGGTGACTTAACTAGTTGACTCCACCTCCTGTATTGTAAACTCCATCCTTGTGTATATGCTTGCCACCATGGTAGCTCAAGGACCATTCAGCCTGTAAGGATGAACACAGGACAATTTGTACTTTAAATATTACACTTTTCAAAATACACTTAGACCCCATTGACACCTGAGCGTTTTGTTGCTCAAAGCTCAAAGCTCCAAAATGCTCAACAAGCAAAATCTCATGCTTTTAAATTGCACCTGTTCACATTTGAGTTCAGGAACCTGAAGCACAATGTCTAAAGCTCCAAAAGGTACATGGGCTACTACTGAAGATGCATGAAGTGTTTTTGGCCCCATTTACTTCAATGGGAGTGTGCTTCTGCCCCAAAGGAGCTCCTTCATGGCTCATGTATGTTCTTGCCTGTCTTTGCTAGATACATTTCTGACATGCAGCAATAAACAATAGCATAACAATTAAAAAACAACCAAACACACAAACAAACACAAAAATATATTTTATCATTAAAAACATTTAATTAATTCTTGTTATGTGACTAAACAATGCAAACAGTCTTTTAAGATCTGCTTGAGAGGTGCATTCTGACTGATATAAGTCTACTGCAGGTAAGAGGTAAGTATCCCCAGATTACCTCCCCTAGTATACATACATCCCATCACATACATCATGCATCGTACATTTTGGACAAGTCACAGGACTTCAAGAGGCTTCAAGGGTGCGGATGTGTGTTTAGGCAACCTGTTAAACACACACCAAAGAACAAAAAGGCTTATTCGTCAGGATTTACAAGTAGAAAAACGGTGCTGATCCCTCTGAACAAAGATGGCACTGACCTTCTGGATAAAATAGAAAAGCTGATTATTGCATGGTTAGGAGGAGCAGTGGGATCTCCTCTCCGGACATCAAATCAACCTCCCTACCCCCACTAAAGCTAAACAACCAAAATACTTACCTAAATCCTTGGTCACACGACACATCAGGTCCCAAGTCTTCAGTCTTCTTAAAGTGGAACTCAACTGTATCTGAACATCACAAACTGAAAACACCATTTCATTCATTTTTAATATTCAAAGCATACCCCCCCGCAGCATTTATGGCCATCTTGATTAAGGTCAGAAGATTCATGTAGCATGTACTTCTTGGAATCCATCTGCCCTTAGCTCAGTTATGCAAGCAGGAGGGGGCGCTTAGCTGAGAAAGCCCCTTCTCCAGATGAAAGGAAAAAAATGCACATGAAGACTTCTGGGATGTATGATGCCATTTTGGTCTAAGCCAGAAAATAAATGGTTTTAGAGGTTTGTTTAAATGGGAAAAGGAAGGGAGAGAGAGAGAGGTAGGAATGGATGGATAGAAATGGGGAGAGTCTGTGTATGCCGAGAGATAGGCTTTAGCCCTAAGAAATTTATAAGGCTATCATACTTTTCTTGAAATAAAAAGCAGCTGTTCATGGGAAATGACTTATCATTCAAACATAGAGCCTATATTATTTTTTCCCAAATGGATCTGGAAGCATAGGGCACGGCTCCATAGATCTGCTAGACCCAGGTTTTATTGTGTAAAAGATTCTTTAACTTTCATAAATAAGAATAGTACAGTCTATAGCCATACATAAACGATCTACAGGCATGTAGAGCTATTAAAGATGTAACTGCCATCAATCATGCCTTAAAATGATTAAATATATATCTGTCATTAGTGCTGATTGATCTTAAGAGGTTTCTAACTACTCATACTTATTTCCTTCTCTTGATTTTATTTAACATTATTTTATTTTCCAGGAATTTAACTTTTTAGCCGCAAATTATTTTTTCAGTTCTATAAATAGTATGCAAGCTTAGATCAGGGGTCAAGTTGGCTATAGTTGTAATAGAACAAATTCTTAACATAAAAATGTAATCAGCATTACAGGAGGGCTTGCACTATAATACCCATTGAGCTACTATAGACATGTGCACACTGAAATATTTCGTTTCGGAATTTCGTTTTTGTCTGAAAAATAAATTTATTTAGTTACTCCCGAAATTCGTTTTTATTTATTTCGTTTTTCGTTAAAAATTGCATTCGTCCGAAAATCCAAATTAAGGTCGAATCTGTCATTGAAGGCTTATGGTGTCTGTCGAATGTTCAAAGAAGATTCGACGGAGCAGCTAAACTGTACAATGCCGTATAGTTTACCTGCTCCGTCGAATCTTCTTAGAACTTTCAACAGACACCATAAGCCAAAGTACGTGTGTACTTAGTTCTAGCTATTTTACTGCTCCACCTCTTTGGTTACAATCAGCCAATAACATTCATCATCATCATTATTTTTGTTTATCTTTCCTCCCCTACGTCGAATCTTTCCTCCCCTACGTCGAATCTTTCCTCCCCTACGTCGAATCTTTCCTCCCCTATGTCGAATCTTTTCTCTCTACGTCGAATCTTTTCTCTCTACGTCGAATCTTTTCCCTCTATGTAGAATAATCTTGGACTAATAGAGCTAAGGTTAGGCATTCGACCACAGGTTTGATGGACACAGATTGTTATTGTCATCATCATGTCGAATCTCCTATCTATATCGAACTGTTGTAGCAACGAAAACGAAAATAAAGCATTTGTTTATGTCGGATCTTTCGTTTTTCGGACTCTGCACTTTCATTATCGTTTGTTAAAACCATAACGAAAATACCTGAAATTCGGACGAAAATGCATTCGGACGAAAACAAATGCACATGTCTACTATTGGGAGCAAGGGAGGCTCTGACATAGTTGAGTAGTAGTAGAGTTTAGGATCACAAAGTCCATTAGTAGACTTAAAGAAGACTTGCAACCTTTTTTTCATTTGAGAATATTATAAAACAAAACTACAGGCAGATAAACAAAGCTATTATTTAATCTCTTTATAGACTTGTTAAAGTAGAAGTCAACTGTATCTGAGCACCACAAAATGAAAGCGCTAGTGAATTCATTTTTAATATTCAAATCAAAACTTACCCATCCATCCATGTTTTTACTCCTAGCATTTCTACCTCTGAGTAAGAGCAGATGATTCATGTATCATTTACTTCCTGGAATCCATCTGCCATTAGTTGAGGCATGCTAAACAATAAAACAATGGACCCCCTAATGGTGGACTTTTAAGGCACTTGGAGAAAATATTACAAAATATTAATACCAATGTAATTTATTAAATTTCAACATTAAAAACAGTAGTAATATACCAAATACTATACAGAATGCATAACAGACATTTTTACATGTATGTACACAGTTTCAGAAGTATTCTTGCACCTGACACGTTTCGGAGTAAATATACCTACTTCCTCAGGGGTGGGTGTAAGTTAGAGACATCTTTATTATTATTGTGGTGTGTTACTGACTTGGCATTCCATATAATTGAAAATTTAAAACAACAGCATGGACTTGGTCTGTCAACCAAAGAAATTCTTGGTTCCAAGAGGAAGCAATAGTTTTCAATTGTTAGAAATTTGTTTGGTATCCATATTAGGAAAGAATTGAGATGAAAAAAATCATTCAAAAATATCTTTGGTGAGGGAGGGGGGTTAGATCCTCCCTTGGCCTTCCAACAAAAAAAGGGGAAGGGAGGCCAGTAGGGGGTGTAAGGATATAGTATGTCTGAGAATACACTGAGGCTGAGAGGCAAATCCTGAGAGTTATTTAGCAGCCCGGCTACTGATGTAACTGAATGTTCCAAAGATAAGCAAACTTCTAACAGCACAGACCGCTGTCATACAGCAGAGTGTGATAGACAAATTGAGGCAGACAGGAGGGTGTGCTTCGCTAAGAAAGCCCCTCCCCTTCCCCAGATGAAAGAAAAAAAAACCCATGAAGACTCTTGGGATGTATGACAGCATTTGGGCATACGCCAGAAACCAGCAAGCAAATAAAGAAAAAGTTTAAAAATAATGTTTGAAACAAGTAAATATACCTTCCTATCTATTTACTAAAGCTAGCAGCATACAGATTGAAAATACTGTAGTTAATGTTGATTGAGAGAGTTCAGGTCTGCCTAAAAGAAACTTGGCGTTTCTTTTTACCAAAATTTGCATAAGTACCTGAGTGTGATTTCATATTAGTGCCCCGTAATCCCCTGCACAACAGGATAGACAGAGATAGAGTAAGGCAACATTGAAAGCCACTCAGGCTCTATTGCATTGTACACAGTGCTGAGAGCTTCCTTAGAGGTGGAGAGAGTAGAGTGATCATCTCTTCTGTGTGCTGCTGCTTCGTTATGATATTTATGTTACAGGGTTAAAGTGTATCTAAACCCCCAAACAAAAGTGTAACACACTTCAGCTTGTGTGTGTGTGTGTGTATACACTCACCGGCCACCTGTTCAATTGCTTGGTAACACAAATTGCTAATCAGTCAATCAAATGGCAGCAACTTAATGTATTTAGGCATCTAGATGTGGTCAAGATGACTTGCTGAAGTTCAAAATGAGCATCAGAATGGGGAAAAAAAGGGGATTTAAGTGACTTTGAACGTGGCATGGTTGTTGGTGCCAAATGGGCTGATCTGCGTATTTCAAAAACTGCTGATCTACTGGGATTTTCACGCACAACCATCTCTAGGGTTTACAGAGAAAGGTCCAAAAAAGAGAAAATATTCAGTGAGCGGAAGTTGTGTGGATGAAAATGTATGGTTGATGTCAGAGGAGAATGGGCAGACTGGTTTGAGATGATAAAAAGGCAGTAGTAACTCAAATAATCACTCATTACAACAAAGGTATGCAGAATACTATCTCTGATTGCACAACACTTTGAACCTTAAAGCAGATAGGCTACAGCAGAAGATCACACTGGGTGCCCCTCCTGTCAGCTAAGAACAGGAAACTGAGGCTACAATTCGCACAGGCTCACCAAAATTGGACAATAGAAGATTAAAAAATGCTGTCTGGTCTGATGAGTCTCGATTTCAGATGTAGGATCAGAATTTGGTGCAAACATGAAAGCATGAATCCATCCTGCCTTGTATCAACGGTTCAGGCTGGGTGTGGTGGTGTAATGGAGTGGGGAATATTTTGTGATTAACCACAATTTTTTGGAAAGTCAAGTTAAATTTCACTTGCCACACCCAGGCCTGATTACTGCCAGACCTGTTGAATCAAAAAATCACATAAATAGAAGCTGTCTGACAAAGTGAAGCATGCTAACAGATCACAAAAAGCCTCACATTATGCCACAATCTAAAAAAAATCAAGAAAAGATTAGAAACAAACATGTATCAGTCTAGGAAGGGTTTCAAAGCAATTTCTAAGGCTTTGGAACTCCAGTGAACCACAGGGAGAGCCATTATCCACAAATGTAGATAACTTGGAACAGTGGTGAACCTTCCCAGGAGTGGCCGGCCTACAAAAATTGCTCCAAGAGCATGACGACGACTCATCCAGGAGGTCATAAAAGAACCCAGAACAACATATAAAGAACTGCAGGCCTCACTTGCCTCAGGTAAGATCAGTGTTCATGATTCATCAATAAGAAAGACACTGGGCAAAAGTGGCATCCCATGGGAGAGTTCCAAAGCCAAAGCCACTGCTGACCAAAAAGAACACAAAAGCTCATCTCACGTTTACCAAAAAACATCTTGATTATCCCCAAGACTTTTAGGCAAATATTCTGTGGACTGATGAGACAAAAATTTAACATTTTGGAAGGTGTGTGTCCCGTTACAGACAGTCCCCGAGTTACGAACACCCGAGTTACGCACACCTCCTACTTACAAACTGACTTCCTGTATATCTGGTGGTAGCATGATGGTGTGGGGTTGCTTTGCAGCTTCAGGACCTGGATGACTTACCATAATTGATGAAACCATTAATTCTGAGCTCTACCAGAAAATCCTAAAGGAGAATGTCCGGCCATCAGTTCGTGACCTCAAGCTCAAGTGCACTTGGGCTATGCAGCAGGACAATGATCCGAAACACAACAACAAGTCCACCTCCAAATGGTTCAAACAAAGCAAAATGTAGGTTTTGGAGTGACCTAGTCAAAGCCCGGACTTAAATCCAATTGAGATTCTGTATCATGACCTTACACAGGCCATTCATGCTGGAAAACCCTCCAATGTGGCTGAATAAAAACAATTCTGCAAAGAAGAGTGGGCCAAAATTGCTCCACAGCAATGTGAAAGACTCAGACTTGATTGCAGTTGTTGCCGCCAAGGGTGGCACAACCAGTTATTAGGTTTAGGGGGCAATTACTTTTTCAAATAAAGCCAGGCAGGTTTGGACAGCTTTTTTGCCTTAATGAAACCATCATTTAAAAACTGCATTTTGTATTTACTCGGGTTATCTTTGTGTAATAATAACATTTGTTTGATGATCTGAGTCATTTAAGTGTGACAAATATGCAAAAAATAAATCAGAAAGGGGCAAATACTTTTTCACACAACTGTATATATACTGTACATATACTGTATATGTGTGTGTATACCTGTATATACTATATATACACGCACATTAAAAATAACATTATAAATCATTTTTTTATTTTTTTTTTTTTTATAAATGCTCACATACTCTGTTCTGTTGCATAAGGGAATTACAGTAGAGAGCTAGGGTAGAGACTGCGGGGGGGGGGGGGGGGGGGGGGGGTTGTGAGCAGGAGGCAGAGAAAACAGCAGCACACGGATCTTCCCAGTGAAAAGCTGTAAGGGGGGTGTCAGGAGAAATCTAAGCAATGAAGTACTGGCAGGCAGTACTTCAGTAGAAATCAAAGCAGAAAACTGACCACACCGGGATGGATGTGCTTCTGTGCCTTGGCATAGTCAGTTTGAAATAGGAAAGCATGGGTACTGGCAGTATCACTGGGTATTTCACACAAGGCAATCAATGCAAAGAGAATAGGATACTTTTTTATACAAGTACATGGTAACAAACACATACTGTATCAGGAATATGAAATATTAGGATAACATATACTTTATATTTTTCACATTTAACAGTAATTCCCCTAGCAATGATTTACAGTGATCTGCACCAACTATTTACACATCAGTTATCATTTGTTAGCCCTACATAAAGTGGAACTAAACGGAAAGAAATACCTCCTTATTCCAGCAATACAGCAGATAAATCCTTTGGGGTCACTCATCTTCTCCCTGGCTATTTCTGGACACCAGCTTTTCAGTCACTTGATTGGCTGCTGGTGACAGCAAGACGTCATCCTGCACATGTGAATGGTTGTATGTCATTTTGGCACAGCCGCAATCTACCGGGAATGCAGGATGAGCTGCGCATGTGCAACTAAGTGTGCATTCATTAGAAGACTGTGAGCAGGCAGGTAAGTGTTTTATTATTGCAGAAGAAACATTGCATTTATCTTCTGCAATAAAAAACTACCTGCTTAGTTTTTTAATAAGTACCGTTAGTTTGGTTTCAAGGTAGTACTAAACATTCAATGTTTTTTTTTTGTTCTAGTAACACACTCAAACATGCTCCAGTCCTTTTTTTCTTATAATTTGTGTAGAACCACTTACATTTTTGACTGCTCATTGCACCTGATTCCAGGTACTTCGAACTTCCTAGTAGGTGTTGCCTTATGAGTGTATGTAAAATCTCCATTAACAGCTGTAAAATATTGTAATTATGAATATATTTCAGTTAGCTTTGTATCTATGTAACATAGCTTCCCAGAAGTCTATGTTAGACAGACAAGTCGGGGCCTAGGCTTGTGCATCTAAACGATGGGACCAACCCTCTTTGTTCTACACATATTCACTTCAAAGGATCCCATGTTTAGATATGCAATGAGAGTGGTCAGCCCATCATCAATACTTAACTTTCCTGAAGGTCATGTACCTACAAGTAAAGTCTCCCACGCAAAATAGTCGGTGCCAAAGATTTGCATTAAAGAGGGCTGACTTATGCAAAGTATAGGGATTGGAGATGTAGCCAATCCTGAACCAGGAATAGGGAAGCTCACCAATCAGAACCATGCTATGCCAACCAATGAGGCATCAGCCTGTAATGATATACACAAACTAGATAGGAGGGAAACGCACGCTCTCTGGTAGAGCCGTCACCCGTTTGGAACCTTTGTGGGTCATAGCCTGGTAACTACTGGAACTAAATATGCTTATCTTAAGTCTTTTCTGTCCTACTGTTTGTAGAATAATGTTTTAAGGAATATACTCTGTATTCCGTCATGTAATCCATGATTTTTACCCGTTTCCTGTACAATTAGATAGATTGCTGTGCATTAGTCTAAGCCTACTTTACTATATACCAATACATTTTTGTTATTGTGTTTAAGCTTTCACACATGGTCAAAGAACTCTCATTTAACCCAAATCATATCTGAGAGATATTAAATCTCAAATATAGTAAATGGGTAACATAGGGAAACATGTGCTCTGTGTACTTTACTGCACTAGTTCTAAAGGGACACTACAGACTCCAGCTGGTGTCAATAAACTGAGCAGGGAGAGGGAGTTGCTTACCCCAGGCTATGTATTGCTGTGAACGCACACATTGTCAGGAGGTTAGTCTGTGGTGCCAGAAGGGAGTTAACATGAAAAAGTGGCCTCATGGGGCCCTGTAAAGGGGTGGAGCCACCTGAGAACAGCAATCTGGGAATTGGGGATGTTGGTAGAGGAAAAGCAAAGCAACCACCAAAGTACTGAGGTCTGCAGCACTATATGATTTTTAATTTGTGCGGTTTAATAACACCTTAATGGCTATTATTGCCATCAGTGTCGCCTCATCTCCGCCTGCTTTAACTCTTAAAATGCCAACCCACCGCACTGCAATGTATGCAGTTGTAGGGTGGTTGCGCCACAGCCTCATCTGCGAGAATGGGTCGCATTCGGCAGTGGTACAGACCACTAAATGCAACGATGTTTAATTTTTGCTTTGCAACCATGGCATGTGTACAGCCTTGAGCAGCTGCTGCTTAGGTGGGTGGTATGGGGTTCGTGAAACCACAGCTCAACCCCTGCTTTTACAGCTCCCTGTGTGAACGGGCCCTAACTATGTCAGAACCATTTAGAATGGACTGCTTACAATGAGTTGGTGCATTTTTATTTACTAAAGGAAAATCCACTTGGAAGTGCAGTTAATGTAGAACTGAGGGGGGCATGCCCGGAAAATAAAAAAACAGCAGTTTTGCTTGTACATGATTGGATGATAAAATCAGCAGAGCTTCCCCTCATTTCAGATCTAAAGCGACTGCACTTCCAAGTGCACTTGTAGTGCAAAGTGGATTTGCCTTTAGTAGATCAACCCTAATACTCTTCACTGCAAAGTAACTTAAAAACAACTTGCATTGACACAAAGAAAATCTCTTGGGTGCTGTTTAATTATCCACAGAGGGAATAAAATATTGGGTAACTTCAAAGTATTTTTCACTTTAGTTGCCCATTGAAGAGCTGAAATTTAGATGTTGTTTCTGACTGCGTGCTCAGACACCATTGCTCCATCCTATGTTGTCTATAATGACCAACTTCTCTGTTCCAAGTCTCCAGATATAGGTGAATGAAAGTAAATAATCTGATTAGCTGTTATGGGAACCAGCTGCAGGCATTCTGGCACAAACATTATACAAGAAGGAGTATAAGGGCTCAACAGGCTGCACAAGTGCTAGAGAAGGTTTAAGAGGTCAAGGCACAATAATTAAATTACAAGTAAAAGCAGGAAGGCTTTTATTGCAGAAAAGATTGTTACTGTGCCTCCTGGCAAGTGATATTGGCTCACCCAGAGTTTGAGTACCAGTCAGTATTCACCAGAGCACCCTGATGATGGCCGGGAACCCTAGTGCTCCCTGTTTTTCTTTGCTGCAAACTGACACCAGGTCACAGCCCCTGGGATTTCCCACCAGGGGTGGCAAGAATGAAGGGACTACAGTGCAGAGACAGTGAGCAAGTCAGGAGACTACAGAGTAGTCAGATTCAAGCAGGGGTTGAGGCAGGTGGCTAGTAGAAGAAAGTTGTCAGGTACAAGCAGGGGTCTTGATAGAGGCAGTGCCATCTTAAGAGCATTATAGGCCCCCGGGCAATACAGTGCACTGGGGCCCTGTCTATACAATTGCTCACGATTGTCCATCAAATGCGGCTTTACTGTGCCCGTGAATGCAGCCTCACTGTGCCCGTGAATGCAGACTCACTGTGGCCATCAAATGCAGCCTCACTGTGTCCATGAATGCAGCCCCACTGTGCCCACCATTGCAGCCTCACTGTGCTTGTGAATGCAGCCTCACTTTGCCCACCATTGCAGCCTCACTGTGCCCGTGAATGCAGCCTCACTGTACCCACCATTGCAACCCCACTGTGCCCACCATTGCGGCCTCACTGTGCCCACCATTGCAACCCCACTGTGCCCACCATTGCGGCCTCACTGTGCCCGTGAATGCAGCCTCACTGTGCCCATGAATGCAGCCTCACTGTGCCCACCATTTCAGCCTCACTGTGCCCACGAATGCAGCCTCACTGTGCCCACCATTGCAACCCCACTGTGCCCACCATTGCAGCCTCACTGTGCTTGTGAATGCAGCCTCACTTTGCCCACCATTGCAGCCTCACTGTGCTCGTGAATGCAGCCTCACTGTACCCACCATTTCAGCCTCACTGTGCCCACGAATGCAGCCTCACTGTGCCCACCATTGCAACCCCACTGTACCCACCATTGCGGCCTCACTGTGCCCGTGAATGCAGCCTCACTGTGCCCATGAATGCAGCCTCACTGTGCCCACCATTGCAGCCTCACTGTGCCCGTGAATGCAGCCTCACTGTGCCCATGAATGCAGCCTCACTGTGCCCATGAATGCAGCCTCACTGTGCCCACCATTGCAGCCTCACTGTGCTCGTGAATGCAGCCTCACTGTGCCCACCATTGCAGCTTCACTGTGCCTACCATTACAGCCTCACTGTGCCCATGAATGCAGTCTCACTGTGCCAATTAATACAGACTCACCATCACCTGGTAACACACACACAGTGGGCATCTCCTCCTGTGTATCACGGAGCTGGCTGGGTCTGTGTTCGGCAGCCGTGCTGTAACAAGTAACAACTGGATTCTGCAACCTGTATATAGCACATGTCTGGATTCTGCAACCTGTACATAGCACATGTCTGGATTCTGCCACCTGTACATGGCACATGCCTGGATTCTGCAACCTGTATATAGCACATGTCTGGATTCTGCAACCTGTACATGGCACATGCCTGGATTCTGCAACCTGTACATAGCACATGTCTGGATTCTGCAACCTATACATGGCACATGCCTGGATTCTGCAACCTGTATATAGCACATGTCTGGATCCTGCAACCTGTATATAGCACACGCCTGGATTCTGCAACCTGTACATAGCACATGTGTGAATTCTGCAACCTGTACATAGCACATGTGTGGATTCTGCAACCTGTACATAGCACATGTGTGGATTCTGCAACCTGTACATAGCACATGTCTGGATTCTGCAACCTGTATATAGCACATGTCTGGATTCTGCAACCCCCCTTATCAGGTCAGCTTCCTATATCTGGGTAGTGGTGGACACAGCAATTACCCCCCCCCCCCCCCCCCCCCCGTCAGACCAGCACAGTCTGGGTGGCATGGCAGACACAAACACTCCTCCAGCCTCTTCTCACAACCCACACAAACCCCCTATCAACAGCTCACCTCAGGCTCTCAGCTTAAGCTGGGGAGGTCCGGACTCCGGAAGACTGTGTGGACACAGTGTGTAACAGCAGCCATCCCTGCACTGAATTATGACACATTCAGCTCAGCTGCTCAGCAGTGGTGGGTGGGGCTAGCAGGGGAAAACAGTAATCAGACCATACTATTTTGGCCACGGAGCTGGGCGTGTTCCAGCTGTCAAAAAACTACTAAACAGAGCAGCCAGAGCCAGGGTTGCCCTTGGGTGTCTGTCAGACAGTGTCACCCGACCTGGGTGCAGAGCACACCCCCATAGAAATGGCACCCGGCCACTAACACCCCCCCATACACCCCCCATGTGTGGCACCCGGGGCGGATGACCCCCCCCCGCCCCCACTTAGTACACCCCTGATTAATTTAAGCACTGATGGCAGGGATGGGCGGACATCAATGCTTAGATTTGACAGCTTCACTCTCACTGCGGCCGCACGCCCCCAGCTTGCCCACCAATCACTGAATGTTTACACTTGAGGCTAATGGGAAATACGAGACCTGGGGCTTTTTGGGGATGGTGGGCAGGTGGGGGCCCTGGGCAACTGCCCAGTGTGCCCATGCGAAACGATGGCCCTGGGTAGAGGGCAAGCAGAGAATAGTCAGACAGTCCGATCAGCAACAAGTAGGCAGTAAACAAGACAGTAGACAAGTAAGTGTTGAGGTTTAAGCAAGAGTTGAAGCAGGCAGCAAACATGTTATACTTACTTGCTCTGTGCAGTGGTTTTGCATAGAGCAGTCCAAATCCTCCTTCTCGGTTCCCTCGCTGGCACTCCTGGCCCCACCTTCCTGCCGAGTGCCTCCGCAGCAAGCAGTGTGCTATGGAGGCACGCAAGCCGAGCCATTGCTCTGTGTGTCAATTCAGACATGGTCAGCCCCACCCTTTTTCTCTCCTCATTGGCTCGCTGACTTGACAGCAGCGGGAGGCAAAGCGCCCACTGCTGTGCCTCAGCCAATCAGGAGTGAGAGTCCCGCACAGCCAAGGCACTCGTGCAACATTGCTGGATTGAGATGGGGCTCAGGTAAGTATTAGGGAGGCTGAGGGGAGAGCTGCACAGTCTTAGGACTCCCGGCCAAGTCTCAGGACCCGCTTCCTGTTTGGCCAGGAGGAGAAGCAACGGCCTCTTCCTGGAGCCCTACCCTGGAGCATAAGGTAAGGCCATTGATCACGTGCCAGGGAGAGGGGGGGTGAGTGGATCGCCAATCGAGTGCCGGGGGGTGTAGTGTAAGTGCCGCCTCCCCTAATATTGAGCACCTGCTGTCACCGGTCAGGACTCTGATGCATAAAAGTGTTTGATGGAAATATAGTTTATTTTGCAGGTTGACATTTTTTCCCTTTCTTTTCCCTATAGTTGTACTGGGACATATAGAATGTGGACCTGAATTGATTATTTTATTTTTGGAACTTTTAGCTTAAAGAAGAATTATGTGGCAAATGCAATACTACCAGATGCTGCTTTTAGTTAACATAAACAGAATTTGTCTGTGTTTTATTTTTAAGAAATGGTCTTTCTAAAGTATTTTAGACATTTGTGAACATGTTTAGTTTAAAGTTATATTATTTCTAATGTTAAGTACATGCATAGCTAGTAATGTAAAAATGTAATACATACAGGTATTTATGCACACTCATAGGGACCACAGTACTTCCACTGACAGCACCATTTTTAGCTCAGGCATCATACCTGGTCACCATCTATTTTCTGAATTGAGATGCTGACTCATAGAAGACAAAAAAATCTACCATTGGTGTATATTGTGACATGTCTGCAATTTATTCATACACAGCTGCATCAGTTCTGAAAAGTCCACTTGTTCCAAATGTTCCAAAGTGTGTTCTGATGTATTGAAATAAATGGTAGCAGCCATTTTTACCAATTTCATATATAGCCTTGTGCCTTGCTGGTTGTCTTATATACTGTATGACAGGTGTGCTAACAAGGGGGACAGACATTTTTCATGCACGCTAAAATAATTCTTGACTCAGAATAACATCAATCTGATCACACAGGGCTATGCTGTGTGACAGAGCTGTGTACATTTCAGGAAACGTATGGACATAAATACAAGTCCATTGGCAACTAGAACAGCTACCATATATGAACTCATCTATGTAGTTAGCTTTTTTTCCCTGGAGTTCAGTTTTAATACATCAAAATGCATATTTACTAAAAATAAAATGTACATTTATATGTTTACTAGGATAATAAATCTGGAAACCCCTTTTTAAAATAAAATGATGGGTTGCAAAGAGACTCCCATATTGTTTTTATCTCATTTATGTCTATTTTTACTGTCAAGTTTGCACATACTGCACAGAACAGATGGATGACATTTTCAGATAGCATGTGGTACATGATGCTGAGTCAGCACCTCAGAGAGAATGTTGTCTAACATGAAAGGATATGAATGTACCAAAATTTTGATTGCAGCTCTTCTTACAGGATGGAAAGGACTAATTATATACAAAGCAGGTGTGGCACTAAATCTGAAGATTGTCTTCCCTTTGTTTAGTACTATAAAGGTCTAGAGAGAAAAGTAGAAAAAAAAGTGGTGCATTAAAATATGTTTGAGGATACACTGTAGAACACAAGTCTGACTAGATAAAACTAACTGAATTTTTGAATGCTGACGTTTACTCGGTTTACTTGGTTAACATTTTGTTAGCATTTTGTCTACCTTGGTTCCTCCTTTCCTCCTTTTCGGCTTTGAAGACGCTTTGAAGCACCACTAAAGCTACATGGGGTATAATTTTTGAAGCAAAGGCGAAGCAAAGCAAAAGCAAGGTGTAGACAGGACTGTATGCTAACGATTTTATTTAGTGGCATTTGACTGGCGTTCAGAAAGCTTTAACAAACCGTGTCCAAAGCCTTGTTTTGAAGCAAGTGTAAACTAACCCTAAGGCTGGTTATAAACTTTAGACAGCAGTTGAACATTGAAGGGCACAATTATAACCCCATTAGGATAGAAAATCTTCTAAAGGGTGCAGACGACAATAAAATATTTGCAAGGTTGGCTCTGCTGAACTAGCATGTTTATGTCAGTGCATAAGGTAGGGGTAGGAGGAAAGTAGTACAGGCAGATACTGAAGGTAGATATGTCAGGAGACATTATTAACATATAAACTTGGCCTTCTACACAACAACAAAAAAATCCTTACAAAACTCATCCCCAAAAATGTCTGCCCATAGTGTCTACCTGCAATTGTAGACATGAAACTGTCCAACCAATTCAGCGAATTTAGTGTCTTAAAGAGGAGGTCCAGCCCCCCACGAAAAATTCTAAGTCAGCAGCTACAAATACTGCAGCTGCTGACTTTTAATATATGGATACTTATCTGTCCAGGAAGCCACGATGTCAGTATCCCAGCCGATCTTCGGACTGGCTGTCAGGTGCAGCCGCTGCCATTAATTTCAGCTTCACAGCCGGTCCCCTACTGCGCATGCGCGAAGCATGCTGCGCTTTCTAATTGGTCCGATGGCGGAGGAAGGAGGAGGGGGCTGAACTTCCGAGAGACCGGGCCGCGGCCCCATCTCCCAGAAGTGGGGAACGGTACCTGTCAAAAACAGGTACCCATTCCCCCCTCCCCCCTGAAAGGTGCCAAATGTGGCACCGGAGGGGGAAGGAAACGGATAAGTGGAAGTTCCACTTTTGAGTGGAACTCCGCTTTAAATGATTTAAAGTGAACCTGTGCCCAGATCATGGACCTTTCATAAGGGTGATCTGAAAAGTTCCGCCTGTCAGGTTTTCAGGCTGACCTGATTGGACCCTCCAGTCTCTTCTATGGAGCAGCGGATGTCAGCGGACAAATGTCCGCTGACAAAAGCCGCCATCTGATCTGATCCTGTCCGCTAAAAACAGACAGATGGTGGACCTATTCCCCATCCGTCTGAAAGATCTGATTGGACAGAAACTGAAAGGCGGTCCGTTTCCATCCGATTGCCCCATAGAGGAGAGTGGGACTGTGTCTGTCTGTGTTCGCTCTGCATAGCCGAGCAGACAGGATCGGTCATCTGCCTGCTCAGCGGGGATCAGCGGAGAGATCCCCCGCTGAGTAAGCGGATTCTGCTTCACGAAGGCGCACATGTGAAAGGGGCCTAAGGTATTTACGAATCCTGAACATGCAGTAAAATTATTTCAAAAAAACATTTTTTGTGGAAAATCTCATTTTTAAAATTTACAACACAGACAGTGAAATCCACTGTGAAATGCTTTCCAGGGGCAGTAGAGCAACTGTTAGGCATTCAGGAGGCAACACTGTTTTTTATTTTTTTAAATCCCTAATTAAAATAAAACAAAATAAATCAACTCATGTAAATGTTCAGGTATTTATCTGAACAACTAGCTGGTCAGAAACTTTTGCTGGAGGCCAGTTGCATATAGGGGCTGCAGACAGATATGACTAATCATAAAATCTATACTCATCAGTAGTGTCAGATTGACTGGGACCAGATAATAACTGTCTACATGTACATTCACAAAACAAAATACTATATTAGGGCAAGGTCACATTACGGACATCAATTTTAATGTGAGTCAAACCTTAGTGAGGGTTGGCATTTCATATTAGCACAGGAAATAGATCATGCAATTTTCAGGTAACAATATCCCAGCTCTTAAAGATGCCCATGAAACCTTTCTCTTAAAGGCACATAGGGGGATATTTACTAAAACTGGTGCGCTCAGAATCTGGTGCAGCTGTGCATGGTAGCCGATCAACTTTTAACTTCTGCATGCTCAATTAAGCTTTGACAATAAAACCTGGAAGCTGACTGTTTTCTACGCAGAGCTGCATCAGATTTTGCACTCTCCAGTTTTAGTAAACAAAACCCACTGTTTTTTATTCTCTTTAGCGCAAGTGTCCTCACTCCACTGCAAGTTATAATCACTAGTGATGGAGGTAGCGCCCTTTTAAATCTTCATTGTGCAGAAGCAGTCTGCAGTGCTAGTGCTGGGCTTTCTTTTTAGAAACTACAGCATGTTCACCACAATCCGTGACATGGGGGAACTCTGTATTAAATGTTGGTTTGTAACATAAGGATTTAATGCAGCTAATGAAAAAAAAATATATAAAATACTACTTGATAAACTTGTGAAAAATGAAACATATAAAAGAACAAAGTTTCCTTTTGTGGTAGATCTAAGATAGTTTTGGTGTCTTTTCAGGAGAGAAAATAAATACATTATGCCATATTCTGACTAGAAATGTTGGCTGTTATTGACATCCTCATAAATGACCTTAGATCACAGTTACTGCTAACAGGTTACCATGTGTGTGGCTATAAACCCACAGTATACCACAAACACCTCAAGTCTTCAATATTGCAAAATTATATGTTTGGCCAGGACATACAATGACTGCATCCTCTGTGTAGGGGCATCAGCAATGTTATAAAGATAAGCTGTTCAAAATTTCAAAATAAAATAAACTATCTTCTACTTTCTCAAGAGCAGTACAGTGTAACCACTGCTTCCCCTCCGGAGAAAAAAGCTGAATTCCCATCTGGTGTCACCTTCTTGTTCTTGTAGTAAGGGTCGATATCCTCCAGGGGCTGTCCAATGAGATGTCGAGGAAAGTCCCCGTAGATACGAGGCAGCGATTTGCCGGCCTCCAAGTCGGGATGTGGCTTTGGTTTCCCCTCACTGTTTTCATTGCTTTCTGCTTCTCGGTATTCCTGCTTGGCGCTTCTGGCCTGTTCTTCAGCAATACGCTTCTCAATAGCAGCCAAGGATTCTGGGGTGAAACGGCGGAAAATGTCAGGACTTGGTGGCAACAACAGGACTGCCATATTTTCATCCTGCTCCTTCTGTCCTAATTCTTACTTATAGCATTGGAAACACCTGAAAGACAAAGGAGAAAAAGATGGGTTTCGTCATGGAAGTAAGGAGTCATTTGACATTGTAAGATTTTGCGTAGGATATTCAATGACTTATCACTCTAAAGGAAGAACATTTTACTGAAATAGTATAAGAATCTGATCAGCTGGTTTAAGAAATACTGTACATGAAATTACATCATAACCACATCTAATTTCATTAACCTGCCATTTTCTTTACTAAAAAAACATCATGACTGCATCTATATGACTGATATGAATTCTAGAGTGCCACATAATAAATAAATAATTAAAAGAAATGAATGTGATGTCTTATTAAGTATGACCAGTAGGTCATCCTTCCCGCAGCCCTTTTGTCTTACTGAGGGATACAGCTGCCCCTACTGCTAAAGCATTGACTGCGTTTCCATGTGGTCCTGACACATGTGCCTCCTTCATTTCTCCTTAAGTCCATAGCACTTATTCTCAACCCTGAGGCTCTCCCCAGGGATGGGCAAGCCCCAAAAACATGACCTTCGAAATATTACATTGGCTCCCAGATTACCAGTTATCTAATATGTTCTCAGGAAATAAAATGTTAATAAAGGACACGTATTATCTTAGATGCATATAACAATAAAATGGCCTAGTGGGTGATGATTCCTCCTTGATGAGATTGGTTAGTGTTGTTCTGATGCTAGGATTACACTTGTACCTTTGTTCCATATATTCCTCCCCTCTTACCGTTACCTAACCTTGTTTCTCCATTCCTTCCCCTATCTCTACCTTCCCTCCCATTCTCCCTTCCTTCACCATGTTGACAACTATGCAAGTTATCTTATTGTATGACTTCACCTATGGCCTTGGTCGATTGGTTTTTGGGCACATAGATATGCCTATATATTTAACATGCACTTTGTCATGGGTTTGTTTTGCTTTCTTCTGTATTTTGTAAGTCAATAAAAAATGGCCTGGTGGGGTTTATACCTGAAATCCAGCACCCAAAGAAAGTTTTGCATATGATTATTCTGGGAGTGTTGAATGCTTAGTCTCCCCCTGAGCTCTGTAGTTCCTCCTGTCAACCCCTATGTCATTATAGGAGAACCACATTGGCATCAGGACACCAGGCTTCCAACCAGAGGCGTTGCTAGGTCTACAAAAGATCTGGGGCTAGAGCCCATAGCAGTGTAGTAAAGAAAGTCATACGCTTGGGCGGGCATACACATGTATATGCAGTAATATATGTGTGTGTGTATATATCCCCAGAGAGCCCCCCCACTTACATCAGGGTCTCCAAAGAGCCCCCCCTTACATCAGGGTCCCCACAGAGCCCCCCTTACATCCAGAGAGCCTCTTCCTTACATCAGAGTCCCCAGAGAGCCCCCCCTTGCATCAGGGTCCCCAGAGAGCCCCCCACTTACATCAGGGTTCCCAGACAGCCCCCCTTACATTTTGGTCCCCAGAGAGCCTCCCCCTTAAATCAGGGTCCCCAGAGAGCCTCTACCTTAAAATCAGGGTCCCCAGAGAGCCTACCTCTTGTATCAGGGTCACCAGAGAGCCCCCCACTTACATCAGAGTCCCCAGAGAGCCTCCCCTCCCCTTGGGGACCCCTGCAGAGACTCGGGGCTATGGGTCCCAGATTCGGGGCTATAGCCCCAAAAGCCACCCCCTAGCGACGCCACTCCAACATAACCAAAAGTGTTTGAGATGCAGAATATTCTTTGGTAAAAGTAAAATATAAAGATCGACAATGCAGTGAGCAGAATAGGTGAGTGTTACCTGTAATCTTGTACAAGTACATCTTTGTGTAATTTGTATTCCTGTCTGTATTCTTACTTAGGAGAATTTCTTTTGCTTCCTATCACTGTGATACCCCGCACCAGGACAGAAAGTGAGGGTACATTTCTTTAAAAGGGGCCTAAGAGAGGTTCTGACCCTTCACCCAAGAAAAGTGTTTTTATTGCTGCCTGTGTCCATCTCAGTTCTTCATGTGCCACCAGTTCTGTGGTAAGATCTCCATTACCGTGAAAGAAAAAACAATGAGAAACAAAAGAAGTTCTGACGTTTTCCCCATTATATCCAAAACCAAAAAAGAGAAAGTTGGAATATAGCTGGACTTTAATTAATGAGTCCCATTCACACCACCTTTACTTTATACCATCTACAAGACTACGGAGACTTATTAAACAGAATTTGCAAGAAAATGTGCACAGAACGCCTCCTAGTACATCTTCACTATTATCCTGGGAAAAACTAAATGCATGAAACACTTCATAAAACCACTTGTATATTTAATGAGAAGACAATGAAATAGAACTGCACAAAGCTGTTGGGACATACAGTATCTTACAAAAGTGAGTACACCCCTCAAATTTTTGTAAATATTTTATTATATCTTTTCAAGTAACAACACCGAAGAAATGACACTTTGCTACAATGTAAAGTAGTGAGTGTACAGCTTGTGTAACAGTGTAAATTTGCTGTCCCCTCAAAATAACTCAACACAGCCATTAATGTCTAAACTGCTGGCAACAAAAGTGAGTACACCCCTAAGTGAAAATGTCCAAATTGGGCCCAAAGTGTCAATATTTTGTGTGGCCACCATTATTTTCCAGCACTGCCTTAACCCTCTTGGGCATGGAGTTCACCAGAGCTTCACAGGTTGCCACTGGAGTCCTCTTCCACTCCTCCATGATGACATCACAGAGCTGGTGGATGTTAGAGACCTTGCGTCCTCCACCTTCCATTTGAGGATGCCCCACAGATGCTCAATAGGGTTTAGGTCTGGAGACATGCTTGGCCAGTCCATCACCTTTACCCTCAGCTCCTTTAGCAAAGCAGTGATTGTCTCGGAGGTGTGTTTGGGGTCGTTACCATGTTGGAATACTGCCCTGCGGCCCAGTCTCTGAAGGGAGGGGATCATGTTCTGCTGCAATATCTCACAGTACATGTTGGCATTCATGGTTCCCTCAATGAACTATAGCTCCCAGTGCCGGCAGCACTCATGCAGCCCCAGACCATGACACTAACACCACCATGGTTGACTGTAGGCAAGACACACTTGTCTTTGTACTCCTGACCTGGTTGCCGCCACACACGCTTGACACCAGCTGAACCAAATAAGTTTATCTTGGTCTCATCAGGCCACAGAACATGGTTCCCGTAATCCAATCCCTTATCTTAAGCAAACTGTTTGTGAGCTTTCTTATGCATCATCTTTAGAAGAGGCTTCCTTCTGGGATGACAGCCATGCAGACCAATTTGATGCAGTGTGCAGCGTATGGTCTGAGCACTGACAGGCTGACCCCCCCACCCCTTCAACCTCTGCAGCAATGCTGGCAGCACCCATACGTCTATTTCCTAAAGACAACCTCTGGATATGACGCTGAGCACGTGCACTCAACTTCTTTGGTCAACCATGGCGAGGCCTGTTCTGAGTGGAACCTGTCCTGTTAAACTGCTGTATGGTCTTGGCCACCGTGCTGCAGCTCAGTTTCAGGGTCATGGCAATTCTCTTATAGCCTAGGCCATCTTTATATAGAACAACAATTCTTTTTTTCAGATCCTCTTTGCCATGAGGTGCCATATTGAACTTCCAGTGACCAGTATGAGAGAGTGAGAGTGACAACACCAAATTAAACACACCTGCTCCCCATTCACACCTGAAACCTTGTAACACTAATGAGTCACATGACACCAGGAGGGAAAATGGCTAATTGGGCCCGATTTGGACGTTTTCACTTAGGGGTGTACTCACTTTTGTTCCCAGCGGTTTAGACACTAATGGCTGTGTTTTGAGTTATTTTGAGGGGACAGCAAATTTACACTGTTATACAAGCTGTACACTCACTACTTTACATTGTAGCAAAGTGTAATTTCTTCAGTGTTGTCACATGAAAAGATATAATAAAATATTTACAAAAATGTGAGGGGTGTACTCACTTTTGTGAGATACTGTATTAATCACGAGGACCTTTAAGCTAGCTCTCTATTCCCTGATGTTAAACTCAACGCAATAAAGCAGATGTCCATCGCTTCCACATCCGTCTTGGCAACATGCTGACAGAGCATGATGGAAATTATTAAAGAACATCAGCTCAAGTGCCACAGGTTGGTAACAACCACATTAAATAAACCAACATATTCTGCTAAACAGCACATAGTATAATATATTTGAAAGTGGTTACATTTGCTTTTGTTTTAAAAGCAATAATCACGAATCCATTCACAAAGACGGTATCTGCCTTCTAGCATGGAAGTAAATAAGAAGATTATGTTACATAATATCTTCTAATGCACAGCATAGCATATCAGTAACTTCTTTTTTTAATGTAGAAGAACGTGACATGCATTTAAAGAATGTCGAAGAGGGAGAAGGTTAAGCTGCGAAAATTAATAACAAACATCGTACTCAACAAAGTATAATTATAATATAAAGGATGAGAAACTTAGGCATAAGTGTGCTTTCTGGTTTATTATATACAATTGCCTTCCCTCTTTTGTGTTAATTATTTTAATAAGATCATACTGTCTACTGTTTGATTAGACAGTAAACATTGTTGCTTCCTGAGAAATAGTATTTAAAAAAAACGGTCATGAGATAATGAAGTTGGTTTCCACTGCTGACCTCCTTCTAAAACTTCACAGATGTGTACTGAGGAGTGTCTGGTACAAAAATGTATTTCACTTGAAGGATTTTTTGGGACATTTAATAATTAAATGCATCAAATATAACTAACACATTATTGAGAAAAAAAAGTCTCCTCCTTCTTTAAGGCTTTATAATTTGATGTTAAAATGTTACTAAACCCAGGATCCTACATTCACTATATCTGGTCTCCCACAGTGCACAGAACATGGAAATGCAATTATTTTAGTAAATATAAACAGCTAAATACCTTTTCTCATAAGCAGTATATAGCAGTCTTGTGACTTCTATCAGTGTCTAGTTAAAGCTTGTAGGAGGAGTTTTCATTCTACTCTGACTGTCCTATGAGGCTGCAGGACCCCGACCCTCTGTCTGGACAGTGCTGATTGGCCCTGTGCTGATCACATGCACCCTCCCAAGAAAAAAAAACTCCATAGACTCTGTGTTGTCAGGAAATTATTAGGGGACAATGGAAGGAAGGGAGAGTCAGAGAAGCCAGGATCCAACACCTTTTTCACACAATGCTTTACTGCATATACAGACTGATTTTACTATTGTGGGTTTAGTAACACTTTATTATAATCACAACAGAATGTTAATGCTTGATGAAGACTAATACCCTGAGGAAGGGGAAGCCTTTTTCCCTTGAAGCCACGAACATGGCTGTATTTGACATTGACATTTTAACCATTAAGGCTTCATTCACATGGCCGTAAAAAAAATGTGTTATTTAACTACGGATTTAAAAACACGGCTGCATTGTTTTCGATGCAGCTATTCAAGCAGCTGCGTAAACATGCACTGCATTAAGATCTGTAACACAGAATTCGAAAGTCTGCATCTAAGAACATGCGCTTTACGTGCTTACGTGTATAAACACGTTTATACATGTATCTAAGAGTCTTACGTTAAGTCTTAACAGAGGGGAAAAATAATTGATCATTATGGGTGCATATGCAACTTTACGCGTTTAACTGCTTGCTAAGTCAAATGACAGCGGGGCAGTGCAGCTCCTGTTCTGGGACGCCATCATATGATGGCGCCCAGAACGGCTGCTCTCGCATGCCCGCGGGGGCGCACAGCGCAGTGATCGCGACCGCACCGTGTTGCTAGGACACAGCGCGACCCCGATCTGTATAAAGAGCCACGTCCGCGGGTCTTTAACCATGTGATCGGCTGTGTCCAATAACAGCTGGTCATATGTAAGCAAGGAAGTGCCGGTAATCGTCTCTCCTCGCCTCACACTGACAAAGTGTGAGGAGAGGAGAGCCGATCAGAGGCATCCCCTCACAAGGGGACATGTAGGAATGTAATCAGGGCACTGATTACAATAAAGAAATACAGTGTCACAATACAGTGCCAACCATTGCCCACCAATGCCAGCATACAGTGCCCATCAGTGGCAGCAAGCAGTGCCCACCACTGCCCACAAGTACCACCAATCAGTGCCCATCAATGCCCATCAATGCTGTCCATCAATGCCCATCAGTGTCGCCCATCAGTGCCACCCATCAATGCCCATCAGTGCCCTTAGGTACCGCCTATCTGTGCCGCCTATCTGTGCTGCCTATCCGTGCCCACCAGTGCCGCCTATCAGTGCCTGCCACTGCTGCCTATCAGTGCCCACCAGTGCCGCCTATTAGTGCCCATCAGGCCACCTAACAGTGCCCATCAGTGCCGCCTATCAGTGCTCATCAGTGCCATATATCAGTGCCACCTATCAGTGCCCATAAGTGCGGCATATTAGTGTCTCCTCATCAGTGCCCATAAGTGCCGCCTCATCAGTGCCCATAAGTGCCACCTCATCAATGACCACCAGTTAAGCCTATCAGTGCCCATCAGTGCCCATCAGTGCCACCTCATCATCGCACATCAGTGAAGGCGAAAAATTACTTAGTTACAAAATTTACTGACAGATAAAAGTAAAAAACATATTTTTTTCAAAATTTTTGTTCTATTTTTTTTTTTATTGTAAAAAATAAAAAACCCAGCAGTGATTAAGTACCACCAAAAGAAAGCTCTATTTGTGTGAAGAAAATGGCAATTGTCATTCAAAGTGCGACAGCGCTGAAAGCTGAAAAATGGCTTGGGCAGGAAAGGGGTATTAGTGCTTGGTAGGTAAGTGGTTGCAAGTGGCGCAAGTGTTTTACTGATCATTACGCAGAAACTTTTCTCCTAGAAAACACATGTGTAATAACATCAGTAACATTTTTATGGCCATGTGAATGAGGTCTTAATGTCCCAAAAAGTCCTTCAAGTGAGATGAACTTTTGTATCACGCACTCTTCAGAACACATCAGAGAGGTAGCAGCTTAAGACCTGAAGTGGGTCTATCTATACTAAACTTCAACCTCAGATCTGCTTCTTTGAAGGAAAAATCATGTTACCAACTTTTAATGCTATCAGTCCAGCACTATCACACACAAATCAGGCTTCTTAAAATTTTGGCTTCCTGGCTGTCAACCCCACTGGCTTTTATTTGTTCCAGGTCACTGACTTAAAACAAGTATGCATCAAGTTAAATAAAAACTACAGATTTGTAAAGGGGGATCAGTATGACAGATAAGCAACTAAAATTTCTTTAAAGACTGGAAAAAAAACCCACTAAAGTCCCCTAGGAGCAGCAGAAAAAATGTCCAAGAGGCCTAAAAGGCATTGCAATGTATAAGAATATTTTCTACATGACTTTATTAGGGATATGCAATATAAATACATGTGAAAGCAATGCTGTGTCATGGTACTTTCTGGCTTGGAACCACTAACAGGTAAATGCCAGAGAGATCATTCTTGGCTCAGACAGTGCTGCCGGAAAGGAGTACAAGATGAAAGAAAGGTACACAGAAATAAGAAAAGGATGAGAACAGAGTTGACATCGGGGACAAGGAATAGCTAACAGGCTAAAAGCCTCACAACGTTTCAATCTAGGTGCCCAGGGGTCTTTCAAGATCCTATCCTAATTACATTATCCTGCATCAAGTTTTGGACTACATAAATGACATCCCATGATGTGACGATACCAAAACAACAACAAAATGACCACTTCTATTATCAGATTTCGTACGTTTATATTAGTACCATACAAATTCCAAAAAATTTACATCCCTAATGTGCAAACCAAAATTTACATTCCTAATGTACAAACCAAAACCAAAACTTCTTACTTCCTATTTCTACAAGGCAAATAAGGTACATAGACAAGAGAAGCAGCTTCCATTGCTCCATTTACATAATCTCAGTACCTACAAAACTTATTTCCAATAAAAACGCTATAGTATACTTTTCACCATATGTTGGTAATAAGAAAATCCTGTAAGCACTAATAAATTCTCAAGTTACTTCCGTTAATCCAAATTTATTAGAAAACCATAGAAATCGTTTAGTTACCGTATTTATCGGCGTATAACACGCACCGGCGTATAACACGCACCCCAATTTAGGAGGGAATTTTAAGGAAAAAAAAACTTTTAGGAGGGAAGTTGAAGGGAAAAAAACGTACATTTAAATGCCGATCATTGCAGCCTTCTCAGTGCAGCCTTGCCCCAGTGCAGCCATGTCAGTGCAGCCATGTCAGTGCAGCCTTCCCCAGTGCAGCCTTCCCCAGTGCAGCCATGTCAGTGCAGCCTTCCCCAGTGCAGCCTTGTCAGTGCAGCCATGTCAGTGCAGCCATGTCAGTGCAGCCATCTCAGTGCAGCCTTCTCAGTGCAGCCTTCCCCAGTGCAGCCTTGCCCCAGTGCAGCCTTGCCCCAGTGCAGCCTCCCCCAGTGCAGCCTTGTCCCCAGTGCAGGCTTCGATCCCCTGTCCCTGCTTTGTGGGCTTCAAAATCACCGACCGCGATTTGAAAATGGCGCCGCCGGCGCCGAAATACACAGAGCCGGTCCTCGGCTCTTTCCGGCGGCTCTCGTTCACTTTCGGTTCCACTCGTAGTCCCGAGCGGAGCTATCCGAGTAGGTTCGGATAGCTCCGCTCGGGACTACGAGTGGAGCCGAAAGTAAACGAGAGCCGCCGGAAAGAGCCGAGGACCGGCTCTGTGTATTTCGGCGCCGGCGGCGCCATTTTCAAATCGCGGTCGGCGATTTTGACACTTTGACAGCTCGGGATCGCAGGGGATCGGCGTATAACACGCACCTGCGACTTTCCCCTGATTTTAAGGGGAAAAAAGTGCGTGTTATACGCCGATAAATACGGTAGTTCAAAATAATATTTTTTATTCAAATAAAATGTTGCAAAGAGCACTTAAATCCACAAAGAGCTAGGCAACAAGAAAATGTGTTTGTAAGAAGAACATTGCTATTTAATGCTCATGGACCTAAATAAATCTAAAATCCATAGCAACGTCTTCACTATCTTTTTTTTGCTGGTTCAAACTGATTTGGCCTTAGCAGTGATGCTAATAATCACTGAACTTCTTTTGCTTCCTGTTTGAAGACTCTATAAATAAAAAAGAACAAGTTGTCTTTATTCAGACTTACGGTATGGGTAACTACATGGGAACTAATACTTCCTGTACTTTGACAACTGAACAGCAGTGAAGTGGACCATCATGCATAGATAACATTCTATGAGCTAAGACAGAACATTGCCGATACTTTAAAAACAGCAAAGCTGAAGGTAGACCAGGGTCAATTATACTCAACAGGTCAGTCATAATCAGTCTAAGTTCATATACATATATATAGGTCTATATCAGATGATATCCTGGAGAGATCTGTCATGATTTTTCCTAAAAGATTCTTGGAAATGCCAAGCAAAAAAATTACAGAAGCAAGCACATTTTTCATAGAAAATATTATTAGTATGTTTCCTAAACAGCCAAGATATAACTGTCCTGAGAAATACATGGACCTCTTATTTCATGCTGTTCCAATTTGTTTTCTATTTTAATTATAAAATTGGGACTGATCTTATAACTACAGCAGGAAGACCATCTCACTTCCAATTAGGGAGTAGAAAGTGGCTCCTGGAAAAAAAAATATATATAACAATAGTAATATAATAATAGAAGTATAATAGAAAATATGTGAGCGTTTAACAGGTAAAACTTTGTTGTAAAGTTTTCTAAAATCCTTGCAACATGTAACTTGTAACTAAAAAGCGTTGGATTGCTTTTTCCCAACAATTGTTGACTTATATTTGAAAAATACTACTCAATAGAGCACACACAGATGGTAGGAAATGAGCACACTGTTACTACCAATCCTTACAAAAATATTGAATAACATTTATTTATTCACAAATAATGAATGAAGATATAACACAAAAAAGTTTGCTTGGGTACCTAAGTTATTGCTATAGACCCAACACCCCATATACAACACCAAGTGCTAAATTAGCTATTATTTGGAAGGATTAGTGGTAGCAGTGTGCAGTCATTTCCTAATGTCTTTTGAGTACTTTTGTATATAATAGTTATAATGAAGAAGTGTTAAAGAACTGACTCCTGTTCTTCATCATTTTTTCCCAAAAATGGATTTATACATTAAAACTTAGATTCTTTGTTTTCAATTATTAAGGATTTGGGGAATGCATTTGACTACTATATTAGTTCAAAAATAATGGCTATGGTAAGGATTCCTTGTAAGTAGCTGGCATGTGCTTCAAACTCAATGTTTAATACTAAGGGGTCTTTTATATTTTTTACAAGAGTCATACATCAATCCCCAAACAAAAAATAAAAATTCTAACTGGATTTAACTGGAAAACATGTGAATCCTGGGTGGAAGTTGTGTGACTTTTCTGTGAAAAAAATATAAATAGACTCGTGAATGTTGTGTTGGCTTAGCCTTTAATTCTAAAAACAAGTAAATCGACAAATACATACAAATTAGTGACCTTTCATCTCTGAAAGGATTTATGATTCTATTCAGCCACTTTTGTAGTTTATACACCTCCACTAAACAACAGAGACAGGTAGGTGAAACCCCTTTTTTTGTTGGAGTACCAGCCTGCTAAGAATTGGTAGACAGGGAGATGGAGCAGGGGAGATCGATTTATCTGGAAAGACTTTTCTGCAGATACTCCAGTTAACACCAATGGTAGGATGAGATTTAAGAGATTGCAGTACATCAAGTGAACACCACTAAAGGGCAGGTAACGGAACACCTGTCACAGTCTGCTCAATAGTCACTCATTGAGCGGACTATGTCTACACCAGTCAATGACTTTAGTGACAGGCATCCTGGTAGTCATGAAGCTTCGCTTGTCGAAGGAGCGCTTGGCTCCTGGTCCTTTAGGTGTTTTCAGATGCTGGGCAGTGAGGTTTATGATTATGTGACAACTGTGATTGGCTATCATAGCAATTACATGATCGGAAAGCTTTCAGCTAGCTGCTAGTAACTGTGCCGGATGCGTGTGCTCCCGTCTCTGCAAATTAATATGCAAATATTGATGCAAAAATATGCGGCTGATTGGCACCAAGGCCCACCCTCCAAAAGGCTGTCTATTTGCATACCGTTGGCACCTAGGGGTTAAAGTGGAACTAAAGGCCAAACTTTTTTTATTTTGGCTAGAGTAAAGGTCATAAACCCCTGGCAGTAATTTTTTTTTTTTTTTTTGCCATCCATATTACCATTGGGTAGATTTAGTTTTACTTTCTGTCCCATTATATAAACAGGAAAGAGGAAATCGGTAAAAGTGAGGGAATCCCTGGTTGTCACCAGGATCACCAGAACTAGTGTCCCTTCCGGAAGATTTCCCTTCTATCCCTGTTCTAGTAACAACCTGAAATTTGATTTGTATTACTTTATGCCTTTTTATCTATCTGAAGCAAAAACCCAAAACAAAAAGGCACTGCTGATTTTTATCTGCAGTTTAATCAGTAACCACAATATAATTGTTAAAAAGTAAAGCAATTTCTGCATTATGCCAGGATACTCTTCAACACTTTGATTTAGTTTCCCTCGCAGCAGAATCATTTTAAAATCTACCTTTGCTGTTGAGTTCAAGGATCGGTAAAATACAAATTACTTATATATATAGTTACATAGTAGGTGAGGTTGAAAAAAAACACAAGATGTAGAATTTCTCTCACAAGCAGCTGCAATTTGACAGTGTGGCTGCCTGTGTCGTATTGATGAGATTTACCAATTATTCAAGAGTGAGAGAGCTGAGTCTACTGCAGTGTCCTTCACCAGTATCGCTAACAATATGTCACCTACTGTATGTGTGGGAAATGATATTACCATCAGAATCAAAACCTCAATCACAGTAAGTTCAGATAAGCATCTAAAACTTTTACATAATTGCTTCTGGACATTCTTTTGTGTGTATATATATATATATATATATATATATTTAAAGAATAATGGAGCATGACATATAAGGCATTAACACTGTTACATATAGGTAGTACATTTTGTCTTATGCTGGCCATACACTATACGAAAAATCGTCCAAACACATTTTCGAAAAAAGAACATTCGGCCATGAGCGCAAACGATAGGGCCATCATGTATTGACCGATAAATCGTTCAGTGGACATAAATTATTGCATTTTTTTGTTCATTTTTTTACATATACCTAGTGCAAACAGTTTGAACGGGAAACATATTAACATTTCAATTTATCAATCGTTCGGCAGAAAATGTCCAAACTTGTCCTTTGTTTTATCGGCTCAAAAATGTCCCAACGATTATCGATTTTGTGCCCATTAACTGGCTGAAAAACGAACGAACTGTCTAAATGACCGAATTTCCGCCGATTTTTCGTATAGTGTATGGCCAGCATTAAACAGACACCATCATCTGGCACTTATTACTAATCATGTAACATATTCCCGAATGAATCACTTATGATCACTTTACAGATAACCTCTAAAAATGTCCAAACATTTCCCTGGACTGTTTTGGGAAAGTTTCTGGACATCTTTAATATAGCTTATACACACACTCCAAGCAAAAAACAATACTCTTGTAGTGCTTGTCAGGTCTAGGGCCAGAGGAATAAGGTTTATAACTTACCTCACTTAAGCAAGCTTCCTCCATCTGTATGCCTGTAAAGCCTCTTCCCTAAGACGCTCCAGTTAGCAGTCACATTAGTACAATTAAGGAGCAATAGCCCTGCATTGTATGTGTAGATGCCGAGGACCTGCCCACAACCTGGAGTGTCAGGGAAAAGAGAAGAACCCTGGGAGCTGAGGAGAGCGAGGAATAAGGTAAGGTTCTTATTTGTTTAAATAAAAACAAATAAGCTAATGCTATAGCCACAGATGGCAATGTTTTGTTATGCTGGAACACTCATGTATAATAATATTCTTTAATAAAACTATTGCGGTCATTTTACTACAAGGCAAATTATCCTGATCCTTTACATCATGCAATGTGAAACTCAATACTTAATGTGTAGAAGCCCAAAAAAGAAAGTCCCTTATTTGCTCCTTTTCAGTGTGTTAACTATATTATTAACAGCATTTTGTTAGGTATGTTTGGTAACTGCAAAAAATTACTTGTTGATCTTGTCAAACATCTTGTGCGCTAATAATTTCCTGTGCTCTTTGGATGACATGGGAAGGATCAAAAAGTGAAGAGAGAGGTCATGGAAGGAAGTGAAGGAGAATGATCAAAGAGCAAGGAGACCATGCTTGGATGCGGAAAAAGGAAAAGTGCATGGTTGGTATCAGGGAACAGTCAAAGAAGGGAGGAGAGAGAGCATGGATGGAAGAGAAGAAGAATGAACGGAAAGGAGATAGAAAATGGTTGTAAGTGGAGAAAAATGGTCAGAGAAGGAAGGAAAGAGAGAATGGATGGAAGAGTAAGAATGAACAGAAAGGAGAGAGAGTATGGTTTGAAATCAAGAAGAGTGGTCAGAGATGGGAGGAGAGAGCATGGATAGAGAAGAATGGTTAGAAATCAAGAAGAGTGGTCAGAGATGGGAGGAGAGAGCATGGATAGAGAAGAATGGTCAGAAAGACAGCAGGGACAGAAGACATGAAGAATCAACAGAAAGGAGAGAGAGCATGGTTGAAAGTGGAGAAGAATGGTCAGAGAAGGGAGCAGAGAGAGCCTGGATGGAAGAGAAGAAGAATGAACAGAAAGGAGAGAGAGCATGGTTGCATGTGGAAAAGAATGATCAGAGAAGGGAGGAGAGAGAAGCAAGAGAAGAAGTTTGAACAGAAAGGCAAGAGAACATGGCTGTAATTGGAGAAAAATGGTCAGAGAAGAGAGCATAGATGGAGGAGGATAAGCAAAACCGAAAGGTGAGACACATGGTTAGAAGTTGAGAAGAGTGGTCAGAGATAGGGAGAGAGGGAATGAATGTAAGAGCAGAAGAATGAACAGAAAGGAGAGAGAGCATGGTTGGAAGAGAAGAATAGTCATCATAGATGGGAGGAGAGAGCATGGATGGAAGAGAAGAAGAATGGTCAGAGAGACAGCATGGACGGACGAGAACAATCAACAGAAAGGAGAGAAACCATGGTTGGAAGTGGAGAAGAATAATCAGAGAAGTGAGGAGAGAGAGATAGCATTGATGGCAGAGAAGAAGAATAAACAGAAAGGAGAGAGAGCATGGTTAAAAGTAGAGGAGAATGGTCAGGGAGGAGGGAAGTGAACATGAATAAATTACATCTTGGATATGATTTGATGCTACAAAAAAAACATACTCTTCACAATCATACAGTTTTAATGCATTAGTCTCATAGAAGGCTGAACACCTGGATGTTTTCATCTAATGTCTTTAAGCAGTGTGATTCTATATTGTCACTGAGTTCATTGTATATTATTAATTTGTTCAAAGAAGAGGAAGTATTCGCCAGGGCTTGGGCTAAGGTGCATTTTTATGGATGTACAGCATTTATGTAAGCAAATAGCTAAATCCGTATGCAAAAACATAAAACTTTCACAGACATCGTAACCAAGCTATACTGTTTTATATTTCTTTCTTAAAGCGCTCTAGTCAAATGTGAAAAACCTTAAGTAATACATATTTGTGTTAAATGTTTTAAAACAGTGCTACATATAATTATTGTGGTGGTTCATCCTAAAACACAATTATTCCCTGCATACTAGTTGAAATTTCAAAGCAGGTTTGGATTGCCTGCGCTGACAGCATGGCCAATTTAGGGCTTAAATGAGTCAATTAAAAAAAACATTAAATTAATTTTTATACAAATACTGATAATTTAATCACTGGAAACTTGGAAACTATTTAAACTGTAGGCAGCATATCTCTGTAATCAAATACTGAAACCTTTAAAACCAGAAACAAGATTGGCAAGTGCATGGCAGGAATTAACTATATAAAACCTTTTTTTTTTTTTTTTTTTAGAGGATAATATAATAGTTTGTAGGGATTCACAGTTGGTTTTAATTTAGGTCTATCAATAGAACTGGACGAATTAAACATTTTTTTAAGATTTTGCAAATTCAGCAAGTAAGTTTAAACAGCTGGACTCTTGTTTAACAACTTAAATACCAGGCACTTTTCCCCCTTCCTGCCCAAGCCAATTTTCAGCTTTCAGCGCTGTCGCTGTTTAAATGACATTTGCGCAGTCATGTTACACTGTATCCAAAATTTTTATCATCTTGTTCCCACAAATAGAGCTTTCTTTTGGTGTTATTTGATAACCTCTGAGTTTTTATTTTTTGCTACACAAATAAAAAAAAGACCGAAAATTTTGAAAAAAAAAAAAAAAAGTTTTTCTTCGTTTCTGTTATAAAATTTTGTAAATAAGTACATTTTCTCCTGCACTAATGGGCACTGATGAGGCTGCACTGATGGGCACTGATAAGGCTGTACTGATGGGCACTGATGAGGTGGCACCAATAAGGCTGCACTGATGGGCACTGATGATGGGAACTGTTATGTGACACTGATAGGTGGCACTGATATGCAGCACTGATGGGCACTCATAGGTGGCACTGATGGGCACTGATAGTTGACACTGATGGGCACTGCAAGGCTGCACTGATGGGTACTTATGGGTGGCACGGATGGGCACTGATAGGCGGCACTGATGGGCACTGATGCGCACTGATAGGTGGCACTGATGGACACTGATGGATGGCACTGATGAACACTGATAGATGGCACTGATGGGCATCACTGATAAGGAGGCAATGGCAGGCATTAGTGATGGGCACTGATTAGCACCATTTGTGGGCACTCATTGGCACCATTTGTGGGCACAGATTGGCATCCCTGGTGGCCATGGGTGGCATACCTGGTGGTCTTCAGTGGTGGCCATCCCTGGTGGCCTGGGTGGGCATCCTCAGGGGGGCTGCACTGATAATCAATCAGCACAGACTGCCCCTATGAGAAGGATAGCAGCCAATCAGCTCTCCTCTACATGCGTTCAGGGCGCACTGCGGCTTGTTATCCTGATCACATCACATGACGTCCGGTCAGGATAATGAAACACTTTGCCGCCGTCATATTGCTATACGGCAGGCGGCGATTGGTTAATTTTATGAAAGCAGTTCCTTCATTACCTCACAATTAAAGATCATTTTACAACTTACTCAAGGGCAAGTGGATGGTTTTGGGCATATTATCTTTATATTTGTCCATCCAGTATTGAGATGTAAATATCCCTCACAATCGGCAAGGTAGGTGGGTGAAACCACCAACCATTAAGGAATACAGTGGTGTCCTTTCTCTACCTGCAGCCTTGACAGAAAAAGCAGCAGCAGCTGATTAAGTAATTAATATTTACAGAAAATACATTCACTATTTACGAGCAAATATACAAAAAATACATTTACTATTTATGAGTGGTAAATATTGAACAAGTGTGCAGTAATTCAGGCTGTAATATCCATTGTAATGAGCCACACATTGCCTGTGTCAAGCTTGTGACGGCTTGTCAACAAGTAAATAGTAAAAGCATATTTTGCTTTTAACCGGACATGTCTTAACCAAAATCTGTCATGACCTCTGTTTATTTATAGTAGTTATAGAGAGCAGAGACGGCCACTGATGACAAAGGTAAGACTTCCCGGGAGGCAATTAACAGGAATTTTCAGAATGGCCGGAAGACAACTATCACTGCCATGTAAGAGATCCCAGGAAGAAAAATCTGCTGCATTTGTGGATGTTTGTTTTATTTTTATGGCCACGGGATTCTTGCCAACAGTGGGGAATTGTTTCATGGCTGAATATTACACTTCACCGGTACGCTGGATGTTCACAAATATAAAGGATATACGTAGATAAAGACCCACTGAGTGGAAAGAAACATGCACACTTTTGCTAAATTGTTAACTTGAAAGTAAACCTGTGGCCAGCCTATAGATCTTACAGCGGAACTTCACCCAAAAGGGGAAGTTATGCTTGTTTGCATCCTCCCCTCCACTGCCACATTTGGTACTTTTTGGGGAAGTGGATATTTGACAGGTACCCGCTCCCACTACTGCACCATGGAGATCTGAGCCGGAAGTTTGGCCCCCTCATTCCCCACAGATTTCTGGAGCCTGCACCCAAAGCTGATTGAAGAATTGGCTTGGGTGAGGACATCACTGGATCCCTGGACAGGTAAGTGTCATGATATTAAGAGTCAGCAGCTGCAGTATTTGTAGCTGCTCAACTTTATTTGTTGAAGGGGAGCCCGGAGCTCCTCTTTAAGTATTTACATATTCCTTAATCACTATTAAACCACCAATCCTTAGATATGATGGCTGCATTAGTTTTCTTTCTTAGGCTTTCTTCTATTCTCATCAGGTGATCCAGCCAGTAAGTCTATTGTTTTTTCAAAAGAACATGCTGTCCTGCAATTGTATTGTTATTGTATTGCAAATATAGGGATGAGACAAACCATTTAACACTGACCTGGGGATAGGGGGGTGGTTTCCAATAATCATCTTTTATTTATTTATGTAAACCCTTTATCCCAAATGGAAAAAACTGCAGTAACGGTTTATAAAGCGTTAGCTGGAGTTTGACTTCAATCTGCAATTGAAATGTAAGTGCATTTAAATCTGCTTGTCCATACAAACACTCCCCTCACCTTCCCCTAGACTGACAATGCTGCTGTACAAAGATGCCCCCTGTGCACTCGTCCAGAATGAGTTAATAAGCGTTTAATGAGCATTAAAAAAGCTCCTCCAAACTCCCTATTGGCATTTGACATGCATTTTTGGCACTTTAAAATTGCACCACAATCATCTATTATTAACTGTAATGTACTACCGCACCACAACCGCATGCTGGCACGGTTGTGGTGTGTTACCATAGACTTGAATAGATGGAGTTGAAGTGCTTTCAAACTTGACATGAGGCTTCAAAATTGAAGTGAAGCGACGCTAAAGCTTCATGTTTTGATTATGTGAACAGCACTGTCCATAGTATCATTTGCATAAGTGTTTGAGGGTCATTAAAAACGCCCCACAAACACCAGCTTTCAACGTCAGTGTGAACTAGGCCTAATACAGGAGGTGTGTTACTGGCCGGATCACCAGGTGAAAACAGAGGGAAAATAAGCCTAAAAAAGTAAAATTAATGCAGACATCACATCTAATGATTGGTAAGCTTTTGAGTTTAATACTGCTTAACGAGCACTAAATGAGTTTAACACACGCCTTCACTGACTGTAGCTGTAGACAGTGTGGAGTAATTTACCCTATTTCACAACAAGCACTGAAGTCATGTTGACAGTTTGTATCCCCCTGCTTCACCTCTCAGCTCCTGCATTGTTTAGGTTAGAGATTTGAAGGCTAAAAGGCTGCTGAATCACTGCTGGGAGGGGGAAGCAGGGTAAAATGAATTGGGCTTCATTGTCTCTGCTGTGAGCTTTCAAGCTGAATTATGGTATTCCAGAGAGTTTACAGCCACAGAGGTCAGTGAATGCTGGATTTCCCGACCGCCTCACGCAGATATAATGCGGCAGAAGGGCACGTACAGGCAGAATCACGTACCTGTACGTTGACCTTTAAGAGGCGGCTTGCGGGCGCACGCACACGCCCGCAGGGAGCTTCATGAGCGTGATCGTGGCTCCCCATGATCATCTCACGGGGAGGGAGAACGGGGAAATGCTGATGTAAACAAGCATTTCCCCATTCTGCCTAGTGACAGGACACTGATCACAGCTCCCTGTAATCTGGAGCAGTGATCAGTGTTGTGTCACACACAGCCCCTCCCCCCCACAGTTAGAATCACTCCCTAGGACACACTTAACCCCCTACAGCACCACCTAGTGGTTAACCTCTTCACTGCCAGTCACATTTACACAGTAATCCAGTGTTTCTCAACTCCAGTCCTCAAGGCACCCCAACAGGTCATGTTTTTAGGATTTCCCTCAGATGAAACAGCTGTGGTAATTACTAAGGCAGTGAAACTGATCAAATCACCTGTGCAAAATAATGGAAAGCCTGAAAACATGACCTGTTGGGGAGCCTTGAGGACTGGAGTTGAGAAACACTGCAGTAATCAATGCATTTTTAATTGCACTGATCGCTGTATAAATGTAAATGGTCCCAAAATCGCTGCAAAAGTGTTCGATCTGTCCACCATAATGTCGCAGTCACGATGAAAATCGTTGATCGCCGCTATTACTAATAAAAAAAAAATTAATTAAAAATGCCATAAAACTATCCCCTATTTGCAAACGCTATAACTTTTGCGCAAACCAATCAATAAACGCTTATTGCGATTTTTTTTTACCAAAAATATGTAGAAGAATATGTATCGGCCTAAACTGAGGGAAAAAAAAAATTTATATTTTTTTGGGGGATATTTATTATAGCAAAAAGTAAAAAATAATGCGTTTTTTTCAAAATTGTCGCTATTTTTTTGTTTATAGCACAAAAAATAAAAACCGCAGAGGTGATCAAATACCACCAAAAGAAAGCTCTATTTGTGGGGAAAAAGAGACGTCAATTTTGTTTGAGAGCCACCTCGCACGACTGCGCAATTGTCAGTTAAAATGACGCAGTGCCGAATCACAAAAAGTGCTCTTGTCTTTGGCCAGCCAAATGGTCCGGGGCTTAAGTGGTTAAAGTGTAACTCCACTTCATTTGCGAAAAAAACATTCCCCTCTGGGTGATCTATTTACAATGCAAGGTTTATAACACCCTGTGTTGCAGATTCCTACCTATTGTTATTCTGAAGAAATCCCTGTGTTATTGTCTGTGCATTTGGGCTGAGTGAGTCTAATGGGAGTAGTTTCATAATTATCAGTAAGCTGTGGCAGCTGCAGGGAACTGAGGAAATCTGCTGGGCCTGCATCCCTTTAGACGTGTTCCTATTGGAAATATCTCACCAAAAATGACATTTTTGTTGCAGGGGATGCCTGAAATCTGACTTGTATCTTATGCAGACTTCTGGGAAAATTAGTGAGCCAATCACATGAGCAGGAAATTATATTTCTGGGGGAGTGGTCAGTACACATTCTGTGTACAGAACAACTCCATGTAGCCATATTGCTTTGCATTAATAGAATATTCCAGCGGCTGCAGATGGAACAGGAAAGGTAATTTTTAATAAGATTCAATTACAATATGACTTGTACTTCAATTGTATACGCTATATTATTTTTTCTTTATTTGCCAATTTTCTTCCCCACGAAAGTGGAGTTACCCTTTAAAGTTCATGTACTTCTTGTTATAGCCCAACTCCAAGCACGGTTACCTGAATTAACTTTGCATTAGAGCAAAAATACCAAATAAAGTTGCTAATTTAATGCAGATCTCCAGCCTCAGCAAGCAGTGAGAAAAAGGGAATGTGTCATTTATCTGTATGAGGTGATTGCAGCTCTTCATACCAATATGCAATACATTTGTTTTTCAAAGCCCAGTGGTGAAAGCATAAGTCACCTCAATTAGCTACAAGCAGGGAATATAGTTCTGTGTCACATCAAGGTACACTGTGAACAAAGGATGACATGTGGCTGAAGCTTGGCATTGAGTAGTAGTCAATTGTCCTGATTGTGCTTAGTAATCAATTGATTTCTGAATCCGGTGTTCTGCCGAGAAAGTTCCCCCCGGCGGATAAGGACTCCCCTGTACTGCGCAGGCGCAGCGCTTGCGCAGTACGAGCCACCAAAACTAGCCGAAGCTGAACACCTGTCAGTCAGCTGTACACGGCGCCTGTAACAGGGCCCCTCGCGGGCTCGCTTCATTCGCCATGCTTTGGGCATGGCCTCGCTTCGCTCGGCAAGTTTTATTCTAACTCTATGTCCACTTGGATAGTGGGGCTTGAACCTGGACTCAGGTGCCATGTAGAGCTGACGATCAGCTGTTCAAGTTCGGAGACTTTTGGCGGCTCCGTAGCCGTTCGTACTGCGCATGCGCAGTACAGGGGGGTCCTTATCCGCCGGGGGAACTTTCTCGGCAAGACATTGGCAACAGAATGACCATGCAAAATGGCTACCCTCTGGCACTGAACACAGAAATTAGGAGTGGATAGATTGCTTTGAAGAGCCTCGTAAGTGTTATCTCTACATAGTAAAATATTTTTGAAAAAAAAAACATATTTATCCAATAATAATAATAATAATAATATGATTTGACAGGCCTTGCAATGTTGAAGGATACCTGGATAAAGGTATTGGTCAGCATCCATATTCATTGTGTATGACTAATAGAAATATTTCATATGCAAAGCCAAGAACAGGCATCAAGGCAAATATACAATTATATTTTACAGGGACACAGTTCCTAAGTTAGCATCCTCCATTTGAAAGAGTACAGGAGAGACAAAAGGTTTTACTTTTAAAAGAGAGGTATAAACTTTTTTTTTTTAGCAGAATCATACTTACCTGGCTGGATGTAGCATCGGTCCCAGCTGCACCTGTCCCCCTGCTGGCTATAACACTGAGAACTGAGCGATCAAACACCGCCAATTGCTCGGTTCTCATAGTTCCCTGAGCAGATTGCTGGTGACTGTCAGTCACCGATTCTCTGTTCTGCCCCCACACCCCCCCCCCCATGCTTACTGGAGTGCTGAGCTGTGGTGGGGGCTGGAGGCTGAGCAGGTTGACGGTCCAGGCATGTGGGCAGATCATACCTCCCAACATTTTGAGATGGGAATGAGGGACAAAAAAAAAAATTAAAAAGATGTTATGCTTACCTGCTCTGTGCAAATGTTTTGCACAGAGCGGTCCCTTACCTCCTTTTCTGGACTCCCCCGCCCACACTGTCTCCTCCATTTATGTGGGTACCCCCTCAACAAGCCATGAATTGAGGGGCCACCCGTGAAGACACGTCTCGAGCCAGGCTGCGTGTGTCCATAGCACAGTGCGGCTCAGCCACTCCGACTCATGGGAACTAACTGACAGCAGAAAGGGCCGCACGCTTTTGTTGCTTTCAGTGTATCCTGTGAGGATGGGGGGGGGACCAAGTAGAAGGGAGCTCTTTGGAATCACTTTAAATGCTGCACCAAAATGTAACCAACATGCTCACTAGTAACATTACTGTGGCCAGAGTTACTGCTACTCATTCCCCTTTCCTCCTATTATAATGTGTGTAGGTGAGGGGAAAGAGGGATCAGAGAAAGGGTACTGCAGATCTGAGACCATGGAACACATTGGAACACATTGGGGTTGATTTACTGAAGGCAAATATACTGTTTACTTTACAAGGGAAATTGCACTTTGCTTTGCAAGAAAATTCTTTCCAGAACTTAGTGAATGCTAAGTGAAGGTGAAGCTCTGCTGACTTCGATCATCCAATGATGTGCAAGCAAAAACGCATTTTTTTTATTTTCCTTGCTAGGGATTGGGTATTCTTTGCAAAGTGAAACTTCATCACATTCACTAAGCTCTGGGGAAAATTCCCTTGCACAGTGCAACTTCCTTTGCAAAGTGAACATTCTATTTGTCTTTAGTAAGTAAGCCCATAGTCTCAGACGATGGGCCATTTGGAAGGTGAGGACACTGATAGCTATTGTAATTTGTCTAATCAATAATCCAGGTTCAAAATATAGTTGCCAGCATGAAAATTAGGACCACTGAGTAGGTAGGCTGTATTCCTTAATTTTGTTTAAATTTATGTTTGACATGAGGGTACCTTTAAAGTAGAATTCAAGCCAAACACCACCTACCTATTTCGTACCTATCCTGCTTACCCTGTGTAAAACAGATCTGTATACTTGCCTTTTTTTAGTCTGGTCTGCTCAGGCAATCCTGCAGCTCCAGCTCCCCTGTTTCAGTAAGTGACTGCTGTAGGGAAGAGGGGGGATGCCAACAACAGATGAGCCATGGAAGTGTTCTATGACACAGGAAAGGCGAAGCTGCAGGAACACATGACCAGACCAGACCGCACTGAAAAAAAGTAAGTACATAGGTCGTTTTTACACAGGCAGGGTGTGTTAGGTAGGAGAAGGGGGGAGCAGGAACGTTTTAGGAATAGTTAATGTTGGGCCTGAATTCCACTTTAAGATACACTAGAATAGCATACGGAACAGCCAGAAGGGAACAATTATTTTTTATAATAAGGAAGAATCTGTTAAACAAGGAACATTTCCCATGACAATCCCTCATCTAATGTTTCTCCAACCAAATGATGCTTTGATAAGACACAGAAGTCAACCACAGATCATTTGCTGTACCTTGCTGATTGTGCGATTCTTAGGGATCTGCTGATAATTAACATACTGGAACTTAACCAAGGCCAGGACACATGGCTGTATAACACATTGTCTATTCCTTGTTAGTCTGAGGTTTATATGCCATATATATATATATATATATATATATATATATATATATATATATATATATATATATATATATATATAACAATATGCAATCTACAAATACACAGGAAATGCAGAAATTTGTACAACACAAAACTGGCTGCACAGAATTATAAATCCGTTGGCAGGTATAATTTTCCCCACATATATTTTTTTTAATTACTCATTTAGCTGCCTGTCTAAAGTTCCTCCTTAAGCTATTCATTTGTATTTACCAAACTGGGGCAAAACCAAAGCAAATGTTGGACTTAGCAATGGTATTTAACCCTTTCACTGCCAGAGCTGTTTTTGTGGGGTTTTTTGCACACATATTGTAAAAATAATTTTACAACTGAAGATTAGTTAACTCCCAAACAGTATATAATTTCTGAAAGCAGATACCCTAGAAAATAAAATGGTAGTGGTTCCAAATTTCTATGTCGCATGACATTAGCTCAACAGCTGATCAAGCAAAAATTTTTCAGTAAAAATGCACTAAAGGCAATTTTGGTGCACACAAACACAATATATTACTCAATATTTTGTGAAATATTAAAAAGATGAGGTTGTCCTGAGTAAATAAATACTCAGCATACCAAGCCTTAAAACTATGGGGTAAATTTACTAAAACTGGAGCACTCAGAATCTGGTGCAGCTGTGCATGGTAGCCAATCAGCGTCTAACTTCAACTTGTTCAATTAAGCTTTGGCAATAAAACCTGGAAGCTGATTGGTTTCTAGGCAGAACTGCACCAGATTTTGCACTCTCCAGTTTTAGTAAATAATCTCCTATGTGCAGTCATGAAACGTGGAAAAACGTTGGTACCCAATTTATTCAATAGGCAACGTGCTTACAGATTATCAGTTTCCAGTTAACCATAAATAATGGCCAAAAAATGACTTTTCTCTCTCTGGCATGTGTGGTTATATCCAACATGTAAAATGCAATCAACATTTTCATACATAGGCACCCTCGCACCTGTGCAAGTACATTTTGTGGCTTTGCAGCCTGAAATGAAGACAGACACAGTTATTGTTTTATCCAGCTGTAAAAATCAAAACATTTAAAAAACAGAATTGCTAAGTTGGAAAAAGGATCACCCCCCTCCTAAAAATGACTTCTAAACTGAATCGGGTGTAGCTAATCACTTTCTCAATGGTGCACAAAGCCATTTGACTTTCAACTGTGATCGACTGTGGTCATTTCGATTAACTCAGCATGAAAAGAGTTTCCTGGAGTATTTCAGTCCCTGGTAGTGCAACTGAAGCAAACATTTAACTATGGGTGCAAGGCACTGTCAAAAGATCTTAGGGATAAAGCTGTGGCAGGCACAAGTCAGGAGATGGATCCCAAAAAATTCAAAGGCTTTATTAATAAGTGGAAGGTATTTGGTACAACACAGACCCTCTCTGCATCAGTACGTCACTCTAAACTGTGTGAAAGAGCCAGGAAGAAACCGGTCAGAGAGGCTAACAAGAGGCCTACAGCAACTCTGAAGCGGTTGCAGGAATTTATGACAAAGAGTGGTCATTGTGTTCATGTGACACCAATATCACAAATTTTCCACAAATGTGGCTTGTATGGGAGGGTTGCAAGAAAAAGGGCCACCCAAAAAAGGCCACATGAAGTCACGACTGAGCTTTGCCAAATTGCATCTTGAAAATTCTGAGGCCACATGGAAAAAGGTGTTATGGTCAGATGAGACTAAAATTACATTTTTTGGCCTTAACACCAAATAATATGTCTGGCAAAAATCCAATACAGTTCACCATCCAAATATCACCATTCCTATGGTAACGCATGGAGGTGGTAATATCTAGTTATGGGGGTGTTTCTTAGCAGCAGGGACTGGAGCACTTGTTAGGATAGAAGGAAAAAAAGATGAGGCAAAATAGCGTAAAATTCTAGAGGAAAATCTGCTGCCATCTGCCAGAAAGTTGTCAATGGGAAGAAGGTTTACCTTCCAACATGACAATGACCCAAAGCACACAGAAAAAATGACCACATAGTGGTAGAAGTAGAAAAAGGTGAATGCCCTTGCATGGCCTAGTCAAAGCCCAGACTTAAACTCCATTGAAAATCTGTGCAATGACTTGAAGACTGCAGTCCACAAACGGTCACTATCAAATTTAACTGAACTTGAGCAATTCTGCAAAGAAAAGTGGGCAAATACAACAAGCTTGTTTCTGGAACGAATTATGCTCGCAAACCAAGTCTAGATGTGCAAAGTTAGTAGAGACAAATCCCAACAGACTAAAGGCTGTAATTAAAGCAAAAGGCGGTTCAACAAAATACTGACAAGAAGGTGATCCTTTTTCCAACTCAATGATTCGGGTTTTTGATTTTATTTATTTTTTTATGACACGGTGTTATATTTTTCACTTAAATGTTATACGTTGCACTGAGTAAATACGGCTAGATAAAACAAAAACTGTGTCTGTCTTAATTTTAGGGTGCAAAGCAACAAAATGTGATGATTTTAAAGGGGGGGTGATTCTTTTCTATACCCACGTAGTTCCATCTTAACATTATCTACTGTATATTTTGCATACCAGGTATGACATGCATGCCCTTATCCAGGTCTATGCCAAAAAGAGTAATGAAAGTTTTATTCTCATTGTAACATGTAGTGGTATAGTGTTTTTTCACATTATTTACTATAATGCAGGGTGCTTTATTGGATCTTGCCTCTATCAAACATGGATCCAATTTCAGGATTCCAAAATGATATACCCTCCATATAGTTCTGCCTTTTAATCATAGTGGACAAAATTTATTAGAGAAATTATATCTGAACTATTCATACTATATATAACAATACTAAGACATCTCACTATTATCCTCTCTCAGATTCTCCTCTATCTCTGTATAATAATATTCCCCAAAGCTAAAAATAACATGCTCAATGCATAAGTGCTCAAATAAATCAAAATGACTAATTAGATTTTTTTAAACACTTATGCACAGGGTATGTTATTTTAATTTACATGTTACCCCTGATGATGTGGCTAAGTCAGGTGGTGAAACAGTTTGGGTTTTGGGGAATATTTAGAGTTTTTATGGTATTTTAGTTTGAGGGGTGCTGTACATGGAACTGAATTTGCAGCAAAGCCTTTATAGAAGAAGAATTTAGAAAGGGATCAGACAGGTATAGAGGAGAATTTGATACATGATAATAGTGAGATATCTTGGATTTATGAACGTTTGACAGAAGAGTAATTTGAAGAGACATTTTTTATAGTTCGTAGTAATTCGCATATAGTACGGATAGTTCAGATATAATTTCTCTAGTTTATTTTTCCAGTCCGACTAAAATGCAGAATTCTATGGAGAGTATATACATTTGGAATCCTAGCATTGGATCCATATTTGATAGAAGAAAAAACCAATAAAGCACCCTCCAAGATAGTAAATTACGTGAAAAAACACTACACCACTACATGTTAAAGGATAAGTATGGCCAAAGATTTTTTGGTCATATTTCTCCTGTAGGTCATAGGAGTGCACTTGGTTCTGCACTCCTGTGACCCAGACGTTACACAGAGCCAGTTTAGGCTCAACAGGGATCCCAACAATAATGTTGGGATCTGCTCAGACGCTGCTGAGAGGCTGAGCCAGCTGCTTCTGCCCCCTCAACAGCCAAGTACTCCAGTGAGCACTGAAGGGGCAGAGCAGACAGCCGGTGACTGACTGCCACTGCTCTGTGCTCAGAGAGAACCCGAGAACTGAGCGATCAGTGGTCTCTGATTGCTCAGCTATCGCTGTAAAGGTGGTGGGAGACAAATGCAGCACCGGTCCAATGCTGCATCCACCTAGGAGACTATGAATGTTTGTTCTTTTTTGTTAATCCTGCACTTCTCTTTTAACAATCGAAATAACATTTTTATTTCTTTGATGGGTATAGACATGCGTAAGGGGATGCATGTCATACCTGGTATGCAAAATATACAAAATGTGAAATCCTGGGTACAGAGTAGATTAAATACTGAAGGCTTTAAAATTAAATCTCCTTATGAAAAAAACTATCTAATGTCAGGTGTGTTTAAAGCTTTAGGTAGGTACAAGTTATTAAAATTACTGATCTGATTTTAATTCCTGAGTTTGTTTCTCTGTAAACGTTTGTGCCATCACACCTCCCACATGACAATAATAAGGTATTACTGTCCCGAGAGCTGAATTCTATAAGTATTTGTTTAATCCAGTGGTGGTCAACTTTCTTAAAAGAGTAGGACGCAAGTGTGGCCCCTTACATGACCAAAGGGGGGCACATAATATTCAGTGAATATACTACTACAGAGTTTTTGGAGGCTGAGGACATGCTTCAGGAGACACATTACATAAGACTGCTGCAGATCAGTCTTATTAAAGCTCCTTTACAAATCCATGCTTTCACATTTGTGTTTCTTGCAGCCTACTTAAAAATAACTTGTGCCACCGCAATATCCATTTATTTTAATAAATCATCAGATGAGGGGAAAGAACATAAAAAGAGAAAAATGAGATGATGTTAGGGACCAGACCAAACCATTTACTTTTTAGAAGCCTGTAAAAAGAATATTTTCCCTTTACTGGCCTGAGTTACCACATAAGTACAGAAAACAGTGAGGGGCTCTGAGGGCCATATGGTAAGTGTTAAGGGGTGGCACAAATGGCTCCAGGGGTTTAAGCTAAGGCTATAACACACTACTTTTGCCACTATGATATGTGCATTGCATTGGTGGCCATACCTGGTACGCCCTGAGAGATGTAAGATGTAAGCATATGCTTTACCTTACCAGCAATAACCCAAATATTCATTTTGCAACAGTGAACTTTATATGCTACATCTTATAAGCATAAAAATGTAAAGGTATTTTTACTTTTGTTCTAGGGGGGCTTTACTTAAAGACATTGTAACCCTAAAAAAAAAAAAAAAGATCCTGTTCCTTTATTTAAAGCATGTTAAACAGCACAGTGCTTGTGCAGCTATTTGTCCATTTCTAGGCTGTAAAATACCTAGTTGATCCTGCCTGTTCCCTTGTTCCCCTATGTGAGTCTCAACCCCTCTTCCCCTCCCTGCCTGCCTGTCAGTTCCTAGTCTGTGAGCCATCTCCTCCCTGCCCCTCCCCTCCTGACGCTATTCCATGTGTTTGTAAAGTTACTTATTACAATTACTGGCAGCCTCTCTGCAATAACTAGCTATACTGTGCAGTGTCTGTGTTTTTGATTGCAATGTATTTATTATTTTTTGAATTAGCATTTTAGATCAAACAGTCCACATTGCGGGTACAGAGAAAGTAAGCCAAATACATGGATCACTGTGTGTTTTTTTAGAATTATGCAGCTGGAGACCTTATTTCACATCACCGCTGTGCGGTCACGTGACTTCCTGGCTTACATCAGAGGGGAATCTCAGCCCCTCCCGCTGTAGTCCTCAGATCAGGGAAGAAGAGTGTCGGGATGTCACATGAGCGCACAGCGGCTTTGTGAAATAAGGTATTTAACTGCATGAATTTTAAAAAAACAAAGACACTGCACAGTATATCTTTTTATTACAGATGGGCTGCCAGTATTAGCCACCACAAACTTAACAACCACTTTAACTTTCAGTATTGTCATCTACATTCTATTAGTCTGTCCCCATCTAAGGTACAAAGTGTGCCAGCCTGTAATGGAGGAGGGGTTAAATATGCAGGAAGCACTTTTTCTATGCTTATATTCGTGCTGCCCATAGCAACCAAATTTATCAACTATCTGGAGTACAAAAAAAAGCAAACATCTGTCTTGTTGCTATGGCAATATCACAAATATTCCTCTATGCCAGTGTCTGAAAATAAGCATCATGATTTCAGGCTATGAACTGTATAAAATTTTTGGTAGTTAAACAGTACCTTAACTTATACTGATCTATACACTAGACCAGGGTGTCCAAACTTTTTTCAAAGAGGGGCAGATTTGATGAAGTGAACATGCTTGAGGGCCGACCATTTTGCCTGACATTCTTTGATCCATTAAAATTCAGTCTAATGCCCCATACACACGGTCAGATTTTCCGACGGAAAATGTGTGATAGGACCTTGTTGTTGGAAATTCCGACCGTGTGTGGGCTCCATCACACATTTTCCATCGGATTTTCCGACACACAAAGTTTGAGAGCAGGATATAAAATTTTCCGACAACAAAATCCGTTGTCGGAAATTCCGATCGTGTGTACACAAATCCGATGCACAAAGTGCCACGCATGCTCAGAATAAATAAAGAGATGAAAGCTATTGGCCACTGCCCCGTTTATAGTCCCGATGTACGTGTTTTACGTCACCGCGTTTAGAACGATCGGATTTTCCGACAACTTTGTGTGACCGTGTGTATGCAAGACAAGTTTGAGCCAACATCCGTAGGAAAAAATCCATGGATTTTGTTGTTGGAATGTCCGAACAAAGTCTGACCGTGTGTACGGGGCATAAGTGTGTTCGTTTGAGCACTAATACACTGGCCAACAAGAATTCTCTTGCCTTTGTGGCTGTGTGTGAGTAAAGAGATGAGCTTGGGCGTGTTTGGATATACCGGAAAAAAACTTAAATTTTAAATAAAGAACTGTGAAGCAAAATAAGGGTCAGTGCCTATCTGCAGCCCCACCATTGCCATGAATGCAGCACCCCCATTGCCAGGAAGGCAGCCCCACCATTGTCATGAATGCAACCCCACCATTGCCATGAATGCAGCACCCCCATTGCCATCAGTGCAGCACACCCATTTCCATCAGTGAAGCACCTCCATTGCCATGAATACAGCACCCCCATTGCCAGGAATGCAGCACCCCCATTGCCAAAAATGGAGCACCCCCATTGCCAGGAATGCAGCACCACCATTGCCAGGAATGCAGCACCCACCATTGCCAGGAATGCAGCACCCACCATTGCCAGGAATGCAGCACCCACCATTGCCAGGAATGCAAACTCACCATTGCCATAGGTACAGCCTGATTGATGCCCATCCATCTGCAGCCTTGGAGGGGACAGGGAGGGGACAGGGAGGGGACAGGGAGGGGGCGGGACGAGCGCCAAAAGATTACATACAGGCAAAACTTCAGTTTTCTCGGCTGCCTCTTTAATACAAAGTCCCACCTCCTTTGATGGACAGAACAGTCGTCCAATGGCAGCACAGGAGACAGACTTCCTACTACAGAGGCTTCCTACTACAGTGCTCCTGTGTGTATGGCACTTGTCCCGCCTCCTCCCTGTCCCCTCCAAGGCAGCCAGCATATATATCTTTTGTGGCCCCAGCGCTGGGAGATCGCTGGAGGCCACAAAAGATATATATGTCCAAATAACCAGGCGAGCTGTTCAATGTCACCAAAAATGTCACCATTTTTGAATAGGCGTACAGATAAATAAATAACATTTGCAAACCTTGATTTTTTTTCACTGTTGGTTAGCAATGATAGCATTTGTTCATTGGGGGAACATCAAGATAATATTAGATATTACAACAGTTAGGCTTTAGAAGAAAACACAAACATATATATTACAGCAATCAAGATATTTAAGGGGAGGCGTTATTATCTAAACGTAGTCTAACAAGGGTATCATCCCCATATGTATCGATATATCAACCGAACTTAGTGAGACTTTAAATATACCTCTGATGACCACTTTACACAGTAAACTCCAGTATATATATATAAATCAAATTTATTTAAATATACATTTAAAATCCTAATGTAACATATATAGAAAAACCTATTGTAGCAGTGGCGGCCCGTCCATAAGGGGCGCAGGGGCCCCCCTAATCCATGCGCCTGGCCCCTAATCTACATGCAGAGTGCTAGACGCATGGATTCCAACAGTGTTTTTTTTTTTAAGCACACGACTAGATCTTGAGGCTCCAATTGGCTTCATAAAAGGGTGAGCTCACCCACTTGTGTGACAATAGCGAATTAATATTCGCTATTGTCTTCCTGATTCTCCTCCCGGTCAATCAGGAAGCAGGCACGGAGACCCGATTAGCCAGGGAGTCTTAGGACTCCCAACCATGTGTCAGGACACACTGGCCAACCGTGTCTCAGGACACACTTCCTGTTCAGCCCAGAGGAGAAGCAATGGCCCGGATCTTCATTCCCCCTGCCTCCTATGTTAAGGTTAGGCTTGCCGCCTTCCTATCCATCTCCCCGGGGAAGGGGGGGTGTTGGATGGTGTTAGTTTGATGCCCCCCAAATATTTAGCACCAGCCGCCACTGTACTGTAGAGGAATAAATCACAGATTTGATGTGTATCCTTGGAAAAGGTCTACATATAAATATTATAACTTGTGCATTCCATAAGGTTAAGCATATTTATAGAGCCCCTGCGCTTATTAGACATATGAGAATAATGATTGCTACCATATCCATTTTGAAGTGTTAGGATGAAACACAGGTTTAGGAGGTTGGGGGGGGGGGCTCAGGGCATTGTATTGGGAGGTTAGGAAGGAAGGGGGGAGAATTAGGTTAGGTTCACATTAGCCAAAGCTGATCACATTTCAGAGCACTGGCTAGTGTAAACCTAGCCCTAGCCTAATTCTTTTCCTGCTATCAGGCGTATAGGAGGCATTTCCCTTTTATTTTCTTTTTTTGTGAACGAGGCCTAAGTGTATCAGAGATGAAGCACCTCATTCTAAAATGTAAAAAACTAAACCAATAGTTTTACATAATGAAGCATCATCTACCACATAGCAGGCCCAAAATTAGTGGTGATTTATTCTTCCAAAGCATACACACCTTTGCACACTCGTACTGACTAGTATTCCAATGTTTCCCTTCTCTCTCAGTTTCTCTCCTTCACTCAATGTGAAGGAGAGAAACCCAATTGCTGATGGAGGTGCAGGGGATAGGCAAATAAGAAATTGTGTAGGTGCCCAACATCCTCCTGAAGACATCACTAGTTGTTAGGACACTGGTGGCTAGAAGGTTGTAATGGTGCCCAATAAGTACCTGTGGCTTTGTGTAACTAAATGGCATGCATGATCCACTGGTTTGTATACAATTTTTGCACAATTTTTAGGCAATTTGTGAGGGCACCCCTGAAGAAACCTGAAAGCATCCCAAGGCGTCTGGCCACCATGGTTGAACAATTCTCATTGCCTGTCTGTCTCAGGAGACATCTTAAAGGATAAGTTCACCTTTTGTAACATTTTACACGATACACCCATATTCAGGGTGTAACATGTTACAAATCCACCACCCCCTGCACCTCTCCAGCTACCCAATGTTACAGGCGGTGGGGGATCTTCTCCCCCCACTCTCTGTCATACTTCGCAAAGAACGTAGCCGTGTGGGGCAACACTCATTCGCAGAGTTCTGTGACTAGAAAACTACAAGGTCCAACAGCCTTTGTGGCTGTCGGCTTGTAGTTCTCAAAGAGTTCTGTGGTAGCTCATTGATGCTTCCTGTTAGTGTGTAACTGCAAGAGCCCTGCATTGCACCCATGATCTGCTGATTGTGGGTGCAATACTTGCCAGGCTCCCAAAAAAAAATATATAAAAAATGTACCTGCAAAAAGATGTGCATTTATTATTTTTATTAAAAAGGTGAACTTATCCTTTAACATCTATGCCTTAGAAAAGAAGATAGGCTATTTTCTCCTACAAAATAGATGGGCAGGCTGAATGTAGCAAGTTGATCGATCAATCAACTTGGGTACAACCAGCTTGTCGGGTTCTCTTACAATAACCGCTAGCGGCTAATCACTGTCTTCTCCTGGGGAGGGAGGCTTCCCCCACCGGGATCAGACAATGACTTGGAAAGGAGGGATTCCTCTGTCAGCACTGTCCATGTTGATGGGGGAAATTTGCACGGTCTATGGCCTGCCTTAAACCCTGACTATTGCACATTGTACACCCACAGTAGGCAAATGTAGAACGGTAAAGAATCAGGCTGTAAGCCCTTCAAAATATTTTAATCATGGTGAAAACATTATGAAAAGCGCAACATTTTTTAATTTATCTCTACTTGTATTTGATAATGCTTCACAGGAATCAAGAAGGTTTTCAGCAAGCTGTAAAACAATTTGAAGGAAAGTACTGATGGTAACAAAAGCAACTGTATGTATGATTTTTCTAGGGGAAGTTTGAAAATGCAAGCTAACATATGATTGGTGAATAGGGGTGACATATTATATTTCTTTCCTGTAAATGAACCACTGCAGTGTAACTTTCAAAGACATATTCAAAGAGACCCTGTCACTAAACCATTCATTTCAACAACAATTTTCCAATAACATTTTATTTGTATTCCCCTTTGTCTTCTTCCTCCTTCTTCTCACAGGACAGTGTTTGTTCCTGGTATTTGTGGTTGGGAGGGGGGAAGTTTTTACAAGAGAACTTGTAATTTTTTTCCTTAAAGCGTTTGTTACCCCAACACTTCATATTCCTGTTAAGTGGCTGCTGTACCATTTACTTGTATGAAAAAGTATCTTGTTCTCTTTGTATCGCTTCCTTTGTGTGAAATCCCTGGTGGTCCTGCCAGTCCTTTTGCTTTCCAATTAAAAACTAACCACACTAAGCATGAGAGCTCACCGTGGTCAGTTCTATAGCATGTGCTATGAACTCAGCCTGCTCTCCTCCTCCACAGCCATTCACTGGGAAGCTCAGTGTACTGTTGCTTCTCCTCCCTTCAGCTCTTAGGCCCCTTTCACACGGTCAGACCGTTCAGGTCCGCCTGTCTGTTTTGACAGCAGACCTGAACAGGCGCTCCATGCTAGTCTATGGAGCGACGGATGTCAGCGGGGACATGTGTGCTGACATCCAACCCGGTCTGATCCGATAAAAGCAGACTGATGGCCGTACGTTCACATCGGTCCCTGGCGGATCAGATCGGGTGAGATCTGATGAAAACGGATGCTGTCCGTTTTCGTCCAATCTCTCCATAGGCAGCAGCGGCGCTGGACAAGCCCCTCCCCGCTCAGTGAGTAGAGAGGGACCTGTCATCCGCCTGCTCAGCAGAGATCAACTGAGAGATCTCCCGCTGAGCCGGCGAACCGAGGCGGACTCCGAGGAAGCGGATCCGCCTCGTGAGAATGAGGCCTTATGCAGCTGAGAACAGAAGGAACAGAGGGAGTGTGATCACTTATAATAAAAGGGGAAAAAAAGGTACAGTATTGATAATGTTTTTTATTATCTATACACAAATGTTTTACCTTTCATTTCTATTTTAAACTGAATGGATTATTTACAAGGTGTGAAAGGGGCTGAAATGGGCAAAGTGAAATATTGTCCTTTTTTTTTTACTCTGTATTTTTGCTGTTTGGTCCCCTCATAAAAATATCAAGCTTATTTAAAAGAAGGAAAAAAAGAACATTGGTGTGCAAATGTTTGAATCAGTCTATCAGAGCCCTATAGCTTTTACTGCTGCGTCTTCATTGACTTTTATGCAAAGTATCAAACCTACTTCACAGGAATGTGACATGTAAATTATACTCTCAGTACAAAACCTGCCGCTTAATACAAAACATAAACAGGAGATCAACATATAAGTGATACTGCATAGAAGAATCCTGGGCCCGTTCCTGTCCCATGAGCATTAACAACACGCAAGACTCTGGGGGATAATGTGTCTTGCCCAAGATCATATAGAGGACACATTATAAAAGTCAGTTTTTCCACTCCTCTAAACCAAACTCTAATGATTTCAGCCAACGTACTCCCCTTCTCTTCCTGTCTCAGATGTCTGTAGATATTGATCTGGAGAGAATCAGCTGATGGTCTTTCGCTCTTAAAAGAGAAATGCTATTTGGCACTTAGCTATAATTCAACATCTAAATTGCCAGGTTTTAAGACCTCACTATAGAGTTAATATTTAAATGATCTCTTAAGGATTTCCTATTTCAAAAACTGGAGAAATAAAACCATTTGTAAAAAAAAAAATTATGTCAGCATCACAGCATGGTAGAAAACATATTGTATTGTACTTAAAGCACTGTACCTTCAGTCTCAGGTGCCCTGGTAGGGTTCAAATTATTGTGGGAGTAATTTACATTGCTTGGCATAAGAGCAGTGATATGTACTGTATATGTATTAAAGTCTCTTCATGTTTTTCTTATGTTTGGGGAATATGCTGTTAGATCCCATTTAGAATGGAAAAAAAACAAGGGGGCCTCTGCAGTAATTATAATAAGGAGCAGGGCTCCTAATCTTTGCTCACTGGCAGAATACCAATCAAAACTCCTGATCCAACCAGCATTGGACCTGGGTGGCTATAACCCCTGCAAGCACAGTAATTCCAGCACTAGTTATCAAAACACTGATTATTTTTCTGTAAAACTAGGGAATACTGTTAAAAAGGCTAATGCTCTGTAATACATATCAACCATACCTCCCAACTTTCTGAAATGAGAAAGAAGGGCCCCTTTCAGCATAGAGTATGCATCTAACAGACATGCCCCTGCCATGCCTCCAATTACGAGGGTCACAAAGAATTAAATATGCAAAAAAAAGAATGATTACATCAAGAGCTTTTTTCATCACTACGTTTCCCTTATACTTGCTTCTCAAAATAACAAATGCATTCATTTGCAGGTTGGAAGAAAATTTTAGTACAGTAAAATACTTTTGTTAGTTAAATAGCGCATTTATTTACAGAGATCTATACATCAGACAAGAAAGAGGGACAAGTGAAGAGAAATCAGGGACAGAGAAATTTAGTTCCAAATGAGGGACAGTTTGGAGCTATGCTCAACTGTGCTAAAGTCAAAGAGGTTTATTAAATAAAGGCAAATAGGCTGTTTACACCAGTAACAAACCAAAAGGCCACCACCCCCACCTATAACTGGCCTTCACAGCAAGGAGCACATGGAAGGGCAAACACATGAAAGACAAAAACAGAACATGCCATAGCTCAACTCACCAACCAGTCTGCCAACTGACCAAATTAACCCGTCCAACAGTCTGCGTTAAGAACCGGGGTTTAGTTAGCACGCATTTGCAAACGCATGCATAAGCTGCAAGGCCTCTTCATGGCACCCTGTGTATGCTTGCAGTCCTAACGCTAATGAATTTATAAGCATCTCCACAATGGAAGCACATGCACTAAATGTATAGATGAGGGGCAGGTGGGCCTGGAGGCAGCCCAATCCCCCTTAAAGGAACAGGAGCACACTGGACACCCAGCAAGAGCACAATGGCAGCAAAGGTGTACAGTGTGTCCCCGGACCATATTTTACACCAGTAACAAACCAAAAGGCCCCCACCTATAACTGGCCTTCACGGCAAGGAGCACATGGAAGGGCAAACACATGAAAGACAAAAACAGAACATTCCATAGCTCAACTCACCAACCAGTCTGCCAACTGACCAAATTCATTCATTGTAAAATATGGTCCGAGAACACACTGTACACCTTTGCTGCCATTGTGCTCTTGCTGGGTGTCCAGTGTGCTCCTGTTCCTTTAAGGGGGGATTGGGCTGCCTCCAGGCCCACCTGCCCCTCATCTATCCATTTAATGCATGTGCTTCCATTGTGGAGATGCTTATAAATTCATTAGCGTTAGGACTGCAAGCATACACAGGGTGCCGTGAAGAGGCCTTGCAGCTTATGCATGCGTTTGCAAATGCGTGCTAACTAAACCCCGGTTCTTAACACAGACTGCTGGACAGAGAGGTGAGATGTAATAGCAGAGGGGTACAGAGGTGAGATGTAGTCACAGAGGGGTACAGAGGTGAGATGTAGTGGTAAATGGGTACAGAGGTGAGATGTAGTGACAGAGGGGTACAGAGGTGAGATGTAGTGGCAGAGGGGTACAGAGGTGAGATGTAGTGACAGAGGGGTACAGAGGTGAGATGTAGTGGTAAATGGGTACAGAGGTGAGATGTAGTGGCAGAGGGGTACAGAGGTGAGATGTAGTGGTAAATGGGTACAGAGGTGAGATGTAGTGACAGAGGGGTACAGAGGTGAGATGTAGTGGCAGAGGGGTACAGAGGTGAGATGTAGTGGCAGAGGGGTACAGAGGTGAGATGTAGTGACAGAGGGGTACAGAGCACAATGGCAGCAAAGGTGTACAGTGTGTTCTCGGACCATATTTTACAATGAATTAATTTGGTCAGTTGGCAGACTGGTTGGTGAGTTGAGCTATGGAATGTTCTGTTTTTGTCTTTCATGTGTTTGCCCTTCCATGTGCTCCTTGTTGTGAAGGCCAGTTATAGGTGGGGGCCTTTTGGATTGTAACTGGTGTAAATATGGTCCGGGGACACACTGTACACCTTCACTGCCATTGTGCTCTTGCTGGGTGTCCAGTGTGCTCCTGTTCCTTTAAGGGGGATTGGGCTGCCTCCAGGCCCACCTGCCCCTCATCTATCCATTTAATGCATGTGCTTCCATTGTGAAGACACTTATAAATTCATTAGCGTTAGGACTGCAAGCATACACAGGGTGCCGTGAAGAGGCCTTGCAGCTTATGCATGTATTTGCAAATGCGTGCTAACTAAACCCCTGTTTTTAACGCAGACTGTTGGATAGGTTAATTGGTCAGTTGGCAGACTGGTTGGTAAGTTGAGCTATGGCATGTTCTGTTTTTGTCTTTCAAATAGGCTGTTTACTTTGCAACAGAATTTTATTTTTATTTTTTTCTAGAGCCATAATCCAAAATACCTAGTTAGATTTCTAGCTTTTCTCTCCTCCCTCTGCTATCTGCATGAGTCACTTTTATACATGTCTCCCAACTTTAAGCAATCCTGGGAGACAACACTACCCCCTCCAGAACATATTTTCCCATGAGACTGTGAAGGGGGTATGTACATAGCCTCTACTCCAGTCTCAGATTACACTCAGCTCTCTTCTCTGTGCTGTGCAGTGTGTCACATCAGATCCCCACTCCCTGCCTACTGAAGCTCAGAAATACTTTGGTAAAGTGATGCTAAACACACACTGTTTTATTTCCATTGTCCCTTTTATTTGGGTATGTGAATGATGGCACTGTAATTATATTAATAAAAAAAAAGAAACAACATCTAAGTACCTTTTTCCTAATTGATATACAGCTGTCACATGACCCAGATTTTTCACAGCCTGTCTGCAGGCAATAATAAGCAGGAGGAGCTTCTAGTCCTCTGCTGCTGGACACATGTTCAAAATAATATAAACAGCCTTTGGAATACAGAATAAAATTAAATAAATAATATAAAATAAATTGTCTGAAATTGGCATACAAATATATGCATATTTGAAATTAAATCTTGACTATTTTGTGGAAATAACATGGTGGTCATGGATTTCGGCCAGTCACAGGCTGTGTCACGCCCCTCCAGCCTGTGTTTTAGAATAAGAGGGAGGTGAAGCCTCTGTTAATATACATGTAATATCCCACCCCCATTGTGTTTAGCTGGTTAGTGGGCATGGAGGAGGAGAGATGGAGTAAAAAAGGAGAAAGGCTGGTGCCATGGAAGTCAGCTAAAACAATGTTTTATTATTGCATGTGATCAAGTCAAAAAGAAAGCCAACGCGTTTCATCCATCAAGCCTTAATCATGGCTGGTAGGGAGGGAGTAGGCCATCATTTACCACTGTGTATACGCCTACATGTGTGACTCTATAGTCAGATAGGCTGCTCAGATGTGATAGGGAGGAAATACTCAGCATAGAAACCCATTGGAAAAGCAGAATGTGCAGAGTTGCCACCACATCTCTGCAAAATCCGTAGCTGAATTGGGGACATGAACAGAAGGTGTAGACAGAGAGCAGCAGGATCAACTAGGTTTTTTGCAGAATACTCACAGGTGTAGATTTACTGAAGCTGGCGCACACAGAATCTGGTGCAGCTGTGAATGGTAGCCAATCAGCTTCTAACTTCAGCTTGTTCAACTAAGCTTTGGCAATAAAGCTTGGAAGCTGATTGGTTTCTGTGCAGAGTTGCACCAGATTTTGCACTCTTCAGTTCTATTAAATAAACCCCATAGTGACTTAGTGAGCATGTAATACAGCATTTACTGATAGTAGATTTTTTATGATGTGGGTTTAGTGACACTTTAATTATAAAATTGTATAAATCCTGGGTGAAAGTTGTATTACAAAATATTTATAAATAGAATGTCTGTCCAAGCATATGTAGTTGGAGTTCACTGCCATTATACATCATACATTGTAAAACAACATTATGACAGCCTTCAAAGCATAAATTTGCTGCATTTAAAATACATGTGATATAGGTTGATTATGTAATAATAGATATGCTGTTACATATGTGACTTTCCTCCCACCTTAATGTATATTTAATTACAGCCCATCAACTTGAATGCAGAGCTCTGAAATCATAAATGGGACATAATCCAGACAGAAATCTTAGTGTTGTGTTACAGTACTTCAAGAGGATAAAGGTACAGTGTGTGCTGTCTATGGCAGGATAACGAACTCCAGTGTACAAGATGGGCCATATTTTATTACTTATTTCTTAGCAGATGGTTGCACTAAAATAAAATATTTAAAATGGTCACTTAGAAGACATTGATGTGTCAGTTTGTATCTAAGCAACATGAGAGAAAAAAGATATTGCTACTTTGCTCCAAAAATACGTTTTACATGTCTTACACCTCTTGCCTACAGAACATCTACAACAATACACCTTTTATAAAAAAATAACTCAGCAAATGACATGTTTATTGTGTATCACAGAAAAACTCTGCTAAGCATTCTGTAATTGGCAGAACAATACATGTCTTTTATTGTGGAAACAAAAAACTGCCTATCCAAACTCCAGACAAAAATAATAGAATAAATAGGTATACGTGAAAGATAAAATAAAAAGCAGCTCCAGTTGCAATATTCACTTTCAACTGCTGCGCTGTGTGGGAGAGGGGTACAGAGGTGAGATGTAGTGACAGAGGGGTACAGAGGTGAGATGTAGTGACAGAGGGGTACAGAGGTGAGATGTAGTGGCAGAGGGGTGCAGAGGTGAGATGTAGTGGCAGAGGGGTACAGAGGTGAGATGTAGTGACAGAGGGGTACAGAGGTGAGATGTAGTGACAGAGGGGTGCAGAGGTGAGATGTAGTGACAGAGGGGTACAGAGGTGAGATGTAGTGGTAAATGGGTACAGAGGTGAGATGTAGTGGCAGAGGGGTACAGAGGTGAGATGTAGTGGCAGAGGGGTACAGAGGTGAGATGTAGTGACAGAGGGGTACAGAGGTGATATGTAGTGACAGAGGGGTACAGAGGTGAGATGTAGTGAGAGAGGGGTACAGAGGTGAGATGTAGTGGCAGAGGGGTAAAGAGGTGACATGTAGTGGCAGAGGGGTACAGAGGTGAGATGTAGTGACAGAGGGGTACAGAGGTGAGATGTAGTGACAGAGGGGTACAGAAGTGAGATGTAGTGACAGAGGGGTGCAGAGGTGAGATGTAGTGACAGAGGGGTACAGAGGTGAGATGTAGTGACAGAGGGGTGCAGAGGTGAGATGTAGTGACAGAGGGGTACAGAGGTGAGATGTAGTGACAGAGGGGTACAGAGGTGAGATGTAGTGGTAAATGGGTACAGAGGTGAGATGTAGTGACAGAGGGGTGCAGAGGTGAGATGTAGTGACAGAGGGGTACAGAGGTGAGATGTAGTGGCAGAGGGGTACAGAGCTGAGATGTAGTGACAGAGGGGTACAGAGGTGAGATGTAGTGGTAAATGGGTACAGAGGTGAGATGTAGTGGCAGATGGGTACAGAGGTGAGATGTAGTGACAGAGGGGTACAGAGGTGAGATGTAGTGACAGAGGGGTACAGAGGTGAGATGTAGTGGCAGAGGGGTACAGAGGTGAGATGTAGTGGCAGAGGGGTACAGAGGTGAGATGTAGTGGCAGAGGGGTACAGAGGTGAGATGTAGTGGCAGAGGGGTACAGAGGTGAGATGTAGTGACAGAGGGGTACAGAGGTGAGATGTAGTGGCAGAGGGGTACAGAGGTGAGATGTAGTGGCAGAGGGGTACAGAGGTGAGATGTAGTGGCAGAGGGGTACAGAGGTGAGATGTAGTGACAGAGGGGTACAGAGGTGAGATGTAGTGACAGAGGGGTACAGAGGTGAGATGTAGTGACAGAGGGGTACAGAGGTGAAATGTAGTGGCAGACGGGTACAGAGGTGAGATGTAATTAAGTGTTCTTGCATAGCAAGACCACTTACTGTTATCTCACATATATATTATTCTTATTATTATAGCCAAATTTACCACCCTAACTCCTCCCACAGTTTTTACACTACATAGACAAGTAATATACCGAAACGTGCGGATTGTTCCCGAATGGTGTGCTATTACTTTGTGGAACGTTTCGCCGAATGGTTCACGAAATATCGTCGTTTTTGCGGCGAAATTGGTCCCATAGGAATGAATGGGGAAACTAGAGTGGGAGATGACAAAAGCTGGAAAATCAGAACATGATTTCTAAACTGCCGCCACTCCCTCATTTTCAAGCCCACCTACACAAATCTTATATCAAAACGTTCAGCTCTCCCTGCTGCCACTAAACATGTCCACGGCTAAGCCATAGTCCTGATAGTTTTCACAATATGACCATTTGTTTGCAACTCACGCCGTCCATTGACATTCATTGAAACTACACTCTAGCCCCCTCCAAATTTGAAGGGCAATTTCTAAACTGCGACTGTGCCTTCATTTTTAATATTTCAGAGACATACTATACATCAAAATCTAGGTCTGGGTCTTGTGATTCTCACAATATAAAGATCTTCGCTGTAGGATGTATAGTTTTTAAAATACGGCCATTTGTTTAGAGGTCATTTCAGGAAATTTTAGCCATTAATCAGAGTGTACTGTTAGTGTTTGTTTTGTTGCCATGGTTACCAAAGCTTCTGTTATACACAGGGGGGAAGGTGGCTGGAGCATCTCAGCTGATTACAGAGCCCGGGGGAGGGGACAGACACACCATGTACTGATTTATAATAGAGGAATATGATGGGGCAGTTTTGATGGGGTAATTCTGATGGGGCAGTTTTGATGAAGCAGTATTTGGGAAGCATAAACAGGGCATGAGCGTTGCTAGGAAACAGTGGTTGTAAACACAAGATGCTGAGACACTCCAAATGCATGTGACTTCATCTGCTAGACTTGATAATGCTTGTAGACTCCTCCCACAGTTTTCACACTACAGAGACAAATAATATACCGAAACGAGCGGATTGCTCCCGATTGGTGTGTTATTATTTGGGGAATGTTTTGCCGAATGGTCCACGAAATGACGTTTTTGCGGCGAAATTGGTCCCATAGGAATGAATGGCGAAATGTTCAAAACTAGAGTGGGAAGTGACAAAAGCTGACAACCCCATGATCAGCCAAAACAATATGACCACCCCATGATCAGCCAAAACATTATGACCGCCCCATGTAAAAAAAAAAATATTTTTGAAAAAAAAAAAAAATTTTTGAAAAAAGTAAAAAAATAATTTTTGAAAAAAAAAAATCATTTTTGAAAAAAAAATTTCTTTTAAAAAAAAATTATTTTTGAAAAAAAAATATATTTGAAAAAAAAAAATATTTTTGAAAAAAAAAATTATTTTTGAAAAAAAAATTACTTTAAAAAAAATAATAATTTCGAAAAAAAAATTATTTTTGAAATAAAAAAATTCATTTTTGAAAAAAAAAATTACCTTTGAAAAAAAAAATTACTTTTGAAAAAAAAAATCATTTTTGAAGAAAAAAAAATCATTTTTGATTAAAAAAAATTCATTTTTGAAAAAAAAAATTACTTTTGAAAAAAATGTTCAGCTCTTTCAGCGAATGATGGAACTTTTTTACTACTATTTATACTTTTTAAAATATTAAGCTTTTTAACACTTTTCACAGTTACTCAAGCCACTCCACCCCACCCAGTTACTCCGCCCACTCCAGTTGTAGAGGCAAGAACACTTTCACAATTTCCCCAGAAATTGTACCTTTTCTAGTTTCCAACTACTCTTCCAACTGCTACTATTGAAAAATGCCCAATAACATACATTTTTTTAAAAGTGATGTCTTCACGCTTCAGTTTATCATTTCAAGTAGTATTTTTTTTTTTTTACATCTATAGACAGCAATGGTGAAAATCTTTGAAATTAAGTTGTAACACTGAAACAAATGTTTTTACAAATACCACCGTACTTATCTGTGCAGACAAATGCATTTGCTTTTATCTCGTGGAAGAGCTATAGCTCTTTCTTTCATTGTCAGCAGACCTTAGAAGCGCCGTCCAGGCCTGATCATAGCTCAGTGACATATGCAGGACAGTACATTGTTTGTAAATGTCACATGTTCTAGCTGACTAATATAACCTCTATGCCTGGCCAGCTCATAAGTCATTCTATTAACCCTATAAGCACTGCCAGCTTGCTGACTTACACAAATTTTATCTGACTATGGACCTATCAACCACAAAAAAGTATATACAAAAATCTAAAATTGGTATGAAAAATAATAAATACATTGTACATATATTGTACATTTCTAATTGGAAGTGTTTTTGCTTGCCACACATTTTCTGATAGTTTTGTGAACTTACTGATAACTGCAATAGTTTTTTGTGAAGTTATATTGCTGTGTATAGGTAAGCCTTTATATCGTTAGCTCCGTATATAATATACAGGGATCAATTGTCACTGCAACCTTTTTGCAAGTATTTTATGGCATGAAAAACTAATTGTACAAGGGAATTTTTCCATCCATATCCACATTTTCTTTGATTGTTCAAATTATTATTATATTTTTTTTTTTTACAATGTCTTTGTCTTTTTTCAGTGTTCTACTTTTTATAACATCAAAGAATGATGCTAGTCTATCCAAAACTAAAATAGAATTTGTAGTAAGAATTGAAAAGTAGAAAAGCAGCACTTTATATAAAATCAGGGAACAATAGTCTCTAGGGATGAATACATAAGGGAGACAGTGGAGTTTGCTACCTGTGTGACACCACTGACCTTATAAGGACTATATTTTCTTATTTGGAAAGTACCTAATAAGTAACTACTATATACTACTATACTGAGAAGTATAATAACTTGTGTGCTACACTGTGTTTAATGGTAAATAATATGTGCCACAGAATATTATATATATATATATATATATATATATATATATATATATATATATATAATAAGTGAAAATGAGATTATAAAAAAAGGTCAAACACTAAACATAGTAGCCTGACTAATAAAAGGATATTGCTGCCAACACCTGTAGTGTCATCACATATACGATAAATTATATATAATAACTCCATGATACTCGATAACGAAACACCAAAAATGTGCTTGAATACCTATATGGACTCGCAATCAGTGTCATAAGAAATTGCCATACAGTAGTGAATATATGAAATAATAACTAAAAACATAACATATAATATAAATAATGCATCCAGCAATATGACTCAGTATAATGTGTTAATCAATTCATATCAGCCCTGTTGGGCAGTGCATCCAAAATACAGTGCTGTGCTGTACAGAACACACAAAGGTGAAAAAAGTTCTTTATAAAGTGCTGTATTGACTCTGAAAATAAAGTGACATTTATATTTCATGCAATCCAGTGTTTTGTCCAAGTGCTCCACCATTGTGCGCAAGGGCCACTTACCTTAACATTTAACGTAACTTGCTTTCATTGAATCATAAATCTCCATAGGGTACATATCGCTCAGTGGTTGATGACACTCAGATGGCCAACACATGGAACGGTACTGAAAATTCACAAAGTGGAGTAGTAATAAACAGGTTTATCTAAAAACGTGTAGACTTACATTAGTGGACATCAAGTGAATGGGACCGCGGGGTCACACAAGCCAAGACCAGAAGTTCAGATCTGTCAGTATCTTTCGCTTGTGTGATCCCACAGTCCTATTTACTTGATTTCTACTAATATTTTAACTATAAGTATACGTGTTTTTAAAATAAACCTGTTTATTACTACTACACTATGTGAATTTTCAATACCGTTCCATGTGTTGGCCATCTGAGCGTCATCAACCACTGATCGATATGTACTCTATGGAGATTATTGATTCAGTTTAAGCAAGTTACATTGAATGTGTTAAGGTAAGTGGCCATTGCGCACAGTGGTGGAGCAGTTGGACAAAATACTGGATTGCATAAAATATAAATGTCACTTTATTTGGAGAATTAATACAGCACTTTATAAAGATTTTTTTTCACCTTTGTGTGGTCTGCACATCACTGGATTTTGAATGTACTGCCCAATATGGTTGATATAAACTTAGTATGACATTATACTGAGTCGTATTGCTGCATACATTATTTATATTATATATTATATCTTATGTTTTTAGTCATTATTTCTCATATTCACATGTGTATGGCGATTTCTTATGATACTGATTGCAAGTCCACATAGGTATTCAAGCACTTTTTGGTGTTTCATTATGGAGTATCATGAAGTTATTATATATAATTCTAGGATTTAGTGCCACACCATTCATGTTATAACAATTTATTCTACTATAACAGTTCCTAATATTTCACACATAAAATACCATGCAGACATATCAGTACTGAACAATGTACAATAGATTGCTTAAAGGCTAACTCCACTTTTGTGAAAAAAATCTAGCAAAAACAATTGATAAACAAGTCATATTGTATGTTAAAGTGATTGTAAAGTCTGGGTTTTTTTTGTTTTTTTTAACCACTTCATTACCTGGCTATAGTAATATGACATCCGCAGAAGGGATCTCCTATCTTGAGCGGGCGTCATATGACGTCCTGGGCTTCCCAGCCGTCTAGGGGGCACGCACGCGTGCCGCGTTTCTCGGGACCCGGTGCGCGTTCCCGGCGGCCGCGATGACCTCTGGGCACCCACGATTGCCCGCGAACACAGCAGGACACAGCAGGACACAGATCCACGTCCTGTCAGGTGAGAGAAGACCGATCATGTGTTCCCAGTACAGAGGAACACCGATCGGTCTCCTCCCCTTGTGAGTCCCCGCCCCCTACAGTTAGAATCACTCCCTAGGAAACATAATTAACCCTTCGATCACCTCCTAGTGTTAACCCCTTCCCTGCCAGTCACATTTACACAGTAATCAGTGCATTTTTTATAGCACTAATCGCTGTATAAATGTAAATGGTCCCAAAAATGTATCAAAAGTGTCCGATATGTCCGTCGCAATGTCACAGTCACAAAAAAAAAAAATCGCAGATCGCCGCCATTACTAGTAAAAAATAAATAAGTAAATAGAAATGCCATAAATTTTTATTTATTTCAGGTACTTATATAGCGCCGTCAATTTACGCAGCACTTTACATATACATTGTACATTCACATCAGTCCCTACCCTCAAGGAGCTTACAATCTAAGGTCCCTAACTCACATTCATACATACTAGGGACAATTTAGACAGGATCCAATTAACCTACCAGCATGTCTTTGGAGTGTGGGAGGAAACCGGAGTACCCGGAGGAAACCCACGCAGGCACAGGGAGAACATGCAAACTCCAAGCAGGTAGTGTCATGGTTGGGATTTGAACCAGTGACTCTTCTTACTGCTAGGCGAGAGTGCTACCACTGCACCACTGTGCCGCCCGTATTTTGTAGACGCTATAACTTTTGCACAAACCAATCAAAAAAGAAAAAAAACATCTCTAGCAATATAAACCAAACTGAACATGTGCAGATAGACTCCAAAGGCTCTGTTCTATCAGGACATGGATTGGGTACTGTGGAAAAAGGGTTGGATCAGAGAAGACAGGATCAAACAGCCTTCACACAATGCAGAGGATTAACCCCTTAGGTTCCACAGTGAGTATAACAAGGATGCTTTACTGCATATACAGTCTGATTTTACTGTTGTGGGTTTAGTAACACTTTAGAACAAAGCTGTAGTTACTCTTTATGACAATATTGGAAATATATCCTGCACAAAACACTTCCCACCTTTTTACAGTATAGCACAGCAGTGATACAGAAGCCATATGTGCTTTGAAGAGCAACAAATTAGTCACATGTTGATGTTGGGCTGAATTTTGAATAGATTTAAAGGGGTTGTAAACCCTCGCGTTTTTTTGCCATAATGCATTCTATGCATTAAGGTGAAAAACCTTTTGTGCTCCAGCACCTCCCTAGACCCCCCCCCTCTTACCTGATCGTTCCAGCGACAGGGACGAGCCCAGCAGCTCCAGCCACTGTCTCGGGTCCTCATTGGATAGATTGAAAGCAGCGGGAGCCATTGACTCCCGCTGCTGTTAATCAAATCCAGTGACATGGAACACACCCGCGTGAGTGCCTCCATGGAAAGCGGCTCTCTGTGGGGGCGCTCGAGAATAGGAGGAGCCAGGAACACCTCAGGGGGACCCCAGAAAAGGAGGATCGGGGCCGCTCTGTACAAAACCCTTGCACAGAGCAGGTATGTATGACATGTTTGTTATTTCTTTCTTTATTTATTTTTTTAAACAAAGCTTTACAATCACTATAAGCATTTATACTATTTATTTATTTTTTTAATGTTTTTTTTATTAAATAATTAGTAAAGGAAACCCTTCTTCCACATGTAAAGCTGGCCATACACATACTGCAGGCTAAAAGAAAGAAATCTAACAGATTCCATCATTCATGTTAAACAGCGTGGATGGACGAATCTCCCCTGCTGGCTATTGTAATCTTGCGCTGATGGATTGGCTGTCATAATAACTGAATAGTGGCTGCATTGGCCAAAATGATCAGACATAATCCAAACACCCTCAGGCTCCTGCATCTTCTAGCAGTCTATATAAACTTGTATGCACAGCTACAGAGACTTGAGGGGAATAAGCTGTTAGATTATAACAATGCTGACAAGAGGTGACAATTAATGACTCTTCCAACAGGATCGTGATTTCTTACAAGATCTCCCAGCTTGGCAATTCTGGCAGTGTCCACAGACATGAAGTTATCGAGCTAAAAATGTCAGATCAAGCAATTGGCATCTCGTGTCAGTAGGTACCTTAGACTGATATGAAGAAAATGTGCATTTTCCACTTAGCAACAAAATTCCATTCTAGGTGTGCTAACACATGATTAACTGCTGTGGACAAATGCACTTTTTCTGTGGCCTAGCAATAGAGGCATTGTCCTTAGCGAATAAATGACTGGCTCTTTTCACTGTCACCTCTGACAGCCAGCAACTGATTTGTTGTTCAAAGCTAAAACCTTCCCTTTTTCTACACTAGTTTTATAAATGTTTCCTAATATTTGCATTAAACATAAAGAAACAGTCAGATGTAAATAGCCAGAACCAAAGTTTACATAGTGATATTACAAAATACCATTCTAATTTTAATGTATTTGTCACCAGTGGCTTCCATCAGAGGGGCCTAAGGAAGACTTATATACACATGCTGTGAGTTAACAGAACACTGATTGACATCCCAATCTCCTTAATCCTGAACAAGGAAATCAGGATTTACTGACCAGCAAGTACTATGGCAAGAATCCCTATTTACATCCATTAGGATGTCTTTCTGGAAAGCAACATAAGGAACGTCTTAACTTGGTCAGTGGTCTATATGTATTAATAATCCCATGTAAGCACACAATGGAATGTACCAATATTACACAGACTAGGCCAGGGATCTTCAAACTACGGCCCTCCAGTTGTTGCGGAACTACACATCCCATGAGGCATTGTGAAACTCTGACATTCACAGACATGACCAGGCACGATGGGAATTGTAGTTCCTGAACAACTTGAAGGCCGTAGTTGGAAGACCCCTGGACTAGGCCATGCTTATACTACTAAACACCTTAATAATTCAGAAAAGACACATTAACTGATTGCCGACCAGCCGCCGTCATTATACTGCGGCAGGTCGGCACGTTCCCGCAAGCCGTGGTAAGCTATACATCGGCTCCTTTAAGCGGGAAAGCAGGCGCGTGCACATGCCCACTGTACTGCGGAGGTGCCGATGCTCGTGGCCGACGTCCGCGATTACCGCCTGCCACGAGCAAACGCGGGCAAGAGAGGCAGAACAGGGACGTGCGTGTGTAAACACACAAATCCCTGTTCTGTTCTGTGAGGAGAGACAGATCGGGAGTTTCTAATAGCTAGGAACCACGATCTGTCATTTCCTCTAGGTCAGTCCCCTCCCCCTACAGTTAGAACACACAGTCAGGGAACACAGTTAACCCCTTGATTGCCCCCTAGTGTTAACCCCTTCCCTGCCAGTGACATTTATACAGTAATCAGTGCATTTTTTATAGCACTGATCGCTGTATAATTGTCAGTCGTCCCAAAAATGTGTCAAAAGTGCCCGATGTGTCCGCCATAATGTCGCAGTCACGATAAAAATTGCAGATCACTGCCATTATTAGTAGAACAATAATAACAATAAAAATGCCATAAATCTATCCCCTATTTTGTAGATGCTATAACTTTTGCACAAACCAATCAATATACGCTTATTGCGATTTTTATTACCAAAAATATGTAGAAGAATATATAACGGCCTAAACTGAGAAAAAAAATCGTTTTTTTTTTGTTTTTTTTAAATTGGGGATATTTATTATAGGAAAAAGTACATAATATTGTGTTTTTTGTTTTTTTAATTGTCGCTATTTTTTTGTTTATAGTGCAAAAAATAAAAAACGCAGAGATGATCAAATACCACCAAAAGAAAGCTCTTTTTGTGGGAAAAAAAGGACGTCAATTTTGTTTGGGTACATCGTCGCAAGGCTGCGCAATTGTCAGTTAAAGCGACGAAGTGCCGAATCGCAAAAAATGCTTTGGTCATTGAGCAGCCAAATCTTCCGGGGCTGAAGTGGTTTTAATACATGTTAATGTATTTCTAATTGTAACTTGTGTCCTCAAGGTAGATGAAGACTCCATTATCACCATTAGTTTTAAAAAGGGAGGGGAATCACTAGATGATGTGTGCTACCTGGTCCAGTCACCCTATGGATTTGTTATGCTAGTGGTTTATTTTTAGAAAATGTACATATTATTTATTAATACACAGAGTTATTTTTCAATAACTTTTAAAGCATAACTGCAGGAAAAAATGTTATCATGCATGTATGTATGTATGTGTATATATATATATATATATATATATATAAATATATATATATATATATATATATATATATATATATATATATATATATATATTGTTGAGTTGGCTCACTTTGCAGCTATAACAGCTTCACCTCTTATGGGAATGCTGTCCACAAGCTTTAAGAGTATGTTTATGGAAATGTGTGACCATTCTTCTAGAAGCGCATTTGTGAGGTCAGGCACTGATGTGGACGAGAAGGCCTGGCTCGCAGTCTCCGCTCTAATTCATCCCAAAGGTGATCTATCGGGTTGAGGTCAGGACTCTGTGCAGGTCAGTCAAGTTCCTCCACCCCAAACTCGCTTATCCATGTCTTTATGGACCTTGCTTTGTACACTGGTCCAAATTATTTGGTGGAGGGGGGTTATGGTGTGGGGTTAGGCTTGGCCCCTTAGTTACAGTGAAAGGAACTCTTAAGGCATCAGCATACCAAGACATTTTGGCCAATTTATTGCTCCCAACTTTGTGGGAACAGTTTGGGGATGGCCCCTTCCTGTTCTAACATGACTGCGCACCACTGCACAAAGCAGGCTCCGTAAAGACATCGATAAGCGAGTTTGGGGTGGAGGAATTTGACTGGCGTCAACCCAATATTACACCTTTTGGATAAATTAGAGCGGAGACTGCGAGCCAGGCCTTCTCATCCAACATTAGTGCCTGACCTCACAAATGCGCTTCTGGAAGAATTGTCAAACATTTCCATAGACACACTCCTAAACCTTGTGAACAGCCTTCCCAGAAGAGTTGAAGCTGCAAAGGGTGGGCCAACTCAATATTGAACTCTACAGACCAAGACTGGGATGCCATTAAAGTTCATGTGCGAGTAAAGGCAGGCGCCACAATACTTTTGAGAATATATATATATACACACACACATACACAAACACACACAGGTGCTTCCATACCAGTCAATAAATTGTCAGTGTTATTGTATATAGTCTTGTCAGTGAGAAATCCAGCATTCTTTATTGCATGAAAGGCCCTCTATCCCCCTCATATCCTGTTAACAAGACTGCTGGCTAAAAAGTACATTCCCCCTGTAGTCATTAGTAAAGCAGTAGTGAGGTAAGTAAATTGCTGCTATCTGCAGTGGGCGGACCTGTGAGTCTCAGACTGCCCGGTCTGATCCGCCCACTGTGCTACATAGTTAGATTGTTGGGCCCGGAAGCTCCTGGTCTGTCCCATCTCCTATGTCTTAACCCTTTCACTGATAGACCGGGAGTGTCCATCTGTGCCTGCAGATTGTGCAAATTTCATTATATCCACATGTGATACTGATGGGATTATGTAGACAGTAGTTACACACAAAACAGGGAAAGTAGAAGGAGAGTGTGCAGCAATGTAGGTGGACAGTGTCAGAGTCCTATTTGTAGAACACTGCTGATACACCACATACATACCCACGTTCCCGTCCACTCAAGACTCTAAATTGCAGGGCATGATTGGATTTGTAGCCTTAGTGAGTGGTGACAAACACGAACAGGAAGAGATGTTGCCGCTTCCGAGATCCCTCTTCCAAGAGCCGTGGGATTTAAAGTGGAGTTCCACCCATTTTTACAACTCTTCAGCATCCCTCATTAAACTGTGCACTGTAAACGAATTGGATATTTAAAAAAAAAAAATTCTCAGCACCTGCTGTATATCTCCTGTATTCATTTTTCACTTCCTCCTCCCTGGCCGTGGCCCATCGCATCATTTCCTGTTTTCAATGACTTCTGGGAAGGGGCGGCAACTTCCTCTGACACTGCCGTTGCTATGGAAACCTGACCTGAAACCTATTACACTGCTTGTGCTGCACTGAGCATGTGCAAGATCTGCAAGGATGAGATCCAGGAAGAAATACAGTCTGGCTTCAGATGCCCACACTTAAGGTGGCCACGGCCTGCTGTAAGTTAAATAAAATAACAAACTACTGCTATAAACTAACAAAACAGACCTTAGTTTACAGACTAACTTTACTAGAATACATTAAACTTGTGTATTATAAGGGTATTTTTATTTCAAAAGTATAATTTCAGCCAGAACACCACTTTAAGAAGCAGCTGTGCAAAAAATTAGAGTTTTATACAAAGTTTACAGTTACATTAAAAAACACATTAGCGGTTTTGCTTATCTATCCAAACATGGCTACAGATTTTAGCACCATCCTAGAGTTTTTGTTTTAGGTTAAATCTGCCCCAAATCTAGGATATTGTTCTGGTTGAGCATAGGAAGGTAGGGCTTCTTTTTGGTACCATGTTAGCCATGAGATAGATCAATTCCAAAGACATGCTAGTAGGTTAATTGGATCCTGTCTAAATTGGCCCTAGTATGTGTATGTATGAATGTGAGTTAGGGGACCTTGAAGTCCCTTGAGGGTAGGGACTGTTGTGAATGTATAATATATCTGTAAATCGCTGCGTAAATTGACAGCGCTATATAAGTACCTGAAATAATAATAATAATAGTACTAGTAGGCCTTTTGGTCAAACTAATAAAAGTAAATAAGCGTTAAAATGTAATTAGACTGCTTACGATGTCTTGTGCACTGTAAGTTTGCCCTGATGTTCATCATGCTATCCTCTCTTTTTATTTTGATCTAAAAAGTCCTACTCTATATTAGCAACTCTTCCACTGGCTTCTTTTATCCTGAAAGTATGGGGTTCATGCTGTATTTCATGTGCCATCTAAATGACCTTGATTCATATTTAGGTGCTATGCCTTCTTTTGCATTTCTCATGGATATAAATACAGAGCAGAATCATTCAAGCTGAGTAGAGGTGGTAGAGTTAAGAACCCTGATGTAAATAAGGCCCCATAACAAGGCATTGAGTGTATCACAAATACCTATTGATCCTCCTGTTTAGATTGTAAGCTATAGCAAACAGGGCCCTCTGATCCCTCTTTGAATTGTATGTTACCTGTACTGTCTCCCTCAATTTTTTAAATGCTGCGCAAACTGGTGGTGCTGAACAAATCTTGTATAATAATCATTATTAGGATGGCAGTAATAATAATACCCAGAGTTACAATTTGTCACTTTTCTTCTGTACTCCTACAGCAAATGTAACCTTGTTTGTATCCAAATGTGCTTAATGTTTAAACAGGACTCCTATAAACTACCATAAAAACGCATCTGAAGCCAGAACCTTACATTTTAATTTTTGATAAAGTGGTGAGGTGTTAAAACCCCAATCGTTTTTTTTTTTTTATTGCTGCCTGCTTCCCCACTGGGAAGTATTTGTCCTGGTAACCATTGCTCAAGGGATGGGAAATCAAAAAATTTTGAATTTATCAAAACTTCCAACGGAGATAGTAATAGGCGACACTTGTGTTGACAATTGTGTGAGAGAAAATTTCCCTTACTTTATGGAGAGAAATTTAATCGAATTTCCTGTCATGCCGATGTAACAGGAAGTGAAGAGAAATCTCACCAAATGTGAATAGGTGCCCAAAAAATTGAGAGGAGTTTTAAAGAGTTTGTAAATCTAAAAAAATTATGTTATTGCCTCTTTAAACTAACATACTATGCATTGTAATATTGGTACTATTTAGTCCTGCCAGTGTTGTATAATATCTGTTTTATATTTGCAAATGTGTGGAAATGAAACCCCTTGTTTTAAAGTAAAGTGTTGGACAGGGTAATTCGGTTTGATGCAGGCTGGCTGGTGAGTGAGCTGGGAATTTTTGTTTGTTATTTTTTGACATGAGCCACCCTTCCATGTGCTCCTTGCTGCATAGGCCAGGTACAGATGGGGGTGGTTGCCATTTGTTTGTACTGTTGGTGAATTGTTGAGGGGACGCACTGCATACCTTCGCTGTCATTGTGCTCTTGCTGGGTGTCCAGTGCGTTCCTATATCTTTAGGGAGGGGTGGGCTCCCTCTAGGAATCATTCTGTCCATTATTATATATGTGCTCGAACTTTGAAGGCTCTTAAAAATGTATAGAGTTAGGACTGCAGCACACTGGGGTGCCGTGAAGTGGCCTCTGCAGCTTACGCATGTATTTGCAAATGTGTGCAAATTTAAACACCTTGTTTTAATGTGAACTATTGGACAGGGTAATTTGGTTTGTGGCAGGCTGGCTGGCAAGTGAGCTGGGAATTGTTCTTTGTTGTATATGTGTTGATCTTTCATGTGCTCCTTGCTGCATAGGCCAGTTACAGATTGGGGTGGTTGCCATTTGTTTGTACCTGATTGATCCTGCCTTTGCTCCTCCTCCTGAGAATAAACTGACCATGCTAGGATGGCAAATCCATGCTAGCGTGCCCAGTTTACATCTTGTGTCATCCCACTGCTAATACAGCCACGCTGTGCAAGAGCATGCCTGTATCTTCTGTAGTCTGTAGAAAGACGCGCTGAGGAATGGGGGGAAGTGACGTTATGCTGTTGGGTCTGACTGCGTTTCATTGTCATGGAAATGCAGAAGTTTAATGACAGCGTAATTTCCTACAATGCCGTCACGCCCCTTCTCTTGACACGCTCACCAGCATGTTTGTGGATCATTCAGTAAGGTATACCAATCAAAATACCTTCAATTTAGAAGCCAATGATAGCATTACAGCCACATTTTTTCAGGAAAAAACCCTGGATTTATGGCAGGCTAACATTTCTCTGTGGAATAATGTTTAACATTGATGAACTTCACAACTACTGTTCACAAAACTTCTACATCATACCCTACAATATCCAAAACAGAAAAAAAGTTTGGGCTTTAGATATAAGGAAATTTCAAAACTGCAAACAAGAAAAAATGTTTTAGGTTTCCATATTCTATTCTATTATGTTTTATTACTAGTTTACTGATGATACAATGTACAAATACAACCAAAATTCTGCTGAGGATTATCAAATTTGTTGGCAAAACAAGAAACATTCATCGTGTTTTTAACTAATTATCCCAACATTTTTCTACAATTAAATTTGAGGAGTTGATTGATTTTTTTTTTTTTTTGTATATACCAAGACCTTACATCTGATAAAGCGACTGGTGGAAGATATTTTTTCCCAGACAATTACTGGAACAAATTCTCTGAGGATTGAAGATGTTATCTTCTCCTAAGATCTCCGGTTTCATGTCAAACATAAAAGATCAACCTCCTGCCAAACCATTCTGGTTCATAACATTAAAACTAACCTTTTGTTCCTATGAAATGACAAACACACCACGAATAAAAAAAAAGTCTGGAGAAGTATGTTTCTTTTTGCGCACACTACTTACAGTACTCAAGCTTTATTAATTATTCATAAAATATCTCCGAACATTTCTGACATTTGAAGGATACTTTCTGTGATAAATAGTATAGAGTTTCAGGAGTCCTAGGTGGACAAAAGCCTCTATAGCCTTCTTATGAACAAGAATATATCAATGACATTGCTCGTGAACTTTCTACATGTACTTGGCCTCATTGAGTTGACCACCACTAAATTATACATGGAGAGGGTAGACACCGAGCAGAGGACTTGGAGCAATTATCTACATGACTTCAAGCTGCTGTGACTTGAAGATCAAGGAGAGTGGGTTATGTTTAAAAGGGAAAATTATAAATCACATATGTGGAGAATATAGACTACATTAATATATCTTTAGCTGAAAAAAGAGTAGGGACAAATTGTTCTCCGTTATAAGTGCAAAGTACCGTATATTGTTCTGTAATATCATTAATCCTTTGCTACCATCTGACTAGCTAAAATCTTATTGATTTCTAGACATACCTATCAACTTTCTGAGATGGGAAAAAGGGACAAATTATAACTCAAAGTATGTAAGCACAGGTCGCTGCCCTACCACGTGTCCACTTATGTGGACTATAAAAAATGTATACATAAAATATAATTGGTTAAACCAACAACTGCTGTTTATCACCACTGCTCCTCCTTTATAATGATACAAGATAACAAATAGAATAATTTACAGGTTGGATAAAAAATTAAGTGCAGTAAAGCCCTTTTAAAAGTTGCATTTTTAAAAACATTTTTTAGTGCAAAAAAAAAAAAGAAAAATTGAAGAGGAATAAAGGGATTTGGTTCTAAACAATCCCTCCAAATGAGCAATAGCTGGGAACTACAGCTATGGCTCCTGCACTTTGCACATAATCTTTTCTTTCTGCTTTAAATAAACTCAAATTTGTTCAGTATTAATGTTGTCCCATGCTTTTCACAGTAGCCAAGTAGCAGCTATTTTTTAATCAATACATTACCTACAAGTTTCCTACAAGGATCATGCATAAAAGTAATTACAACTTGGATTTTGAGGGAGCTCAACTGCTTTCAAGCATAATTGCAAATAATATTTTATTTACAGGAAAAAATAGAAGCTGATATTGCTATATATCAGGGCTGAAACATATTATTATTATTATTCAGGATTTATATAGCGCCAACAGTTTATGCAGCGTTTTACAACATGGGGGCAGACAGTACAGTTACAATACAAATCAATACAGGAGGAATCAGAGGGCCCTGCTCGTTAGAGCTTACAATCTAGAAGGGAGGGTCAAGCGGAACAAAAGGTAATAACTGTGGGGGATGAGCTGATGGAGAAAATTGAAATACAGTTGTTAGGTGTGTGTAGGATAGGCTTCTCTGAAGAGAAGTGTTTTCGGGGATCGTCTAAAAGCTAATAAAGTAGGAGATAATCAGACAGATTGGGGTATCAACAGAATTTATTATATAAAATAGGTGTCAAATATTATTTGACCTGAATACAGCCAATTATTTGGCCTGAATACAGAATTCATTATTTGTTGACCTATCATGAAACACAGTGCATCACACATACCATTCAGTACACCATCCATACATGTCAGTAAGTGCCTGAGAACTTATGAATGTGTTAGGAGCAATGCCTTATGGGACATGTAATCCTGGGCAGGAGAAGGAATTGAGTGATTTTAAAGGCAGGAGTTTTTTTTACCTTACTACAGGGGCACTCTATACTATACCTTTGTGGCTTGCTATGGGGTCACCCATGGAGGCAGGAGGAGCCAGAAGCACTATGGGATTTGTAGTCTGTATAGAGCAGTGTACATGATTTCAACTAGTGTGCAGTGCTCCTTTTAAACAAACAGACTTGGGAAAAGGGAAGGTTTGGGAAACAACAGAGAACATTGCAAGGAGTTAGAAAAACACTGTAAGAAGCAATTGAACGAAAATTGGATTAACTAGTGGATGTGTATGGATGATTTTTGGGGAATAAAGATATCCTTTAGTGTCACTGATGACCTATTTGCATCTAAAAGCTATGAGATATATGTCATTTGTATTTTTTTTAGACCTACAGGGCTTCATTCACAAAAGCATTACACATACGGTAATTAGGTAAAAAAATACAACATGAAAAGGGGTTAAAGTCTATTCACAGAAGGAAATAAATAATTAAATGCATGGGGTAATTAAGTAATGGTCCAGGCATGCGGTATTTAAGGAATATAAAAGTATATTTAGTAGCCTTTTTGAGTAGTCTCTGCCTTTTTGGATCAGTTGTCTCAAAAGTAATGCACAGAAACCTAAATATGGAAATATAGAAAATCATTGGGGTTGTTTTACTTAATCTATAACTAAAGGAAAAACTTTTTTTGAATAGAGTGGAGGTTACCATTAGCATTGAAAGTAAAAGTAAAATAAAATCCCAAAATTTGGGTTGTCCCCAGAAAAGTAATAGAGCAGAAATCTTCAAATGTGACACAGATTGCAAAAAAAACGACAGGGGTTATAATCCTCCTTTACTCTATCCAGAATGCAAAAAAACATTGTGCCTATAACTCTACTCTAAGGCATATAGACTATCTAATTACATGCAAGGAAAATTTAAAAAAATAAATTTTTGCTTGCACATCATTGGATGATGGAACTCACCAGAGATCCCTGTCATTTACTAAGCTCCGGAGTAACTGCACTTGCAAAGTCCTCAGTCTATGTAAATAGAAAAAGTGTAGCAGCGCTAAACTAAACAAACATAAATAAATTAATTGTTAATAATAAATCAGTGATGAAATAACAAAAAATATTAATTTTTAAATCAAACACAATCCTAATGTTATGAATAATCAGAATTGAAAATGTCCTTTAGTGGGAAACAAGAGGTGCTCCAAGTCCATAAACCAAGTGTAGGTATAAATAAATGGAGTGACGAAAATGAATAAATCATCCACCAAAACCAAAAGTGAAGCACCACACAGACTGCGTGCTTACCCCAAGGCAAGCTATAAAAGCCTGCAGCCTATTACCGTCTAGGGCCTTTATCCAAAGATGGGAGAAATCATTGCCACAGCAGGATTGTAGAGATGTAATCAACACTCAGCCCGGATCCCCCGATTATCGGGTTCAGATATGTGGTAAACTCCAGGTACCGTCAATTACTGGAATTTCGAGTGTTGTCACCCTGGGATCATGGATGTATCCTGGGAACTTCCTGTCACATGTTCCAGAAGTAAAAATGGCCGCTGTGATGACAAGCACAGAGCGGAGGGCGGACTACAACTCCCAACATCCCCGGAACGAGCATTGCCTCAGTCTATGTACCTTTAGTAAATCCACCCCATTACATGTAGTGAAATATAGTTATTTTTTATGGTAATTTCACCAGATTTTTGGAGACTTTTTTGTGTATATACAAACATATCCATCGTTTGCTGCAAACCTCCAAATCCCTCCAAACATAATACAATGCCCATGCATATCACAATGGTGTAATCCCTTGTTAGAACTTACCTGTATGTCATATGTAGCGGGGATACTTTACTTATTCACAATTATTTTTAGAGATATCTTTGTTTCAAACATTCGCAAGAAAGAATGGGATTGTGAATAGACAAGTACTCTTACAAAGGTGTGGAACTTTTGCTGATAGGAGAGGGGTGTCATCAATTTGAAGGGTTGACAGATGGATACCAGAGTGACACTTTGAAGAACATCAGAGAATAACAATGGCTATTCTCAAATAAGAAAACACAGACCTGTCCAAAGCTATTGCAATGACTTTGCCAAAAATCACAGCAACAATGACTTTAAAGCAGGGTTTCTCAACCAGGGTTCCATGGACGTGTAGGGTTCCTTCAGAGGTTACCAGGGAAAATAGTATAAAAAAAATTACACACATACTGTATATAAAATACCCTTCTTCCACCAATAAAATAAGACAACTTTGTTGCTGCAGGGACCACACTGACTTAGTGAGTTGCAGATTTTTACTGTTTAAACCATTTTACCTCTTTATTAGCAATAAAAACATACCGGGGTTCTAAGTCTTCGCCAATGCATCCATCACACTGGATATCGCATAAGATAAAATATTGCATGGTTTCATTAGTAAATACGGCATATTTAGATGAAATGTCGCATGCAGTATTTTAAAAGCTTTTTTGTAAATTGCAAAATTTTACTGCAAATTTTTAAGAGGAAAATACTGCTTTGTGAATGGAGTCCGCTGTGTGAATGGGAACAAATGTATAGCAGAGTTTTCTAATATTTGAAAGCAAAAGTGGAAATAAACTGTAAAGCTCTTCTCTTTTAGCTTGTTAGATTATAAAAATGTTTTAATGTTAACGACATGTTTACAATAGTACAGTGGGCATATGATAAGGCTTCATGTACACTAGCAGCTCCTGGCAACTCCTAAACTTGGCATTTTTTTTGCCAAAGCTCCTAAACTCAACTCCACGAAAGCCTATGGAGTTTATTTACTAAAGCTGGAAAGTGGAAAATCTGGTACAGCTCTGCATAGAAACCAATCACCTTCCAGGTTTTTTTGTCAAAGCCTAATTGAAAAAGCTAAAGTTAAATGCTGATTGGCTACTATGCACAGCTGCACCAGATTTTGCTTCCTCTAGTTTTAGTAAATCAATCCCCATGTGTCCATTTGCACATAGGCTTTTAGCTTAGGAGCTGCCGCGTTTAGGTGAGGTAAACCTACCTCTCCTGAATGCAGAAGAATCATGTTCAGATTTGGAACGTTTTGACTACTGACCGTGGGAAGACGCATATCTTGGCAAAATTGCAGTAAAAACGTGGTTTGCTTTTTTTTTTGCCATGTTTTGCGTTTTCCCGCAGCCGCGGTCAGGAGCTGCCAGTGAACATGAAGCCTAAGATATATTTTTAACATTAAGAGCATGCATGTTAAGTAAGTTGTAAATATAATACTTGCACATGAACATAGAAGTTTAAGCAGAATCTAGCTGGCAGAAAGTTGGCATGTGTCCTATATTTTATAGGGACTTCAAGGCACCATGGTCAACCCCACTCTCCCTTCAATGCGCTGAAGTTTAAGTAAAGCACTCAGAAAACTGACAGACAAGATAGGCTGTACAGGGAATTTGCAGAGCCTCTTTGAAGAATGCTTACAGCATCTTATCTCATTTTCAAATGGGGAAGTGAAGAACATATGGAAGGAAGGAAAGATAATGGTTTGCCGAAAACCAAAAACAAGGCATAGAAGGTAACATGAGCAAAATCATAACTGAGATTATATGTGCATTTAAGGACAGTAATATGTTGATTTACAGTACCTTTAACTGGTAGAAAGTAGGACAAGAGAAAACCAGTACACACCTTCAAACATACCAGGAAGAATACTCTAAACCTTGGTAGAAGTCAGACTAATGAATATCTCAGTCTACATATTCTTGCATACATAAGTCATACCACTACCAAGTACATGGAGCACCACATCCAAGCAAGGGAATGATCTTGACTGTAGGGGGAAACAGAGATATCCTCTGGCACTGATACATTTCATTCCAGAAAGGTGAAATGTACTTAACAGCTGCACTTGGTGCTTAGGGTTAGCTAATTACACCACCGCAGGAAGTGTAGGTGCAAGCAGTTGACTCAAAACATCGCACCATGTGATATAGAAGCTATAAGGACCCGACTCCAGCGTGACAAGGACACCAAGGCATGAAGCTTGCACACATACTTCGCATTCTACGAAGAGCATCCCAACAGAAAAACGGTCCTACCACATTACTGCATGTACTACATACATGTTACATAAACTCAAAAGGTCACATTTTTTTCCAAACACAAAATAGCTTGCCATAAACAGTTATTTTATTGGGTTAAATATTTCTATATGATAATACTGCTGTGATGTTTTCCAACACAGTGTACAGTTTTGGAAACAAGTAGCCCGAATCACTTAAAAATCAGCTCCAGACAACAAGTGAAATCATTGAGTCAACTCCTAATGGTAACTGAAACTATGCAGAATATCCACTTAGTTTACTTTAATCTCAGCCTTATTAATTTTACAACTGAACTTTGGGTATGTAGAAAAATCAACCCTTGCAGTGGGAGCCCCCATGCCCCCACCCCCACACTGCAAGGGTTACATGCTCCTTAAGTCTAGGGTTAGAGAAATAAGTTAGAATACTTCTTTCTTGCTCTGGCACTTTCCTCCTCCTTTTGATATTCCTAGTTGTGTGCGGGTCCTCGTTATTCTCATGTACAGTGCAGGACTATTAGTAATGCATTGTACTTGATGGTATCAGTGTGCAATCATCAGCCAGTGTGCCTTATGCAGCGCACACACAGTCAGACTTTTCGACCGGACTTGTCCAACGGACCAAATCCAGCGGACAATCCGATCGTGTGTGGGCTTCACCGGACCTTCAGAGGACTTTTCCAGTTGCAAATCTGACGGACTTTAGATTTGGAACATGCTTAAAATCTTTACGTCGTAACTCTGCCGGACCCAGAAATCCGCTCCTCTGTATGCTAGTCCGACGGACAAAAACCGACACTAGGACAGCTATTGGCTACTGGCTATCAACTTCCTTATTTTAGTTCGGTGTACGTCATCACGTACGAATCCGTCAGACTTTGGTGTGATCGTGTGTAGGCAAGTCCGTTCGTTAAAAAGTCAGTCGGAAGTCCGTCGAAAGTCCGCTGGAATGTCTCTCGGACCAGTCCGGTCGAAAAGTCCGCCCGTGTGTACACGGCCTTAGGGTTCAGGGACCAGTTACATAGATGGAGAAGTCTGCCAGTGTGAGGAATAAAGTAAGTATTATACTTTATTCCTCCACTCCTAGTCTTAAGCATTTAACCCTTGCAATGTGTGTGTGTGTGTGTGTGTGTGTGGGGGGGGGGATACTGCAAGGGGTCATTTTTTTTTCCTGCCTAAATTGAGGTTTATAAATATGTCTCTGCAGCTCTCATATGCTGCATGGCATAATTTTACTTCCTTATAGCATTATTTTGTGCAATGCATTCCTGTGTGAGTGTCAGAAAGGAGCATACAACAGGTGGAACAGGGAATTTAAAAGCTCATTTCAGAAGTGAGGTCACCTAGTTCAGTACACCTAGGTCTAAACTTAAAAAAACAGAAACCAGGCAGATAGGTTGTGCTCCCTGTATGCATTTCAAGGGTAAATCTTAAGTTTTGACTGGACTGTGCCTTCCAGGTTCTTGTCAGAGTCATTACATCTAGTGGTGGACATCCATACTAAATGCCCCAATCACCCAGCAGTGAAAGTTAAAAGAGTAGACTGTGACAGGAGTGGTGTAGAGTTGGAGATGACCATAACTATAAAGTATATAACCATAACACTCTAGCTACAACTGTCACTACACTGCAACCATCAGTTTGCCATTTATTTAATAAAGAAGTGAGTCCCATGTATGCAGATTGCAGCAACCCTTATGAGTTTGAAAATGTCTTTTGGCTAAGTAAATAGAAGCTGAACTTTGCACATCATTTTCTCATCAGAAAAAACTTTATGAGTTTAAATCACACTGATAAGTTGATAGATATTTGAAATGCCTAACTTCACATAAAACGTTTATTGTTGTAAAAAATGGGTTTCAAATAGGAACCCCTGTCCATCTGTTCCCTTCACTTCCTGTCTCATAAATCTATACAGTGGGGACAAAGCTATAAAAACAAAAAAAAATAAGTAGGGGGAAAAGGATACAACATATGTTTAATTGTATTACTGTTTACGCTTTCCTGTCTTGGGGTTCCCCATTCCAGTCATATCTTGTCCTGGTGTATCTAGACTTAAGGCAAAATCTTCCCAACTGAGTTAAGGCCAACAGTTATAACTGGGCAAAAGTTTTCATGCTTCCCTCAAAAAAGATAAAAATTTTGACTGGAGTCACCTGGTGTCAAGCTGTAATGTTATTTTTGACCATAGAGCTTTTTAGCTATATTAGGTTGGATATCAGAGAAGTCAGCTAAATGTAGGGGGAAAAAAACATAGAAAAGCTAACACTAGACTCTACTAGACTCGGTATTACAGGACCTTGTTTTTCTTTGCTCCATTAACACCAACCACATAATTGAAGACAAATAGTTCCTTAATCCAAGACTGTCAGATAGTCAATGACCTTGAAGACAAACCTCAGTAGGAAGTTCTTATGAGGTAACAATAGCAAGCATTAGTGGAATGTCTATTGACAAGGTTTCTTGATATTAGGGTTGCCACCTGGCTGGTATTTTAAAGCTGATTCTTCGTGCCAATGTTATTAATAGAGAATAAAACACAATACTGAAGATATAATTGCTGTCTGGAGTTTTTTCCTATTATAGAAATAGCAGAACGGTTTTACTTCAGTCAGACATTTGACTTCCAAACTATTCTAAACTTTACATACCATGTAATTGTTTATAGTCAAATGGAAAGGAACATGAGCTAGGGCCCATATCTGCTGAGGGCAATGGTTGGTGAACACTAGGCCTATGTGTGGTAGAGGTGGGTTAGACGCTGCTAATTTTACTGGTAAAGTAGACTTGCCATAATGGAATTATAGTGACCTCCATCTGAAAGCACTAGCTGTTGGGTTGTTATACTGACACACTAGTCCTTATCAGAAAATCTGTTCTGGGTCATTGGCTCAAAGTGAGCTGATTTACCCACCTAAAGGTTTGTATTTCTGTTCATACATTTCTGAGTTACACAGTTTTACCACACAGCATAGCCCTGTTTAGCAGGACAGTCGCTCTAACTTTTCACTGATGCACTTCAGTAACACTTACAGGTCTTCTACACACTTGTAACCTGTGACAGAACAGCGAAAGGAGAAGCAGCAGACTGGTGTGCTCTTCTCTCTGTCACTCTGCTCTCTACTCCTATCAGCATGCTTATTGCACTGCAGCACAACTGATTGCCAGCTTGCCCTGCTTCTCCAGCCTCCAAGCTGAGCTCTGCTGTACAAGAAGCTGATACCAAGTTAATTTAAGTTGCTTAAACATAGTTACACTGTTTGTGTTAAAAAAAAAAAAAACATTTAAGATAATATTAAGAGTATATTAATATTACAAAGCATTATAATTCAATTTCACAATGTTCAGCTTTAATATTGGTAGGTGACATTTTCAGAGTATATATATATATATATATATATATATATATAAACACACATACATACATACACACGCAAACACACACACACACATATACACACGGAAAATACATTATATGTATTTGATTTTTTAGTGCTTTCAATAAATGCTTTTCTGCCTATTGTATGCAGGTAATCACATTTTCCAAACCCTGCCTTTTATGCACCGTTTGCAACTTACAAATTGACTGACCAACCTGATGTTATTTCTCACTCAAGAACCATATTACATTCCACAAAAACTATAAACAAAAAGAGAAACTGCAAGCAACAAAATATTGATCTAAACTATGGAAATTAGCGAGTCATCAAGAAAAGAGAGCTTGGAAATACAAATGTTCACTAATTACTGTACATAAATAAATATGCATCTTTTGAGCTGTCAATATACGGATTGATAGAATAGTACTAAATATAAACTGGCGGTGACCAAAGCAGGAAGTAATGCCCTGTACACACGACCGGTTTTGCCGTCGGAATAAACTCTGAAGGTTTCTCCGACGGAAGCGGTCTTGCCTACACAAGGTCACACCAAAGTCCAGAACGTGGTGACATACAACACGTACGACAGGGCTAGAAAAAGAAAGTGCAATAGCCAGTAGCCAATAGCTTCCGTCTCGTACTTGCTTCAGAGCAAGCGTCGTTTTTGGTACATCGGAACAGCATACAGACGAGCGGGTTTCCCGATAGGAATTGGTTCTGTCGGAAATATTTAGAACATGTTTCATTTCTAGGTCTGTCAGAATTTTTGAAAAAAAAAGTCCGATGAGGCACACACATGATTGGAATAGACGATGAAAAGCTTCCGTCTGACTATTTCTGTTGGACATTCCGCTCGTGTGTACACGGCATAAGAGGAAATCCCTTCAAAGTGAAGGAATCCATGGTTGTCATCAAGGTCACCATAACTAGTGTCCACATTAAAAGATTTCTCCTCTAATTCCTGTTCTGGTGACAACCCGAAATTTTACATTTTCTGTCACTTTCACTTTGGTTGATAACGGTATACAGGACAAATAAAGAGAGTGGATCTCCCTAAAGGGTACACAGACAGCAATAAAAACCTGACTGTTTTATTTCCTCTCCACTCTATCCAAGACTAAAAAAATGTTTGCCTTTAATTATACTTAAATACATTATCTATTTTTGAGCCATTCCAAAATCTTATCACACAGTACCAAAAACTGTACCCCTTAAAAATGTCATTACAAGTAACTTATTTAACTTGAATGTTCTAATTTGTCGATGTGTATTGATATCACCAAAAAATAATTATGGGATGACAAATAAAAAACCCAAACATATACAGTGCCTTGAAAAAGTATTCACACCCCCTTGAAATTTTCCACATTTTTGTCATGTTACAACCAAAAACATAATTGTATTTTATTGGGATTTTATATGATAGACAAACACAAAATGGCACATAAATGTGAAGTGGAAGGAAAATGTTAAATAGTTTTCAATTTTTTTTACAAAAAAATATCTGAAAAGTGCGGCGTGCATTTGTATTCAGCCCCCTTTACTCTGATACCCCTAACTAAAATCTAGTGGAACCAATTGCCTTCAGAAGTCACCTAATAATTAAATAGAGTCCACCTGTGTGTAATTTAATCTCACTATAAATACAGCTGTTCTGTGAAGCCCTCAGAGGTTTGATAGAGAACCTTAGTGAACAAACAGCGTCATGAAGGCCAAGGAACACACCAGACAGGTCAGAGATAAAGTTGTGGAGAAGTTTAAAGCAGGGATAGAAAAATATCCCAAGCTTTAAACATCTCACAGAGCACTATTTAATCCATCATCCAAAAATGGAAAGAGTATAGCACAATGGCAAACCTACCAAGACATGGCCGTCCACCTAAACTGACAGGCCGGGCAAGGAGAGCATTAATCAGAGAAGCAGCCCATGGTAACTCTGGAGGACCTGCAGAGATCCACAGCTCAGGTGGGAGAATCTGTCCACAGGACAACTATTAGTCCTGCACTCCACAAATCTGGCCTTTATGGAAGAGTGGTAAGAAGAAAGCCATTGTTGAAATAAGCCATAAGAAGTCCCGTTTGCAGTTTGCGAGAAGCCATGTAGGAGACAGAGCAAACATGTGGAAGAAGGTGCTCTGGTCAGATGAGACCAAAATTGAACTTTTTGGCCTAAAAGCAAAACGCTATGTGTGGCGGTAAACTAACACTGCACATCACCCTGAACACACCATCCCCACCGTGAAACATGGTGGTGGCAGCATCATGTTGTGGGGATACTTTTCTTCAGCAGGAACAGGGAAGCTGGTCAGCGTTGATGGAAAGATAGATGGAGCCAAATACAGGGCATTCTTAGAAGAAGACCTGTTAGAGTCTGCAAAAGATTTGAGACTGGGGCGAAGGTTCACCTTCCAGCAGGACAACAACTCTAAACATACAGCCAGAGCTACAATGGACTGGTTTAGATCAAAGCATATTCATGTTTTAGAATGGCCCAGTCAAAGTCCAGACCTGAGAATCTGTGAAAATTGCTGTTCACAGATTCTCTCCATCCAATCTGACAGAGGTTGAGCTATTTGCAAAGAAGAATGGGCAAAAATGTCACTCTCTAGATGTGCAAAGCTGGTAGAGACATCCCCAAAAAGACTTGCAGCGATAGGTGGTTCTACAAAGTATTGACTCAGGGGGCTGAATACAAATGTACACCACACTTTTCAGATATTTATTTGTAAAAAAATGTTGAAAACCATTTATCATTTTCCTTCCACTTCACAATTATGCGCCACTTTGTGTTGGTCTATCACATAAAATCCCAATAAAATACAGTTACATTTTTGGTTGTAACATGAAAAAATGTGGAAATTTTAAGGGGTGTGAGTACTTTTTCAAGGCACTGTATACTCACCTAGCTGCCTGCAGCATTGATCCAGTGCTGCATCTGTCCCTGGCCAGCACTACACCGAGAACTGATTAATCGAAGACCACTGATAACTCAGTTCTCGGGTCTGCTCTGAGCACACAGCAGTGACTATGTGCTCTCACTGGAGCGCTGGGGAGGGGGAGGGGGAGGGAGCTGCTGGCTCAGGCTCTCAGCGACATGCTAAAAGGCTAAACTAGCTGCTGGTCAGGTAACTGGGTGGATACAATAATGTCGGGATCCCTGCAGAGCCTGGACCGGTTGTGTTATGTCAGCCGACAGGGAACTTTGGCCCGCTGTTGGCTGAATCTGGGTCAAAGGAGTGCAGAACTAAGTGAACTCCTGTGACCCACAGGAGAAGTATGGCCATACTTTTCCTTTAAGCCCTCTTTCACAAGGGACGTACACGTACTACAGTGTAGACCCGTGCAATGGCCGTGTTTACCCCCACAGGGACGCACAGGTGTTCTGTACATCCCGATGCAGGCAGTCCCATTCATGTCAATATGGACACGGCGGCTGCACGAACACAACACTATTCCCAATTTGTCACCCGCATGTGGATGTGTATTCCCGCACTCACACAGGGTACATTTGGGGCACCTCATGGATGTCAGATTGGGAGCAGCACCTATTTCCTTTTAGCCCCTGAATCTCAATTGACAAGAATGGGAATGCCTGCAAGGGGATGCCCAGAACACCTGTGCATCCCCATGTGGATAAGCATTGGGTTCACACGCGAGTACACTGTAGTATGTGCGAATAAGGCCTTTTTATGTGCTATACAGCTGATTGGCATTGAGGTCATTAAAACCATATGAAAAAAATATTCATGCTGAAGGACAATTACTGTAACTTGGTGCATTGTGGATTACACCACTTTGCATAAAAATTGTAAATCTCCAACTTTCCCTCTAATTGGTGGAGAGCAAAAAGCATACTTATAACCTGTGTGACACGCATAGCAAGATAACAGCACTGTACACCCGAGAGTGGTGAAATCACCTCTAAATGGTAAATTTCTACTGCCCTTGCCAAAAAATCCACTATGGTATATCAGAGGATGTGGTGCCTTCTGTTAAAGAAACCTGTACTGTAATATAGAAAATTACTAGCAAGGTCAATTTACAGGAAAATTACAGTATAATTCAATGAGGGCATGTTAAGTGAATTATCGCAGTGTTTCGCTTGAAGTCATTTTTATGTGACTTTGAACATTTGCAGTATATTTGTGCTTTCCATAATTGTGTCATTGTGTTATTTCTACCTATTTAAAGCTTGCCACTAGAGGGAGCAAACTCTCAATATGAAAGTACTTCATTTACCTTCTTAAAGTGGAACTCCAGGAAAACAAAGTATTTTCTTTAATTGTGATTGGTCTAGAGAAGTTATATGTAATACTTTGACAACTATGTCCAGAAAGTGGCTGGGGTGCTAAAAATGTTTGTTTTATTCCTGAATGATACTAGTGTCAGTTACTAACTGCCACTCAGACTGACCATTTCTACTATTGTACAGTGAAGAAGCGAGATGCCGACTTTCCCCCTTCCTCTCTCCTCATCCATTTACAAAAAGTCTTGTATTCTTTCCACTGAATACAAGGGCGTTCTGCAATTGGATGAATGCATCCCATAGACGCAACGAAGTTAGAGAAAATCTCCGAACATGAAGGAGAGCAGGTTTGTTGCCATGAGTTGCAGCACTGCGCATTAATGTGTGCATTCTAGTACATGTCGCCACAATACACAAGTGCTCATTTGTACTTTTGTAAACCTAAAATCTAAAAAAAAAAATCTATATTAAGATCAAAATCTACAATAATATAATACATGAAGAGTAGTACATTACATTAAAAAACAACCTACAACATTGCATTTCCTTATTTTCCTTGTTTTTTTGCTGCACGCCATTTGCTGAAAAATTACAGGTTCTCTTTAAGAGCACAAAATATTTTTTCACAATTTTTTTTATGCATTTACTTTTAGTGCTTTTGGGATACATGTCAATATTTCTTCTTCATAGCATCAGTAAAGCAAAAAATAATATTTTGCAAAGGCATAATCAAGCAAAAAGACTTAGGGATAGGGTGTATCAGGCAATAATAGTATGGGGTGGTATACAGGTAATTTCCTATAACAAAATTAATTCACTTTTCAGTCTATGATTTTCTAAACAAAACAACAACTTTTTAGATGACATTTATCTGAAAAAGTAAGGTTGCCATAGAAACAACAAAACTGAAAGGACTTGTACCACTAGTGTAGAACTATCTGTCGGGATAACAGTGTGAGTTTTTTGGCCTCTTCCTATAAACAACAAAAGCCTTTTCTGTTTTCGGCCACTGGGGGCGCTGCTACGAGCACATCTCTCAGGGAATCTATCAAAATGTGTAAAAAAAAAAAAGTTGCCAGCATGAAATGAGTTACCATGGCAGCTAGAAGAGTGATATTTAATTATTGCAGTGAGGGTAATCTTTTGGCTAGGTGGAATAATATCACAATTAAAAAAAATTGGCCTTAGAAAAAGCAGAAGTGACCAGACAAAACACGGATTATTTGCAAATGTTTGGCCATGCATTTTATAGAAAAATAGCCCCAGATAATAAAATGATTCACAGTAATTGCAGATAATAAAATGAAGTATAATATCCACAGCACATAAGACACACCTGGATTTTATAATATTAAAAAAGTCAGTGCACCCAAAGCAGGTACAGTAAAACCTTGGTTTGAGAGAGTTTTGCAAGACAAGCACTTTTTTTTTTAATAAATCTTGACTTGATATACAAGCGATGTCTTGATATACAAGCAGCGTCATGTCACAACTGAGTATAAAAGAGAAGACACGCGCCTCTAAGTGTAACAATAGGGTTACATAATCCCCAAATTCAAGATATTAACAGTAACTTACAAAGCCATCCACGTCCTGGCCCCCAGCTACATCTCTAACCTAGTCTCAAAATTCAAATCAAATCATCCCCTTCGCTCCTCCCGAGACCTCCTGCTCTCTAGCTCCCTTGTCACCTCATCCAATGCTCGCCTTCAGAACTTCTTCCAAGCCTCTCCCATCCTCTGGAATGCTCTACCCCAATCTATCCAACTTTCTGTCTACTTTCAGACAATCCCTGAAAACTCATCTCTTCAGAGAAGCCTATCTGGCCCCACCTAACAACTGTACATTTATTTTCTCCATCAGCACACCCCACACAGTTATTACCTCTTGTATCTCTCGACCTTCCCTCTTAGATTGTAAGCTCTAAGGAGCAGGGCCCTCTGATTCCCTACTGTATTAAAGTGTATTGTATTTGTAATGTCTACCCTCAAGTTGTAAAGTGCTGCGTAAACTGTCAGCGCTATATAAATCCTGCATAATAATAATACTGTAACAAATAACTGCAGCAATGTGATTTGGCCCTTAAAGGGGTTGTGAGCCCTCGTGTATTTTCACCTTAATGCATCTTATGCATTAAGGTGAAAAAACACCTTGCAGGCCCCCCCCCGTTTTACTTACCTGAGCCCAGAATTTCCGTCGGCGCGTCCCCACCGTCCCTCTCTCCACGGGTTCCCGGTTCTTGATTGGAGCCATTGGCTCCCGCTGCTGTAAATCAAATCCAATGACGCGGGCGCCAGGGGGCAGGGCCCAATCCTGCATTCGGCCTCTATGGAAGCCGAATGCTGGACTCGGGAGCGCGCCCGCAAGGTAACCCCCTGGGAGAGCACTTCTCCTAGAGGGTTATCTAATGTGGGAAGAGCCACAAGAGCCACCGAGGGACCCCCGAAATGGATGTTCAGGGCCACTGAGCTGCACAGTGGAGGTAAGTATGACATGTTTGTTATTTTAAAAAAATAAAAAACAATCCCTTAGTATCACTTTAATAGTTTAATACATATGATTTTGCCATATGATAATAAAGTTTTAGTAAATTATCAAAAAGCAGCAAACAGTATGGAATATGTTTTTTTTTATTATAAATATTTAAAAATAGAAGTTGCTTAAAAAGCACAACAAACATTTAGGCCTTTTGTCTTTTGAGTCCACGCAAAGTCCGTTCCGGTGTATATCCCATGCTCGGAAAGCCCAGGTGCTCTGTACTGTTTCAGAAATGAATGACTGTGTGCAGTTGTACTTGGATATATGGTGCTGCTCACTAAAACACAAGTATAGCATACAGGCATATGTAAAAAAATAGAAAATGTTGAGTCTTTTGCATACACTTGTACACTATACTCATGTTTACAGAAGCACCAGTGTATATCCGTTCATGTCTATGGACGGCTGTACACAGCAGGGGCTCAGACTCTCGCTGCTGCTGTAAATGGAATGTGAACAATGTGTTATAGGAATTAAAGAGAAATTCTGGGTAAAACACGTGAATGTCCAGTGCTATCCAATCACTTTGCCAAGTTAGTATATTAATTCAGTTCTCCTTAAGAGGTTAGTTCACCTATACTCATTTTTTACAAAAACATGCAGTGCTCCGTTTTGTAAAAGAATGCTTACTTTTTTCAGATTCTCATTACACTGTCCTCCTTTCTCTGTCCTGCAGATGGCAGTAAGTACCCAGCGTTGGATGGACAGCCCCAGAATCTCACAGATGAGCTTTGTTTGCTACCCACGCATGCGTAGTCTGCCCTCTCTCGCAGCTCAGCGTTCTGCCAGAGTGAAAGAGAGAGGACTGCACATGTGCGAGTAGGAAACAATGCTCGTTTGAGAGTTTTGGGAAACACGCATCTTACGTGAAGTACATCCTACCATGCAGGTCAGAGAGGGGAGGACTGAGTAATGAGCATCTGAAAAAGTAAGCATTCTTTTTCAAAATAGAGTACTACATGTTAAAGAGTATCTATGGTCAAAATATGAAATCATATATTCATTTCCACATTGTATTTCTATTTTTTTCTAGCCCACTCCTATTATTATAAATGACCCTGAAGTTTTTAAACATACTTTATGAAGAACCCCACTCATTTACATCATTGAATTCTGTGACGTGTTCACTATGCGCTGTGAGTAGGCACTGCTGTGTCACACATTTCATAGAGCCTGCCTTCTGAACTACAGAGGTGCTGAGAGGAGGAGTTTCAGGAGGCGGAGTCAGTACAGGAATAACAGCTTGCAGACAGCAAGGTACCATGGGATATGTAGTCCTTAGAAATTAAAAGTGAACAGCAGGGGAGAAGCTGCAAAGCATACAGGGAATCTGGGAAGTTGTGGAAAGAAAAGGCCAGCAGACAGGCAGTACCCACAACATGAAAAGAGATTGTCCAAGTAGGTTTATAGTGGATTGTCAACTAATACTATTGTTTGTACTGTTATTACAATGCTGATGTTATAAAATGAAAGTGTGTGCTGTGACCACAGATCTCTTTTAGGATATTCGCACAAGTGGTGCTCTCTGAAGTTTGATCCATGTTCAGATCGCTCATCAGAGAGTATTTGACAAGCGGTGTATCACCTCCTTACTGCCTGATTTAAGCCTCTGATTGCCACACTCATACCTTCCAACTTTTTGAGATGAGAATGGGGGACACCTATTAGCTAAAATATGTAGGCAAAGGACTCCCCTCTGCCACACCCCTTAAAAGGTGCATTAGCCCTCGTTCACATTGGAGCGATTTGTCATGCGATTTGACAGGTCAAATCGCATGACAAGTTTCAGCCTATTGCTGGCAATGGCACTATTTCAATCGGTGTGATGCTGACTTTGCGGCGCCGCACCAATTTGCAAAAGTAGTTCCTGCAGTACTCTTGAGAATTTCAGGTTTGACTTAATAGACATCTGTGCATGAAGCCACATAGATGCCTTTAAGTAGCACCTGAAATCACACTGACCTGCCACTTCAAGTGAACTAGCATGATTTCAAAGTATCATCAATGTGAACCAGGGCTTTTACAAAAAAAATTTGTTAAACCCACAAGAGCACTTTTTTCTACCACTACTAGTCCCTTAAACTAGCTTTTGAAATTCACAAATGCAGCACTTTAGAAATTGGATAATAGGTTTGGGAAACACTTATTGAAAGACAGAAAGTGCATTTTCTATAAAACTATAAAGATCAGACCAAAATGAGGGACAAATGAGGAGGAAAGAGGGACTGTGTTCTAAATCATGAACGGATCCTCAAAATCAGGGACAGTTGGGACCAGTGGCGGCCCGTGCACTGTGGGTGCACGGGCGCCGCCACCCCATCCATGCACCCGGCCCCTTTCAGGACGCCGGACGCATGGATTCCTATGGCGGGGGTGGTACTTTTTGAAGCACCTGATTAGAGCCAGAGGCCCTAATAGGCTTCAAAATAGGGTGGGCTCAGGGCGCAGAGAGTTCGCCCTGATCCCACCCAATTGTATGACAATAGCAAATTAATTTTCGCTATATTCACACTAACCTTCCTCCCCGCCAATCAGGAAACAGGGCGTCAGACCTGTTTCCTGATTGGCCAAAGCTTCAGGCCACCCTATTGGATGCCTGGCGCTTAGGAAGACACGTGCTGGCTGCATATGATGGGCACAGGTGGTTGCATATGATGGGCACAGGTGGCTGCATATGATGGGCACAGTGGCTGCATATGATGGGCACAGGTGGCTGCATTTTATGGGCACAGTGGCTGCATTTTATGGGCACAGGTGGCTGCATATGATGGGCACAGGTGGCTGCATATGATGGGCACAGATGGCTGCATATGATGAGCACAAGTGGCTGCATATGATGGGCATAAGTGGCTGCATATGATGGGCACAAGTGGCTGCATATGATGGGCACAGTGGCTGCATTTGATGGGCACAAGTGGCTGCATTTGATGGGCACAAGTGGCTGCATATGATGGGCACAAGTAGCTGCATTTGATGGGCACAAGTGGCTGCGTTTGATGGGCACAATGGCTGCATATATTGGGCACAAGTGGCTGCATATGATGGGCACAAGTGGTTGCATATCATGGGCACACGTGGCTGCATATGATGGGCAAAATGGCTGCATATCATGGGCACAGAGGCTGCGTTTGATGGGCACAATGGCTGCAATTGATGGGCACAGTGGCTGCATTTGATGGGCACAGTGGCTATATTTGATGGGCACAGTGAGGATGCAATTGATGGGGGGGGTTTCAGTATTTTTCAGTTTGTTTGCACTCCCCCAAAAATTTTGAGCACCAGCCGCCACTGGTTGGGAGCTCTGCCCACTAGCGTGCAGTATCCACGTGCATTGCACACTTACAGGGCACTTGCAGAACATTATGAGAGGCATAATTCCAGCTGCGGCTGCAGCATGTGTACACTTCTGCCCATTGCCTCTGCAGCTAAACAGGGTAGCAGTTGGGGGCGCTAAAGTTGCAGCTCAACCACAGGGGTTTTCTGCTTACCTTACTGCACAGGTCAATGAGCCCTTAATTTACTCAGGTTGCTGTAATCCATATTAAGGTTCTTAGCAAAAGTAAGAGAGGGTAAACTAAGCCTTCATTATCCTTTGCCGAAATGATTACAGCAAACTGAAATCTGACGCCATGTGTCTTAGCACGGCTGGACCAAATAACCCTGAAAATAGAAAATGAATACAAACACATTAGAGATTTGCCTTGACACCCTGTAGTGGCAAAAGAGCCTGCAGCAGGCATTGTCTATGTCTTTCATCAGGGAAAATCCTCATAGGAAACCATGAGAAGGCCAGAATGAACAGAAACACGTCTTCACCACCTTACTATTTTCCTGAGTCTTTTTCTAGTTTCACAAATCTCATTAATTACGTGTGAGCAGACAAAATAATTCAGGAATGACAGGTGCTGTTGACAATAGTTAAGTGCTTTTGTATGTCTCAGCACCATGTCTGTCAAAGAGGGCTCCAGACCTATTCAGACAATGCCAATGTACATAGACTTCAAGTGAAGCAGAATGCTCTCCTGCCTTGTGATTTGTCCACGGGCAGAAACCACATATACCACCAAATATAATGAACAAAGTTAGCCAAGACACTTCTAGTCCTGTGCTGTCTGGTACATACAATTACATTACAGTATGATGTGAATCCTCCTCATATGCCTGCATCTTGGATAACAATTAAAAGGGGAAGAATAGGTTATATTTTATTGTCTTTACTTATTTTTTTAGATAATATTTATGTATGGTGTTAACATTTTTGCAATGTGCACTATATTTTTTAACTGCTGTATGAAGTATAGTGATATGTAGATTAGCCACTAGAGGGAGCTTTGAGAGGCTTCATGTAACTACTGGGTTGCTTCCAACTCTAGAGTAGCCATGAGCTCAAACATGTTGGGATCCTTGTCATCGATCCTGCCAGGAAGCTGTCACTGTTCTCAGCCAATCATAACTGGCCAAGACATTCCCTGTCCTGCAAATGCACCTATGCACGTCCCTTATATACATGACGCTGCAGGGAAGAGAAGGCCTCGGCCGCTTATGATTGGCCAAGTACAGTGACGGCCTCCTGGCGGGATCACTCAGGATAAATCCAAGCATGCCTGAGCTCATCCCTACTCTTGAGCTGTTAAGGCTGACTACTAAAGAGATTGGGATTCTTCATTACAATCCATTTACAGCAGCAGCGAGAGTCTTCAAATATCCAAATCAGGTGAAAAGAAAATCAATAAACACCCAATTATGTGCAAATGCTTTTCACATGATTGAATAATTAAAATGAATATTTTTTTAGGGTTTAGGGTTAAGTTCCACTTTAACCACTTGACCTCTGGAAGATTTACCCCCCCCCTTCATGACCAGGCCAATTTTATGCGATACGGCACTGTGTTACTTTAGCTGGCAATTGCGCGATAATGCAAAGCTGTACCCAAATAAAATTTGTATAATTTTGTTCCCATAAATAGAGCTTTCTTTTGGTGGTATTTTATTAGCACTGCGTTTTTTATTTTTTTGCGCTATAAACAAAAAAAAAATAGTTTCCATAGATTTAGGCCAAAATGCATTCTGCTACATATTTCTGGTAAAAAAAAAAAAATCTCAATAAGCATATATTGATTGGTTTGCACAAAAGTTATAGCGTCTACACATGATAGGATATATACTGGAATTTTTATTTATTTATTTTTGTATACTAGTAATGGCAGCGATCAGCGACTTAAAGCAGGACTGCGATATTGCGACGGACAGTCAAACACTAACAGTAACCTTCCCCCCTGTCAAAACAGAGATCTGCCTTATTTACATAGGTAGATCTTCGTTCTGTGTCTCTGCCGGATGATCAGCAGGTGCCGGAGGACATCCAGTAAAACCCGCGAATCAGCTTCTGCTACGAGTAATCACAGCAGAGGCAGACCGGCAGTGGCGCGCGTGTGCGCCCCCTAGCAGTTAACTGTACCTGAGCACCACAAATCCAAAACATTATTTGATTCATTTTTAATATTCAAAGAGAACTCACTCATCCATTCATATCTCCCTGCTTTATTTTGTTGATAAATCACTTTGAAAAACACCCTCCTGGCATTTCCAGTGGAGTTGTAAGGTTTTTTTTATCTTAATGCATTCTATGCATTAAGATAAAAAAAAACTTCTGTGTGTAACAGCCCCCAGCACCCCCTAATTACTTACATGAGCCCCATCTCTCTCCAGCGATGTCTACGAATGTCTATGCTGTCCTGGACACTCCTGATTGTCTGAGACACAGCAGCAGCGTCATTGGCTCCTGCGGCTGTCAATCAAAGTCAGTCAGCCAATCAGGGGAGAGAGGGGGTGGGGCCGGGTTGGGGCTCCGTGTCTGAATGGACACTCGGAGCTGTGACTCGGCTCCAGTGCCCCCATAAGAGGCTGCTGACTGTGGGGGCAATCAATAGGAGGGAGGGGCCAGGAGCAGAAAAGAGGGATCCAAGAAGAGGAGGATCCAGGCTCCTCTGTGCAAAACCAACTGCACAGAGGAGGTAAGTATATATTTAAGAAAAAAAAAAAAAAAAAAAGACTTTACAATTATTTTAAGTAAGGGCAGATGATTCATGTAGCATTTACTTCCTGGAATCCACCTGCTCTTAGCTCAGGCAGCCAGGAAAGAGGCTGTTACTCTTGGACGCCTCCTGGCCATATAAACAAACCTCTTATTCACGCTGTATGGACCTTTGCGTCCCTTTAGGGGTAGCCAAAACGTTTTCTATTAGTTCTGGGTAGAGTAGGAAAGGTTTGAAACCCCTATCAGTTTCTTTAGTTGTCCATGTTCCACAGGGGAGATTTTCCTTCACTTCCTGTCACAAAGACACAACAGTAAGTAAGATAAATGCACTGATTTACCAAGGGAGTTGAGAATGTTCACATGAGTTATCCAATCATGTGCAGGTGAAATAAGTAAACAGGAATTTACTTTTTACACTGCTTGGATAACTGAGATATGCAAACAATTTTCTCCACTCTTTTAGTAAATTCACTTTGTAGAAAGCTGTCACCAGATGAGGACAGAAAAAAAAAAAAAGCAACACGCAAAATACGTGATAACTGCAAAAACGCAGGTTTAAAAACGCAAAATGCGCCTAAAAACCGCATCAACCGCTAGATGTGAACCTAAACTAACACTGATTTTTGTAATTGTTTTTTACTGATCTAAATGCGATGTTAGCGTACTGAGATTTATATGCCTGTGTGATCAGTAAAAAAAAAGCCGGAATACCTAAAAACAAGGCATTTTTGGTGTATGAAGGATCCCGCGCATATTTGTCTATTAAACATTTAAAATAATATATATTTAATGAGGGAATAACATGTCCTTATTGATGAGGTAGACTGTGTGTTTAAAAGCTGCTGTACTTGTACCTAGCCAAAACCGCCATCAATATAGCCTTTCAAGTCCCCTATACTCTAATGTGATAGCATTACTACTGTAATTGCAGCTTCAAAGTGCTTTCCTTACAGCTCGCTATCCATATTAGGTAGCAACTTACAATTTTAAAAAATGACATATAGAATTAAGTCTGTCACTAGCACTGCAATGTTTGTTTCCCATAGTCTCCCTATAAGATATTTTTTTATCTGTTGATCCTGCCAGCAAGTCAGTTATTCTTCAACTTTCTTTACCTTTTGTCTACCAAGATATATTAATAAACATCCTGGTATTCAAGGGGTTAAAGCTGCTGCTGCTGCTACCATGAGCTTGCTATTGATTTTTAGAGCTGGCTAAGGGATTTCAGGTAAAAGAATTATTTGCATTCTGTGAAAAACATCCATGGCTTCTTGTTCAGGGAATAAATAAAAAAAAAAAACCTTGCATTGGGTCCCCCTGTACTGCAAGGGTTAAATTGAACTCTGTGCACAAAAAAATTAATTTAACTATATTCCTCAATAGCCACAAAGAATATACGTCTCCTTTGTGTGCACCAAAAACCTTTGCAAACCGAGTTATTGTCTTGTAAACACAGCTGTGACATCATCACTGTGCTCTCCATAGACTGTGCAGAGAGCAGTGCTGTGGGAGGTGCCCAGCAGGCTCCACCCACAACAGGCTGACTGCAGAAAACTACAGGAAGGGGCGGAGACAAGACCAGTCACCCTGCACAAGCAGTGACTGGTCTTTATTACAGGAAGCTTCAAACACAGAGGTAAAGTTTCACACTGGATTACTGCACAGATCTGGAAGAAATACATTAGGCACACCAAGATTCAAATATGAATACACACATCTCTTATATTTAAACAATATTTGCTTATCCTGGGTTCAGCTTTAAAAGGGTGTTAAACCCTGGGGTACAGGAAAAGGCTGTAATATTTCCTTTATTCCTCGCTCCCCCAGCCACCAGAGACAAGATCAAGTTGTGGAAGAGCAGGCCAAGAGACGGTGGAAGTGACCTTTACATTGTACATTTACAGGGTCATTAATGAGCAATCAGCAGTGGAAAATCAGCAGTCTGGGTTTTGATTTAATTCCTAATCTCCTTTGCAGAAGTTCACATCACTGTAGTGCAGGGGTCTCCAACTGGCGGCCCTCCAGCTGTTGCGAAACTACAATTCCCACGAGGCATTACAAGGCTGACAGTTACAAGCATGACTCCCACAGGCAGAGGCATGATGGGACTTGTAGTTTTCCAACAGCTGGAGGGCTGCTAGTTTGTGACCCCTGCTGTAGTGTGCTCGGATATGGCACATCACTATTTAAAGGTAACCCTCTGAGAGTAATGTGAAGGCTGCATGGCCAAATGCCCTTCTCTTTGTGGCACAAACGTATTTCCAGTGCGGATTACTCAGCATTCTACAATGTTTCTTTAGCAGCATTGTGATGTCATCTCCAAAAGATTTATAAGCCCCAATGTTTTGTATTGTGATTTTATTTATATTATATTATAATACATTATATTATATTACATTATATTATATGATATTATTTCTGGTTGTGCAGCCTCTAACCTATGTTGTGCCCTGTTGCTCTATGAGTGCACAAAAAAAAAGGAATCTGTTATATGTGGATTAATTAATGATGGCACAAGAAGTCCTGTGCGATTAATTAAGGACTCCCTGTAAGGAATCCTCCAGTATAACGACATGTCCAGGAAGGGTGATTCACATGACACATGATATTCTGTCAATCCCGACAGCTCCCTCAGACACCCAGAAATGTCAGCACTCAGTCACACAGGACACTTCCTTTGATATGATATCATGTCCTTCAGACATGGGCCAGTGCCAAACAAGTGCTCTGAACGTGTGTATTTAGGCACAAGAAGCAGACACTCCCTTTGGCACCGCACAAAAATCACCACTACTAATGATCTATGTTATTATTACATATAGAAAGTCTTTCTTAAATTAATTTTAATTAAAAAAAAAGTTAACACTGATGTTGGTGGCACAGGCAAACGCTGCTGAAACCGCAAAAATAAATAAATAAATAAATAAATAAATAAATAAATAAATATATATATATATATATATATATATATATATATATATATATATATATACATTCACTGGCCACTTTACTACTGTTCAATTGCTTGATAACACAAATTGCTAATCAGACAATCATATGGCAGCAACTCAATGCATTTAGGCATCTAGACGTGGTGAAGATGACTTGCTGAAGTTCAAACCGAGCATCAGAATAGGGAAGATTCAAGTGACTTTGAAGGTGGCATGGTTGTTGGTGCCAAATGGGCTGATCTGAGCATTTAAAAAACTACTGATCTACTGGGATTTTTACGCACAACCATCTCTAGGATTTACAGAGAATGGTCTGAAAAAGAGAAAATATCCAGTGAGCGGCAGTTATGTGGACAAAAATGCCAGGCTTCCCAAAATTGGACAATAGAAGATTGGAAAAACGTTGCATGTTCTGACGAGTCTAGATTTCAGCTGCGGTATTCAGATGGTAGGGTCAGAATTTGGCATAAACAACATGAAAGCATGGATCCATTCCACCTTGTATCAACTATTCAGGCTGATGGTGGTGGTGTAATGGTGTGGGGGATATTTCCTTGGCACACTTTGGGCCCCTTACTACCAATTGAGCATCATTTAAATGCCACGGCCTACCTGAGTATTGTTGCTGACCATGTCCATCCCTTTATGACTACAGTGTACTCATCTTCTGATGACTACTTCCAGCAGGATAATGCACCATGTCACAAAGATCAAATCATCTAAAACCGGTTTCTTGAACATGACAATGGGGTCCCTGTACTCCAATGACCTCCACAGTCACCAGATCTCAAACCAATAGAGCATCTTTGGGATGTGGTGGAACGGAAGATTCGCATCATGGATGTGTAACCGACAAATCTGCAATTGCGTGATTCTCTCATGTCAATAAGGACCAAAATTTCTGAGGAATATTTCCAACACCTTGTTGAATCTATGCCATGAAGAATCAGGGCAGTTCTGAAGTCAAATATTGGTCCAACCCAGTACTAGCAAGGTGTACCTAATAAAGTGGCCAGTGAGTGTATATATATATATCTATATATATATATATATATAGATATATAGATATAGATATATCATAGTTCTCTAAAAAAAAAAAAAAATCTAACCAGGAAAACTTTTCAGTGTTTCTTTTTGCCAAATGTTGTAATTCCCCAGTATTATCTGAATATTTAAACTCTGCCATTATAACATTAAAACCCAATTCTTTCCAAAACTATTCAAACCTTCAAAAGTTCACTTTAAATGCATGAAATCTGTCCCTCATTTGGAAATGTCCCTCTTTTCACATAAGCTTACCTTTTTCAACCATTTTACCCTAGAGGAACCTTTAAAATAATTTTCAGGTCTCAAAGAACCTTTGCTCAATGTAATTTATTGAGGTGCGGGGGGCGGGGGGGGGGGTGAAGACTGCCCCTTACAATTGTGGTCAGGGAAGAATTTGCCCCCGTTTTGACAAAAAATGTGTAGCACCACTCAAAGTGCAAACTCTAAACAAGTCCATGAACTATAATAAGTGCATAAAGTCCCAAAATTAATTTCTTCACACTAAGTCAGGGAAGTGAACAGTGAAATCCACCATCCACCGCCATATCACGTGTGTTAACACTTCCAAAAGTGCTCAGGAAACCAGCCACCAATTCCATGTGAATTCAACACTCACCGGAACTCAGGGCTGTCAGGGCTGTTGTCACAGCACAAACACCTGTGACACATAAGAAATCCCTCTAGAGTACATTCACTGATCATCATTCAATGGCTCCTTCTGATGAACTCCAGCTAGGGCAGATAAAGCTCACCACAAGCCAAAAGTAATTACCTACATTGCAGTAGTTTTAATAAAATTAGGTTAAAAGCGCAAACAAACATGTAAAAGGTACAAATCACTCACATTGAAAGCCGCTTGAAAGCTGCCAACCCGGGATCGTGCCGTCAGCACCAGAAACTCTGCCTTATGAGTTTCGTCCAGTCAAACGTTATCAAGGGTTCCCCCCTAAAGTGGTGGTCAAAATGCACCCCCCTTACTGTGCTGGTCATTGGAAAGAATGCTCTTTACAATTGTCATGAAATAATAAATTACTGTGGTGGCCAGAATGCCACCCGTACAGACAGCTAAAAAGAGCATTGGTGTCATGCGACTGGCTCTGCCATGTAGTGTTCGACATGGAACTATGGTCAAGAAACCCCTAGCAACCTCTGGAGGAACCCTAGGGTTCCATGGAGCCCTGGTTGAGAACGGCTGTCCTAAGCTATTCCTTCTTCAGGTCTCATGCACAGACCTGTATAAATAAAAGTACATTTTAGCTAAAAAAACGTGAGCCATTAAAGTCTAAATTATTGCAGTGATATTTTTGAACGCTAAAGGTAATCATTAAAAATTGTGTGTGTGGAAAAGGTGTGTGGCTTGCTCAAGTATTCTGTGCTAAAAAGTGTCCCTTTTTCTCCATCTCTTCCATCTGTTGAGCAATATATGATGAATGTTTTTGCCCTTTTTGAGGTGATTCTTCACACTTCCCATTAGGTCACTGCAGCAGGAAGTGAGGGAAATCCAAAAGAAAACATAGAGTGGAATTGTGTCTTAAAGTAAGTCTGTTCATTCTCTTTCAGGGTCCATTCAGACTTGTCCACTCTGGGGTGTTGAGCAATTACCATGCTTTATGGCACGCATTAACGAGTGTTGTGTTAAAGTGACATTAAAGGTTAATTTAAAAAAAAAAAAAAAAAAACATGTCATACTTACCTGCTCTGTGCAGTGGTTTTGCACAGAGCAGCCCCGATCCTCCTCTTTTTGGGTCCCCCGCCGGAGCTCCTGGCTCTTTCTCTACAGCCAGTGCCCCCAATAGCAATCCATTGGCTCTGGGGGCAATGGTGCCTGCTCATTCCTTAGCCACGCTCTATGCGTCCATAAGACACTCGGCCTGCCCCCTGCTCTCTCCTCATTGGCTCACTGGCTGTGATTGACAGTAGCAGGAGCCAATGAGGAATGAGAGACCAGGAGGGAGAAGCTCTTGTGCACATTGCTGGATCAAGAGGGAGCTCAGGTGAGTGTTGAGGGGGCTGGTGGGGGGGGGTGCTGCATGAAGAAGGTTTATCACCTTGAATGCATAGAGGGCATGAAGGTAAAAACCTTCAGCCTTCAAAACCACCTTAAGGCAGCCTATTCAAATGAATGGGCAGCCAATGTACCAAAAAAAAATTGACATGTACCACTTTTCCTGATGCCACCACAACAATGGTTGATAATTCATGAACATATGCTATGGTGCACTGCAACACATGTGCATTGCCTTGGGGTGCTGTTGAAAACATATAGTACTGCAATGTGCTAACACATGCATTGTGTAATAAATGTGAGTTGTGGTAATGCTCATATTAAAGTGTGTTTCTGTAAGATTCTGCAACTGAGAATGTAAATGTGCCCTAAAGTGTACCTTTACATATACTGTACTTTGCTGAAAAGGGTGGGCCCGAAGCAAAAAAAAAATAAAAAAATAGGGCATGCATGACTGGGTGAAGAGGGGAGACATGGAGGTAAATAGGTTAAGGCATGGTGGGTATGATTATATATCACCTGATTGGTGGGAAGCGAGGGGTCCAGGAAGGACTTTGGGCAAGCACAGGAAGAGGAGGAGAGATGGAAATCTCAATCGTTGGTCATCGGACGGAGGTTTTGAAGTCACAGCAGTCTGGCGGTATTGGTCTTTGGAGGCGGTAAAGAATCAGTGATAGTCTAATGGTTGGGGACCCATCTGTGGTATGGAGTCCTGGGGTAATGGTTGGGGACCCATCTGTGGTATGGAGTCCTTGGGTAATGGTTGGGGACCCATCTGTGGTATGGAGTCCTGGGGTAATGGTTGGGGACCCATCTGTGGTATGGAGTCCTGGGGTAATGGTTGGGGACCCATCTGTGGTATGGAGTCCTGGGGTAATGTTTGGGGACCCATCTGTGGTATGGAGTCCTCGGGTAATGGTTGGGGACCCATCTGTGGTATGGAGTCCTTGGGTAATGGTTGGGGACCCATTTGTGGTATGGTGTCCTCGAGTGCATTCCAGTTAACCATGGGTTAACTGGGGACATAGAGGTCTCTGCGGATAGTTTGGGTATTGTCTCTGAGCAGCTGGGGGCCTATTGTTTCCGCAGATAAAAATTAACCAGTTTTAGGTGTAGCGCCTCCAAAGATTAGTTACCTTAATAGATATATTTCTGTTTTAAAGGAATTGCTTTTTTGTTTATATTGTTACATGTTAATAAAAGGCTGTTATGGCCAATTTGTATCCAAGCTCTGGTGTGGTCTGGTTATTGGTGGATATAGGTACAGATTTGGTTTCGGATGGCATAGCAGGTAATCTTATTAGGAATGGGGACATCTGTTCTACCTCAGTCATGAAAAGAAAACCTAGCATAAGCTACAAGGACCCACTGTTAGCTTACACAAGGCTATGGACTCCCTGTGTGACAGTGATGATTGGCCCAGTGCTGTCACATGGAGTGAATCACATACTAGGTATTTCTTTCAGCTACTGCCTGTGAATGGAGCCACATAGGAGCAAAGGAAAAGTGAGCATATACTGCTGGGAAAGGAGGGAAGAATTTAAAGTGATTGTAAGGGTTTGTTTTTTATACTTACCTCCACTGTGCAGCTCATTTTGCACAGAGTGGCCCCCGAACCTGCTCTTCTGGGGTCCCCTGGCGGCTCTTGCGGCTCCTCCCCACATCAGATAACCTCCTAAGGGAATCGCTTTCCCAAGAGGGTTACCTTGTGGGCGCGGCGCGCTCCCGAGTCCAGCATTTGGCGTCCATATCCGCCGAATGTATGACTCAACCCTCCCCCCCGCGCGCCCGCGTCATTGGATTTGATTGACAGCAGCGGGAGCCAATGGCTATGCTGCTATCAATCTATCCAATCAGGACACAAGACACTGGCGCTGGTGTGCTCATTCCCGTCGCACAAATTTTGGGGCTCAGGTAAGTATAAAGGGGGGCTAGGGGGCGCTGCTGCATTGAAAATTGTTTTTCACCTTAATACATAGAATGCATTAAGGTGAAAAAAGGTGACCCCTTTAAGCAAGCCTGTTGCTTTGCCCTTTAAAATAGAGGCGACGAGTTTCTACAGGACTCATTTTATACAAAAGAAACATGTTTCATTCTGACATCCATTCGGTTACATTTCTGCTGGTCCAGGCTGTATGTTTGAAATGGATACACTACACTGGGCAATCATCCCCCTTAACACAGCCAGCGGTGTGAGAAAGCTCATAGACACCAGCTCTACTCTGAGACCATGGATCTAATTCACAAAGTTAACACACCACAATAAGGATACTTATTTTTATTAAGTGACAATAATTTTCAATTAGTCCAATGAGATTTGAACATTACAGTCACATGACTAAAATAATGATTATTTTCCTTGTGATAAAGCTTTGTAAATGAAGCCTCGTGTCTGTGCAAAGATCATAGCAGTGATGAGGTCACTGGAATCCTCTTATAGTTGGAATTCATCTACAGATATGGTATAGCTGGGGCCTATGATATTGCTTTCATCACGTGTCTAGTTACCAATTAGGTGTCAGGAGAATACCAGATCACTACGTCTTAATTTGCTAATTTGATGCCAGCTTTAAGTAGACTAAAGTCACATTCATAAAGAGCAGTAATCGCTGACGCAAAATGCTGTAGTAGTATTGTTGAAGTATTTTTTTCTTACTTTGAAAATGTGTGTATATCCTCAGTCCACCCCTGTAGCTGGAGCTGCTGTTTTTTTAGTATTTCTGGTTCAAACAGCATGGAGGTGATACCCAAAGAAAAGTGAAAGATCACATCCCTCCCCTGGCATGCTTTAAATGCATTCTCCAGGGAGAGAGCTGGCCATGAAATGGTGTATACTTTAGCTATGCAGTCTGCCCATCAGTTTGATTACATTCTATTAGACCTGCTTCTGGAACAGTATTCAAGCAAGTGATCAGCACAGCTTAAAATATAACTAAAGGCAAAGCTTTTTATTTAGTTTTGGATAGTGTTTTATTGCTGTCTTGTGTACCCATTAGGGAGATTTACCCTTTCTATTTGTCATTTTTACAGTTATCACAAAAAGTGAAAGAAAATCCCAAATAGTTAGTTGTCTCCAGAACAGTAATATAGGGGAAATGTTCCAGTGGAGACACTAGTTCTGGTGACCTTTCTTGACAACCAGGGGTTCCCTCACTTCGAAGGAACTTATTGTTTTGGCTGAGTTTGCACCATCTAATGGCCAGCAGAGTGGCACATGCTTGTCTCAAGGGATGACAAGTTCTGTTCTTTCACTCAGGCTCAACACATGCTCATCACTTACACTCTCTGTTCTCAGTTCAATGGGTGGCTATAAAGGAGGGTATTGAGAGATCAGAATTAATTGTAGACAAAGCAAATAAATGCAGATAGAGATCTCTGGAATGATTCTAAGGTATTAAGGGGGACTAAATGCACACCAGATTTTAAAGAAACTGGATTAAAAAATTGAGAATTGAAACTTGAAACCTATACAGTAAAACGAGCATAATTCGTTCCGGAAACATGCTTGTAATCCAAAGCACTTGTATATCAAAGCAAATTTCCCCATAAGAGATAATGGAAACTCAAATGATTCATTCCACAACCATTTATTCATAAGTCTTTCAGTTTATAGTTCATATAAAAAGATTATAACAATGTGACCAGGTTGTGTAACTATAAAATGTCCATCTACAAATGGAGGCCTCCACAAGGGGATTAGAAGCAAAATCCAGCAGGAGCTACAGAGTATAAAAGAGAAGAGAGGCGCCTCTAAGTGTAGCGATAAGGTTACATTTAATGAAGGTACAACATTTAGCAACTCACATGGTTGATGATTAAAAGAGGCACATCTAAGTATACAGACATCCGGGATAAAGCTGTCTGCAATCGTGACCGGGAAGACTACCCTGCAGTACAGCGATCTGAAAGTGAGGCTTGGAGCGCAGCGTGGAATGGACGACCTTGATGGCGGTGCAGAGGATGGTCTATGTGGACAGCTTTACCCCGGATGCCTGCATACTTAGATGTGCCTGTTTTAATCATCAACCATGTGAGTTTCTAAATGTTGTACCTTCATTAAATGTAACCATATTGCTACACTTAGAGGTGCCTCTCTTCTCTTTTATACTCAGTTATGACTCTAAGCTACTTGTATATCAAGACATCGCTTGTATATCAAGACAAAATTTATGAAAAAAATGTTGCTTGTCTTGCAAAATGCTCTCAAACCAAGTTACTCTCAAACCAAGGTTTTACTATTATTATTATTATTATTTTATATTATTTTTGTTTTACTACTTTAGTTACACTTTAAATAGTAAGATGACATTAGCTGCATTATTTCAAATTTACATCCGTATCTGTCTAGAGGTACTCACGAACATTAAGGGCCCATATACAGTACATTGGCAACGTTTTTGGTGCATACAAAGAAAATTTATATCCTGTGTGGCTATTGAGGAAAATATTTCAATTAAAGTTTTTGTGCCCAGAGTTCAGCTTTAAAACTTTCCATGGTGAACCTTTCAGGCTTCTGTCTTCAAAACCGGCAAAAATGAACAGCTAATTTCACAAAGAACCAGTAGGAGATCTATATAAATCTATCAGGTCTTAGACTTTGCAAAAACCCAATTGCTACTAATATCCCCGGATATTAAATTTGTGACAAAATATTAAAAGCACATACAATTAGGGCCCTTTTACACAGAGCCACTCCACTCTCTTCAGCAGGGGATCTGTGAGCTGATGACAGATGTCAGTTCAGTTTACAAAGCGCACACAAGCGGACCCTTGATGGCCTGCTGCCCATTTACATCAGGCTACCTCAAATCCGTCACATTTAGGCTCAGAAAAACCTGACCTGGACAGAGTCAGAGATAGGCATGTGTAAAGGACACAAGTCCAATTATATCTGCCTGTCCATAGAGCTGTGTGTTGCTTCCGATCAGGTGAAAAAATGACAAGCAGACCTGATCGGAATGCCCGTGTGAAAGGGCTCTTATAAGATGTCCTGGCTTTTAGCAATGACTTTGAGTAATTCAAGTGTATCACTAGGCAAAACCTTTTTTTCTAGCTTTGGATAACATGGGGAAGGGTTAGATCTTCTGCCAAATACTTCTTGCCGTCTGTGATCCCATTTTGGAGATCCGCCTCCCTATTTGGCTCGGTGACCATTGTCGTCATGAAAATAAGTGGGAAATCCAAAATACTGGAACTACTCCCAGAACAAGAAAAAAGAGGAGATATTCCAATATGGCATCTCTTGATAACTGTCCAAGGCTGGGTTCACACTATATGCGGAGGGGCTCACAGCAGGGGGTCCGGTGCATCCCTGTTCACCGTTCCAGTGGTGAATCAGGTCCAAATTTTGCCTGAAGTCAGACCTTGAAACAGAGCCAAAGACGCACAGGACCCTTCTGCTGTGCGCTCCGCGGCTGCCCTAGAGATATGTGAACCGGCTCCATTGAGAGCCGGCCACACTCTCCTGTCATGCTAATTGGATGCGGAGAAACCCGCATTCATTTCACATAAGTGTGAACCCAGCCTAAGAGGGAAATTCCTCTCACTTTGTAAAATTTCATCTGACTTCCAAAAAATCGTATGCTGGTGGGGGGAGCTAGAGAACACCATCAAAATTAAAATGCAAATAGGAACTTTTTGGCCACTTGCATAAGCAAAGGTAAGCCTTGCTACCACTTTCTGCACTGCCTACGAGACAATGCCCAAGCCTGCTAAAAAGCATCCCAGGTCCAGAGCCAAAATTTGCATTGTGGGAGGTGGAAAAAGGACCTGCAAGATATAACTCTGTTACCAAGTGTTATAAACCAGCAAGGCAACTCCTGGAGGTACTGGAGGGATTAAAGCAGGGTACACATGGGCCAAATGCCCGGAGACAATGGCCGGTTCAAAAAATACATTCAGCCTGTGTGTATGCCGGTCTGACCGTTTGGCCGGAATCTGTGGGACAAGCATGCTGGAAAACCAGCAGCTGACCGACTCCCGATCCGTGCTTTCAGCCAATCGTAGAGATTGCCAATTGGTGTGTTCTGGCAGGGGGGCTGTCCCCCTGTCAGAACACAACAGTATAGCGGGGGGGATCTCTAAACTAACCTTGCATGGTTAGTACAGCGGCTCCGACCAGAGCTGACAGCTTTTTTTCGTTCAACCTGCAAGGTTGAACAAAAAAAGAAATGAATAGTGTGTACCCGGCTTAAAACTTGAGATATCTACGTACAGCTCTGTTATCAAGTCACTAATGTTTTTGGCCTCTCCTCTCCCACCACAGCAGAAGCTACACATCATTCATCTGTCACTACTTCCTAATAGAGCCAATAGTAGACCATGTCTGCCCAGTGTGTGTCAGCATTTGTAATGTCCACAAGAGGAGCATGTGAAGGCGTGACAACCCGAGATCATGACAGTTGTCAGCCCCATAATAGAAGTGCCTGAACAAGGACCTTGACAACATCACCAGGTCTTATTTTAATGAAAACTGGTTGGGGCTTTGATTCGAAAAATATACTTACCCTGTATCTTGGTTATGCTGTAGCTAGAACTCTGGTCTTCTCCTCTCCTAGCAAGAATGTGGGTGGAACCTCATTGTGATCACTTACAATGCAGAACCACTGGTCCTGCAATGTACATGATGACAAATGAGTGGCTGCACATCCAGCGAAGGGGAACAGTTTCAGCGGACCAGTCCTCCAGTATGGAGGGAGCCCGTGGTACCATGAAAAAAGAGAAGTACTGCACTCTATTGGGGCCCTCCTAGACCAAACGAGCAGTGAAAGGGAAGGGTGGGAGAACACAAAGATTTTATTTAGTGCCAGGAGTTCCACTTTAAAGAGATTAACAACATTTTTCAAAATTTAATTTACACTTTAAAAGTTTTATGAAATCTTAATGATTGGGTTTAGCTCTAATTTAAATGACCCAATAATTTTTGGTGTAGAACACCAGCTCTGCCTTCCAACACAAAAAGCTCATGATTTTCCTAAATTACTATAATACTGAATTCCCTTTATATTCTCTTTATACTAGGGCTGTTACTGATTAAAATTTTTGTGTTCGATTAATCGATTTTTTTTTTAATCGATTAATCGACTAATTTTGATTAATTATAACGCACATACAGATCCAACTACTTTTAGCTGATCTCCTTGCATTGCAACTCTGCATTCGTCAGTGGTAAATGTGGTATACACTATATACAATCACCCGACACTAGTTAGTTTCCACAATCCATGACTTAACCTCACAGTTCACACAAATACGTTTTAAATTCAAACTGTAGCAAGCGCCACCGTCATGGCAACAGCAGAAGCCGATCCACACGGCAAAATATCACAGCTTATCAGCCTCTAAGGACAACAATGTTAAAAACGGAGGTTATCAAATTTGCCTACACTTAGCTCACCGAATGATCCCAGTTAACCACATCCATATTTACCGTCACTGTCCAGGCTGTCCGGTGACGTCACGGACATCGATGTCACCAGACTCCTCTCCCCTTCCCTTCGTTAGCAGACGGAGGCACTTGGGGAAGGGGGGAGAAGTCCGGTGACGTCACCGGATCTCCAACGGAACTCCCTGAAGACCCGGAAGCCGGCGGAGAGGTGAGTACCGAACAACAGAATTTTGATCGATCAAAAAAAATTAACAATTAATCTAGGAATTAATCTTTAATTTCCCCAGCCCTACTTTATACTGTAGTTTTTAAATATTTGGAACCAAGACTCTGCTTTCATTTTGATCCCTTTTTCCAGGGTTGGAAGTTCACCAAAGCAGCAGAGCCCATTTTCTGTTCCTCTACATTATTATCATTATGAGTGCTTGTTTACAAGACATCATTATCGAACTGTACTTAAGGAAAGCCTTATGAAATTTTGAGCACTGTTTGTTTTAGACCACTCCAGATAAAAGGAGTGAGTAATTTCCATTAGTATACAGATTTAATAAAACAGGAATACTCTACTTTTGAAAAGTAACCAATGTTGAAAATTGATTAATATTGCATTAACTGGCTTCTTATCCTGGCTCACTTTCTGGAGTACTATTTAAGAAACATTTCTGGTCTTTCTAAGTAGACGTTAGTGTGCCTGCTGTGTGTGATTTTACTGCCCTTTTCCAACAGGCCATTTGTCTAGATGGAGAGTTTACTAGAATCTACCAGGGGTTAACCACAAAGAACTACGAGTTTCAGGGTCTACTTTAATTGCAAGTGCTACTAAGAGATGCAACAGCCTAATCACTGCTGCCCATTTCATCCCTCTATGTGATATTGATAGCGGTTCACTTTAGTGTTAATTATTCATATGTACACCAAGCAGAAATCTTAGTGAAAGTGAAACATTTCAAAGAACACCAATTCTGAAGTCTTAAATTCAAGGAAAACAAAGAAGGCTGATCATGTTACCTTTTTTTTCTGAGCTGGGAAATCAATGTATGTAAGAGGCAGGATATCCCTTGTGGATGCTGGTTTAAATAACCCCCAAAGAATATAAGGTCACTTATACATTTGCAGCCCATCAGCTGCAAGGCTAAATGTAATAAGTATCCTTCACTAGAGAGGAGATATCTCCAGGCACATAATACAAATTAAAGTGGAAGTCAAAACCTAACTAAGCTTAAATCTACACCCAACCCCATTTGAAGCCTATTCTATCCATCCTGTAAAAGGAAAGATGTACACTTAACTATTCTGAGGGAGCTCTGATCCGGTTACATGATCCCTCCAGTGCCGGCTTCAGTGTAGAGGAGAGATGGCCAACAGCGGCTGCAGAGCCTGGGCAATGACATCACCCATAGACTTTCTATGGGCCATCCAAAGTTGGCTGTTTCTCCTCTACATTGAAGCAGGCGTGGGAGTAGATTTACCGCTTGCCGACCAGCCGCCGTCATTACACTGTGGCAGGTCAGCTCGATCCCGCGAATCGCCATAGCTGTACGTCGGTCCCTTTAACAGCTATAGCAGGTGTCAAAAGGGTCCGATCTGTCCACCGCAATGTCGCAGTGCCGCTAAAAAATCGCTGATCACCGCCATTACTAGTAAAAAAAAAATTGTAATAAAAATGCCATAAATCTATCCCCTATTTTGTAGACGCTAGAACTTTTGCGCAAACCAATCAATATACGCTTATTGCGATTTTTGTTTTTACCAAAAATATGTAAAAGAGTATCTATTGGCCTAAACTGATGAAGAAATTCATTTTTTTTTTACATTTTTGGATATGTATTATAACAAAAAAGTTAAAAATATTGTTTTTTTTTTTTTTTCAAAATTGTTGGTCTTTTTTTGTTTATAGTGAAAAAAAAAATGTAGAGGTGATCAAATACCACCAAAATAAATCTCTATTTGTGGGAAAAAAAGGACGTCAATTTTGTTTGGGTACAGCCTCGCACGACCGCGCAATTGTCAGTTAAAGCGACGCAGTGCCATATTGTAAAAAATGGCCTGGTCATTAAGTGGGTAAATCTTCCGGGGCTGAAGTGGTTATAAACTCTTACATACACCCAGTGAAGGGACTATCCTCAGGTGATACCCAGAGATAAAACAAATCCTCCTACATAGTTGTATCTGTCTATCTGCAGTCTTCTCTTCTCTACATCCCTTCAGAGTGATGAATTTCTAAGCTTGTCTGGGAGTTCAAAAGAAAGGGGGTGGAGAGCTGAAGTTACTCTGCAGAGCTCAGTGAGGAGAGCTGATTGGAGGGAAGAGACACACCTCCTTCACACAGCTCACAGAACAGAGCTGGGGCTATCTGCTGGAAGTCCCTCCTCTGTCCCCTTTTTTCTCTTGGTGTCAGGAAAAATTGTCAGAAGTGATTCATGCTGATAGCAAAGGAACAAAACAGACAGAAATTACACTCAGTGCTTTTAATTGAGACAAGTACACACTATAGAGGGATATGCTTTGTTCATATTTCTAAACTTTACAACCACTTTAACCCCTTCCTGCCCAGGACACTTTTCAGCTTTCAGCGCTGTCGCACTTTCAATGACAATTGCGCGGTCATGCAACACTGTACCTAAACTAAATTTTTATCATTTTGTTCACACAACTAGAGCTTTCTTTTGGTGGTATTTAATCATCACTGGGTTTTTTAAATTTTTGCTAAATAAATGTAAAAAGACTGAACATTTTGGGAAAAAAAACAAATTTTCCTTCGTTTTGGTTATAAAATTTGCAAATAAATAATTGTTCTTCATAAATTTAGCCCAAAATGTATTCTGCTACATTTCTTTGGTGAAAACAACCCAAATCAGTGTATTTTATTTAGTCTGTAGGAAAGTTATAGAGCCCACAAACTACGGAATATATCTGTAAATTGATCAATCCCGATCTCATCTCTTGAGGCCCTAAAATGCCAGAACAGTACAAATATTAGTATTGTTAATTGTAGTTGTAGTAATTGTAGTTAATACAAGTATTTAGTAAGAGACATGGTGGGTTTTTTGAAGTTGTAATTTTTTGGAAAATTAAGACTTTTTTTTACACATTATGTTTGCCTATAGCAGTGAATTACATTACTATAAGCAAGCCTTTTACTAAATAAAACTGATTCATTCAGTTTTTTTTTGTTGTGATTAGTTGTGATTGGTTAAAGCTAATCACATTGTACAGATGGGCTGTGATTGGTGATCTGTACCATGTGATCAAATTGACCAATCACAGCTAGCAATCACAGCTGTCCAGTGGACACAGCAGATGACAGATCGTGCCACTAAATGACATCCAGTCAGGATGGGAAAGCACCACCTGGCCATCATTCTGCTAAAGGCCAGGTGGGAAGGTGTTAAGCTTAGTTAGGTTTTGACTTGCCTTCCACTTTAAGAAGCTTATCTGTCTTTGATGTAAATGCCTTAGGGTTTAACAGATTTGGCTACACTAGTGCATAGAAGGTTAGCCAATTTTGTCACCGGCATTAGGGTATGGGGCATAATTACAAGGGGTACAATGGATTAAACTGCTTATAAGACCATAAGGTTGGGGAACCCATGTGTGATTTTTTGTTCTAGAGTACGATGTGTGCAGCTGCTTCTATGCCCATAAGGCTGGTGGGGAGCATGTGTGATTTCTATTCTAGGATAGGATGGGTACAACTGCTTCTATGTCCATGAGATTCAGGGGCCCATGTGCGATTTCTATTCTAGGGTATGATGGGTACAACTGCTTCTATGCCCATAAGACTGGCAGGGCCCGTGTGTGATTTCTATTCTAGGGTACGATGGGTACAACTGCTTCTATGTCCATAAGATTCAGGGGCCCATGTGCGATTCCTATTTTAGGGTATGATGGGTACATCTGCTTCTATGCCCATAAGGCTGGCAGGGCCCATGTGTGATTTCTATTCTAGGGTACGATGGGTACAACTGCTTCTATGTCCATAAGGCTGGCAGGGCCCATGTGTGATTTCTATTCTAGGGTACGATGGGTACAACTGCTTCTATGTCCATAAGGTTCAGGGGCTCATGTGCGATTTCTATTCTAGGGTATGATGGGTACAACTGCTTCCATGCCCATAAGGTCGGTGGCCCACATGTGACTTCTAGTCTTCGTCTTGCTTTTTTTCCCCCTGCTGTTATTTTCTGTTTGAGCCTTCACAATTACGGAATGAAAATGGCAAAAATTTGATAGACAGGTTAAATTTTTTAATCTCAAATACGGAAGAGGCCTACATTTTGTTCTATGGGATGTGGTGCCCAGTATTATGTAATATTCTGTATTTTTATATTAGTATTTCAACATGGTATCTAATCATATGTTACATGGTCTCTGGTTTAGAGTCACACTTGAACTTTCAGCCTCTGCATTGAATAAAAGCATCAACAATTTCAACTGTCTACAAAGCTTGACCTAAAACAACCTAATCTGATGGTGATGCCTATGTTTTGATACCACTCACAATGAAGTTGAATAAATAAGCTACTGAAAAAGCAATTATGATGTCTCACCTTTCGTTCGAACAGTAAAATGTAATTGCTAATTGGTTCCTATGGACTACTGCACTCTGTGCATCAACGTATTAAGTAAGCATAATTATCTCATTTGTTCCTATTAGGCTACAGCCATCGTCTACCTCCATTAAACCTCATAAGACTTTTTGTAGCTGGAGGAAATCTTTACCTCCATATCTGCTGAGGAACTACAGGTCCCAGCACTGGTTTCTACGTGTCTTTTTCATCATACATTGGCCAAGCCTGCTATTTAGGCTTTATTACAGAAATCTGCTGTCTGCCCTGGAACTATGTACCAAACTTAGTTACAAAAAAGAATTCTGTATACTTACACACTGTCAGCGAGAGTGAGTCCTTGGCACAAAATGTTTCAGATCTGTCAAAGATCCACAGACAAACAATAATTTCTTTCTAAAAAGCACCTCGCAATCAAATCCCAATCCAGTCCCACAAGGCGAGTGTATGTTTTCCCAGTGAAGCAGCTCCAGTTATCGGAATGTGTCCCAGGTCCTGCTGCCTCCGTCAGCACCTTCTCTAGGCTGTCCCAATCTGGCAGCTCTCCACTGCTCACACCAAGTGGTGCTTCGTACAGAAGGGGTGGAGAGATGAAGCTATGTGTGATTACCAATGCCAGGTCCCTGCTTTGCCGGATGATCCTTGGAGCTCTAACAACTATCAATATGTATCATCGTTCTCTTTAACATGATGTTCAATAATTCACAAACTATTTAAAGATGCTGTGTAAGACCAAAGAGATAAGCCTTTAGAGATATAACATAAGACATTACTGACATGAGCTAGCAAGAGGAACAAGAGAGCACAGCAGGACAAAGCTCCCTACTGAAGTAATATTATAGGACTCCTGCTTCTGATAATGGAACAAGGGTGTTTGAACTGAGAGGTCATGCATCATATTAATTATTATTAGTCATTACAGCTAGTGATAACGATATGCTTTTGGCATGTGTGAAGAGTTTACAGTGCCATTGTAAAGTGACTCTGTACTTCCCCAATTTAGGGGAGCAAGGGTAAGGAGCATGTACTTACTTTCCAGCAAGTTGCTCTGTTCACCAGCTGGAGCTGAAAAAAAACTAATAACTGCCTCCCCATAATGCAACATTGGATGCCTAAGCATCCAATCACCAGGCCCAGTAAGTGATAGCAGGTCCTTAGCCCCGCCAATGTGCCAACCTAGTATTGTGCAAGGAGCTGGACAGCGCAGCAGAGGAACACATGGGAGGTAGATATGTCCCCTTTACCCTTGCTGCTCTAAAATGGACCTTTGAATTTGCACTAAGGGCAAAGGAATTTGTTCTGCCTGCTAAGCATTTCCAAATTTTAGATTGGCATTTATCCTATACATATGGGAGTGCCACTTGCCAATTACTTATACCATGAAAAACATTGAACGTTCCCAGTGCCTCTCTAAATATGCTGTTCTGGGTGCCAATACCTTAGGACCACCTTATTTTCTGTAACTCCAAGCAAGTCGCAAGTCATGCAAGTCACAACAAAGTCGCAATACATAATCGTATTAAAAATGGATCAAAATGGGAAACAATTGGAAATTGTTTAACTTTTTTTGTTTTTATTCATTTTGTTTATTAATTTCTTCAGGCTCTGTTCACACTTGAGCGAAGCTACTGTGTTGCATTTTTAGTGATTTTCCATGTTTCTATAGCATGTTTTTAAAGTGGCACTATTCATATAAATGGGCCTCCTTCAGCACCAAAAACAAGCTCTTGTACCAAATTTTGAACATGAGCCAAGCATGTTTTGCATCATGCATGTATGCATATTTTATTGCTTGGCAGACATGCGACTGCTTCTTGCCTTTGGGGTGCCATTAAGAAAAAATGGTACTGCAAGCGTTTCTGTAAACGTGCAAAAAAAGTGCTAAAAAAGCTTTAGCACTTTTTTTGCACGTTTACAGAAATGCAGGTGCTTCTGTTACATCCAGGTGAATGGGGCCTCAGTGTCAAAGTTACAATAAAGCCTTTATTTAATTTGTAAATAATTTTGCAATGCATTGTATCAGAATCATAATTTGTTTGTCTTTTTTTTAACTAATGAGAGAATAAAATGTATACTTTTTATCTACTCAACTATTTTTTTTCTTAACCAACATTGATTAAAGTAGAAAAAAGTGTGCACTTTATATCTATACATATGTGGATTGTTCAATTTGTTTTTATTTGTGTATATTTTTTTATTTGAGTGGATTCACTGTATTATTAGGTTGTTTGGAATGATTTTATGCATATGGATTGTCCTACAGCAAGACCTCATATCTGATTACTCATTAGAGGTCAGGTGTGATACAATTTTCTACAGCAGGGGAAAAAATTCCTTCCTGATCCTCCGAGAGGCAATCAGATTTATCCTGGATCAACTTTACCTATAAATGTTAGTACCCAGTTATATTATGTACATTTAGGAAAGAATCCATGCCTTTCTTAAAGCAATCTACTGACCTGGCCAGAACCACCTCTGGAGGTAGTCTATTCCACATTTTCACAGCTCTTACTGTGAAGAAACCTTTCCGTATTTGGAGATTAAATCTCTTTTTCTCTAGGCGTAAAGAGTGCCCCCTTGTCCTCTGTGTTGATCGTAAAGTGAATAACTCAACACCAAGTTCACTATATGGACCCCTTATATATTTGAACATGTTGATCATATCCCCCCTTAATCTCCTCTTCTCAAGAGAGAATGAATTCAGTTCTTCTAATATTACCTCATAGCTGAGCTCCTCCATGCCTCTTATCAGTTTGGTTGCCCTTCTCTGCACTTTTTCCAGTTCCCCTACATCCTATTTGATAACTGGTGCCCCAAACTGAACTGCATATTCCAGATGAGGTCTTATTAATGATTTGAACAGGGGCAAAATGATATTTCTCTCTCTGGAGTCCATACCTCTCTTAATACAAGAAAGGACTTTGCTCGCTTTGGAAACCGCAGCTTGGCATTGCATGCTATTGTTAAGCTTATGATCTACCAAAACCCCCAGATCCTTCTCCACTACGGATCCCCCCAGTTGTACTCCCCCTAGTATGTATGATGCATGCATATTCTTAGCCCCCAAGTGCATAACTTTACATTTATCAACATTAAACCTCATCTGCCACATTGTCGCCCAATTAGACAGTGCATTGAGGTCGGCTTGTAAATTGGAGACATCCTGTAAGGACGTTATTCCACTGCATAGCTTAGTGTCATCTGCAAAGACTGAAATGTTACTTTTAATCCCAGACCCTATATGATTTATAAAGGTATTAAAAAGTAAGGGTCCCAGCACCGAACCATGGTGTACACCACTGATAACCTAATGACCATTCAGAGTAACAATCATTAACCACTAGTCTCTGAATTCGGTCTTTTAGCCAGTTTTCTATCCATTTACAAACTGATTTCCAAGCCTGTAGATTTTACCTTGCACATTAGCCATGTGTGGGGAACTGTATCAAATGCTTTTGCAAAATCCAAGTATACCACGTCCACCGCCACCCCTCTGTCCAAGGTTTTACTTACCTCCTCATAAAAAGAAATCACGTTTGTTTGACAACTTCTGTCTTTCATGAATCCATGCTGTCTGTTGCTTGAAATATTTTTTTCCAGCAAGAACTCATCTATGTGGTCTTTTTTCTAAACTCTCCAGTATCTTTCCGTCTATAAAAGTTAAACTAACAGGTCTAAAGACTTTGATCCCTTTTTAAATACAGTATAGGCACCACATTGGCCCTACGCCAATCCAGTAGTACTATTCCTGTCATTAATGAGTCCCTAAAAATTAGATACAATGGCTTTGAAATGACAGAGCTCAATTCTTTTAGGATCCGTGGGTGGATGCCATCTGGTCCGGGTGCTTTATCCACATTTATTCTGTCTAAATATTTCTGGACCATATCCCTTTTAAACCATTGTGGATCATTTGGGGCTGAGTCACTACCATCCCCATTATGGACATGAGCTCCCCCATACTCCTTTGTATACACAGAACTGAAGAATGTATTTAATAAATTTGCCTTCTTTTTGTACCCAGTCACCCACTCTAGATTTTTTTGTAAAGGGCCTACATGCTCAGACCTGACCTTTTTACTATTAATATATTTGAAGAATTTTTGGGGGTTTGTCCTACTATCTTTTGCAATCTGTCGTTCATTTGGGATTTTTGCGTCCTTGATTTCCTTTTTACATATTCTGTTATATTCTTTGTAACATTTAAAGGACAATAGTGTTCCTTCATTTTTATATTTTTTAAAAGCTCTTTTCTTATTGTTTATAGCTTTTTTAACTTTGGCCTTGGGCCACATAGGTTTTATTTTTAGCATTTTAACCACTTCAGCCCTGGAAGATTTGGCTGCAGAATGACCGGGCCATTTTTTGCGATTCGGCACTGCGTCGCTTTAACAATCATGCGACGCTGCACCCAAACAAAATTGACGTCCTTTTTTTCCCACAAATAGAGTTTTCTTTTGGTGGTTTTTATTTTTTGCGCTATAAAAAAAAAAACAATTTTGAAAAAAACACAATATTTTGTACTTTTTGCTATAATAAATATCCCCATTTAAAAAAAAAAAATTCTCAATTTAGGCCAATATGTATTCTTCTGCACGTTTTTGGTAAAAAAAAAAATCGCAATAAGCATATATTGATTGGTTTGCGCAAAAGTTATAGCGTCTACAAAATAGGGGATAGATTTATAGCATTTTTTTATTTTTATTTTTTTTACTAGTAATGGCGGCGATCTGCAATTTTTATCGTGACTGCAACATTGGCAGACACATCGGACAATTTTGACACATTTCTGGGACCATTGGCTTTTATACAGCAATCAGTGCTATAAAAATGCATTGATTACTGTAAAAATGTTACTGGCAGTGAATGGGTTAACACTAGGGGTTGATCAATGGGTTAACTATGTTCCCTGGGAGGTGATTTTAATGAAGGGGGAGGGGACTGACTAGAGGAAGTGACAGATCGTGGTTCTTAACTAATAGTAACACACGATCTGTCACTCCTGTCAGAACAGAACAGGGAAGTGTGTGTTTACACACACTCGTCCCTGTTCTGTGTCTCCTGCTCATGATTGCTCGTGGCTGGCGGTCACCGCGACCATCCGCTGCGCCTGCTATCCCGATCCCGCGAGCCGATGTATAGCTACAGCGGTTCGCAGGATTGTGCCAACCTGCCGCAGTATAATGACTGCGGCTGGTCGGCAAGAGGTTAAACTTATTGCCCATGGGAATATACTTTGCAGTGAGTTCACAAACAGTCTTTTTGAAGAATTCCCATTTCTGTTAGTCCAGTCTAAGTCCTGGAGAACAGCCACCATCCTAGGAAAATTTTCTCTTTTAAAGTTAGGTGTTTTTATCTTTCCCGTATGTGTTATTTGCTTATAGCTAACATCAAATGAAATCATGTTATTGTCACTGCTACCCAGATGTTCCTTTATATGAACATTGGTAATAAGCTCTGCATGGTTTGAGATTACCAGGACAAACAGAGCGTCATTCCTAGTCGGCCTCAATAAACTGGACCATAAAATTGTCTTGTAATAGGTTTATACATTTTTGCCCTTTAACTGCTCCAGCAGTGTCATTACTCCAGTCAATTTCTGGGTAGTTAAAATCCCCTATTATTATTACCGTCCCTGCCCTTGCAGCCCTTTCCATCTGTGCAAGGAGCTGAGTCTCCACCTCCTCATTAACAATGGGTGGTCTATAGCAAACTCCAATGATTAACTTTGAACTATGCACATTTATATGCAGCTCCACCCATAATGTTTCAGCCACATCACATTCTCCATCAATTACGTCCTCATTCACACTCGCTTTGAGATCACTTCTCACATAGAGACAGACCCCGCCACCTTTCCTTTTTACCCTCTTTCTCCGAAAGAGTGCATAGCCAGGAATATTAATAGCCCAGTCACCTGCCATAACCCTCCCCCATCTATCCCCATTCCACCCTCCATTAATGTATGACCCCTAACTGACCTATCTGCCCGATGGAATTCTAGTTCACCCTCCCCGCTCAATCTTAGATTAAATACTCCTCCAGCCTTCCCATAAACTTCTCCCCCAGTACAGCAGACCCCCTTCCATTCAGGTGAAAACCATCTTTAGCATATAGGTTGCACCCCAATGAAAGGTCAGCCCAGTGCTCTAGAAACCCAAACCCTTCCTTCTTACATCAGATCTTAAGCCATGCATTCAGCTCTCTAATCTCCCCGTCTTTCCTGTGTTTCGCATGGCACAGGCAATATTTCAGAAAATATCACCTTGGAGGTCCTTCCTTTCAACTTGCAGCCTAGTTTTTTGAATTGATTCTTAAGGAACCTCCACCTTCCATGTATTCTGTCATTAGTTCCAACATGGACCAAGACAGCTGGGCCATGCCCAGCCCCTCCCAGTAATTTATCAACCGGTCCACCACATGCGGAACCCTGGCACCAGGGAGACAGCAAAACATTTGGTTGAGGCAATCCTGGAGATAAATGATTCTATCAGTCTTTCTGATTATAGAATCCCCTATTACCACCAACTGTCTAGGCCTACCTGCACTCCCCTCACCACCCCTACTGAATAGGCTGCTCTCCTGGCTGCTAGGGGTAGCAATGACATCTAGGGCTGCCACCTCCACATCTTCACTCAACTTGGCAAATTTGTTTTAATGCACAAACACAGGACTGGCCTTCCTTTTCTGTGAGCCCCTTCCACTCCCTCTAACTACATCAACCCATCTTCCTACCCGATAATCCTGACTTGCCCCTCCACATCAACCCTACTGACCACCTGCTCAGCAAGCAGGGGACCCCCTTCTGGGTTGTCCTTTCTGCCCAGTGTTGCAACTTGCTCCTCCAGATCTCCAATGCGAGCTTCCAGAAGGGCAACCCGCTCACATCTGTCACAGCGGTATCCATCCTGGAGCTGTTGCACCAATTTTGCATACATGTGGCACACTGTGCACTGAGCAAAAACTTCAACCCTGCTCACACTCATTTCCCAGTTACAATACAATTACTTATAGGAAGTTTAAGATGTTACTTACAGGTTAGAAGACCCCTGTACTAACTCCTGTTTTCAACTCCTGGTTATTAACGCTCCACTTTTTTTTAACAAGGGAATTAACGCTCCACTTTAGTTTAAAATTCCACTTATGTTTACAAATTGCAGAAGCAAGCCAGCATTAGCAGGGAACCAGCTCCAAAGGGAGTTGTATAGACACTTACATACACCTGTAAACAATTAACCACTCCCTTTAACCACTTGCCGACTGTCCGGCGTCGATTGACGGCGGCAGAATGGCACTCCGGCGCAAATCGTCGAAGCTATACGACGGGCATTTTAAGGAGTATAGGTGTGCGCGCCCACCGCATCCCTGAGGAGTGCATGCCTGGCAGCCACGATTTCCACCAGGCACCCGCGATCGCTCCTGACAGAGCGAGAACGGAGATTTGTGTGTGTAAACACTCAAATCCACATCCTGTGAGGGGAGAGAAGACAGATCATGTGTTCCAAGTATATAGAAACACCGATCAGTCTCCTCCCCAGTTAGTCCCATCTCCCCCACAGTTAGAACACACAGTGAGGGAACACATTTAACCACTTGATTGGCCTAGTGTTAACCCCTTCCCTGCCAGTGTCATTTATACAGTAATCAGTGCATTTTTAGTAAAAATTGTCATAGGACCTCTAAGGGGATTTTTAAGGCAATGAATTTTAGATTAAGAAAAAAAATCAATTTTATTGATATTAGTCAAAGTTAAAAAATACAAAAGTTACAAAAGATATGATCAAATAGACAAGTATTGAGGGTTCAAAATTATATATTCAAAAAGAATAAATAAACCATTTTACAAAAATTACATGGAAAAGAATATAAGGAAGGAAGTGATGTATCTCACTACCCGATGCAATCACCACAGATGACAACCGTGGCCATTCTTCCCTCGGCATCCACCGAGGATCATTAGGGCTAACCCTGTTCTGGATTTCTAAGGACCGTATTACGTTCCAGGATATGCAATCTGCATCTTTGAGAATCTATCAACTATTTGATGCTGAATACGCCAAATATTGGGATCATTTCCGTATCCAGTCGTCTTGTAGAGTTATAGGACAACCTAAACCCCTGGAGATGTGGGACCCCTCATCCTAACATGGGAGATTGCGCTTGCCCTTGAGATGCTCTGGGAGAACACTGTGATGTATTTCCCTGAAGAAGACTTTTTCTTGAAATATGTATGTTGAAATGCGTTGGAATTCCACTACTCCACGCCACGTTTGTCATCTGTGGTGATCGCATCGGGTAGTGAGATACATCACTTCCTTCCTTATATTCTTTTCTATGTAATTTTTGTAAAATGGTTTATTTATTCTTTTTGAATATATAATTTTGAACCCTCAATACTTATCTATTTGATCATATCTTTTGTAACTTTTGTATTTTTTAGCTTTGATTAATATCAATAAAATTGATTTTTTATTCTTAATCTAAAATTCATTGCCTTAAAAATACCCTTAGAGGTCCTATGACAATTTTTACTACTTGATATGGGATGATGGCAATGACACATCCATACCACCGAGGTCATATGTATATAAAAATCATTGCATTTTTATAGCACTGATCGCTGTATAAATGTCAATGGTCCCAAAAATGTGTCAAAAGTGTCTGATCTGTCCGCCACAATGTTACAGTCCAGATAAAAATCGCAGATTGCCGCCATTACTAGTAAAAAATATAATAATAAAAATGCCATAAATCTATCCCCTATTTTGTGGTGGCTATAACTTTTGCGCAAACCAATCAATATACGCTTATTGCGATTTTTTTTTCCAAAAATATGTACAAGAATACATATCAGCTTAAACTGATGAAGAAAATTGTTTTTTAAATCTGGGATATTTATTATAGCAATAAGTAAAAAATATTGTGTTTTTTTCAAAATTTGTCGCTCTTCTTTTATTTATAGCACAAAAAAATAAAAAGCACAGAGGTAATCAAATACCACCAAAAGAAAGCTCTATTTGTGGGAAAAAAAGGACGTCAATTTTGTTTGGGTACAGCGTCGCACAACTGCGCAATTGTCAGTTAAAGCGATGTAGTGCTGTATCACAAAAAATGGCCCGGTCAGGAAGGGGGTAAATCCTTCCAGGGCTGAAGTGGTTAATGAATACATTTTATTCAATAATGTAATCAAATCAAAAACACTAAAATTTGTCCAAACAAGGGTGCAATATTACTAGCCACTGAAATATTAGACACTGCATATTGGTTTAGTAAACATGAAAACATGAAAAATTTTGAAACATGGGACTGCACAAAGTCCGATGTCACAATCAGGACAATAGAAAGTGCCCCTCTACATCAAAAGCGGTTTTAGACCAGCTAGAAAACAGCGATAGTGAATTAGAATCACTTGCAGAATTGAGCGATAGTGATTCATGGGGAAATTCACAAAGACAATGTTGCAATCAGGACAATAGAAAGCGCCCCTCTACGTCAAAAGCGGTTTTAGACCAGCTAGAAAACAGCGATAGTGAATTAGAATAACTGAATTGCGGGGAAATTCGTCATCAGGCACTGAAAGTGACGACAGCGACAATTCTGCGACTGAGCTCAGTGCTGCGTGATCCATACCACAGTCAATAGAGCACCAAGTTCGCACATCACTGAGCTCAGTCGCAGAATTGTCACTGTCATCACTTTCAGTGCCCGATGACGAATTTCCCCATGATTCAGTGATTGTAATTCACTATCGCTGTTTTCTAGCTGGTCTAAAACCGCTTTTGACATAGAGGGGCGCTTTTTGGATGCCACGGACGTTCCAGGCAGAAAGAACGGTATATATAATATAAAGGTGCAGGCAGGGCACTGGACAAAGCACTAGGGACAAAACTGAGGTGAAATGATTTGATACAGTAATGTAATCTACAGATTACAATGTATTGTGTGTGTTATGTTTTTTGTACTTTTTTAAAATTTGCCGCAACGCTCGCTGGGAACAGAGCCCGGAACATTGATGCATCCAGCGGAGGATACAGCGGGAGGACATCTCAGGATCCTGGGGACAAGGTAAGTAACTTTGTCTGGATACTGCGATGCGATCCCGAGTGTGACTCGGGGGTTACCGCTATTGGTACTGAAAATTAACCCCGAGCCACACTTGAGATTACCGATAGGGAGGTTAAACTTGTCCTGCTGCTGGCCATTCTTATACTAATTTACTGCCTGCAGTTTCTTAATTCTTATGGTAAAATATCTACCACTATCTCTAGTACATTTTAGCCAATTCTCCCTCATTTAAATGTCTTACTGCTGGCCAATTTGACACTGCAGCATTATCTGCAGTATATTAATTCTTAATGAGAGTTTGATAGAAATTAGCAGCAACAGGATCATTTTAAATCAGCAAGAAAAGGGACAGCTACAGTGAACTTTTAATCAATTTCTATCTGCATATTGAAATGAATCGGATTGGAGTCTTGCTGCTGTATGTAAGTCAAGCTAATTGTAAAAAGAAAAAACAATTCCAAAGCCAAATGTGTGCTACCGGTGTATGCTGTCGATGAAACAGTTCGTAAAAACTGTACTGTTCCGTAATGTTATGTACCACTTGATTTCTGAAAGGTTTTAACCCCTTCATGACCAGGGCATTTGTTGCTATTCAGCACTGTGCTACTTTAACTGGCAATTGCACGGTCATGCAACACTGTAGGCAAATTACATTTATATCATTTTTTACACACAAATAGAGCTTTCTTTTGGTGGTATTTGATCACAACTGGGTATTTTATTTGTTATTATATAAATGAAAAAATACTGAAAATTTTGAAATAAAATATTTTCTACTTTCTGTTATAAAAGATATCAAATACAAGAAATAAAACAAAATAAAAAAATCACTTCTCTTCTTTAATGCATGCCAAAAATATTCTGCCACATGCCTTTGGTAAAAAAAAACACAATTTTAATAAGTGTATATTAATTAGTTTGTGCAAAAGTTATAGCGTCTAAAAACTATGGACTATATACTGGAATTTATGCAGCTATAGACGCTATACTGTAATAGCGGTGATCAGGGAATTATGGTGTGACTGTGACTGTGGCAATCTGGTGCTAACAGACACTATCTGGGATAGGGTTGCCACCTTTTCTTCAAGCCAAACCCGAACACTTTAGTGGCACAGGGCAATTTTTTTTTTAAGGAGAGTGTTGAGGCAGCACACGTAGCATGCTGCAGCGAACAGTGGGTGTGGCCAAACTACTCTTGCTGTTGTCATTGCCCCGCCCCCCCAGTGATACCAAACCTGCCCCGAAACAGCTGCCCATAGCTCCTGGCCGGCAATAGATTTGTGTGTCTCGGTTACTTAGGAAGCCACAGCCCGGTTTGAATAATGTGTCTGGGTTTCAGGCAGACTGAAACCCAGACACAAGATTCAAAACCCCGACTGTCCAGATGAATCCTGGACAGGTGCCAACCCTAATCTGGGAGGGTCACTAACCATCACTGACATCGCTAGTGACACTAATACAGTGATCATCGATCATACTGTACACTGACACTGTACTAATGACACTGACTGGGAAAGGTTTAACATCTAGGGGCAATCACGAGGTAAACTGTGTGCCTAACAATGTGTAATGTGTGCTGCTTTTACTTTACTATCTGACTGTTTTTTCTTCCTGTTTTGCAGGGTGAAGAAACAGCCAGATCGCAGTTCCCTGTTCACAGAGTTCTGTGTTTTTGTAAATACAGGACTTAGTGGTTGGACACAGCTGATCAGCTGATTTCAGCCAATCAGCTGCCAAACTTGTGCTGTGTCCAATCACAGCACAAGTCAGCAGGGGGCATGCACATGTGCGCCCAAAACCCAGAAGCAAACCAGCGACATACAGGAACGTAGTCTGGCCTGCCTGTGCGGCCTGCAAGCAGTAAATCTACTGTGGGCAAATGGAAAGTAGTTCATGCAGCATGTTATTTCAAGGATTTGTGTATTTTCACTGTTACCCTCAAAACTGCTTTCCTTGGTTAATATCTCCTTTTACAGTATCCAGCCACCCCTCTTTTTTTTTTTTTTATTTATTTATTTATTTTTTTTAAAGTAGTTTGCATATTAACTCTAAAATGACCAGAATTTGCTAACAACATCTGCCTTCCATATCTTTCATTGTGATTCTGGGACAGGATTTACCCATTCCAAGGCCAGACTTGTCTCTTAAATCCTATCCCCATATCAAATTCTGATCAGAAAGAACATACCCTTTATTACCTTTCTAAAATGGATTTTCAACTTCTATGTAATCTCAAATAACAACTTCCTTGTGCCCAAACACTATGCTTTTACAGTCCTCAAAGGAAAATAGAAACATGAAAATAAAAAAACAGTTTCAAGTATTGTTGCTATTCTGTAAATGTAACACAATTGTCTGTATAAACTACATGAGTTTCAGTCACTGCCATGTTTGTGAACTAAACATTTGACAAGTGAAGCTTCATGAGCAGACCTTGACACACATCACCCCCATCATGACATGGATGAGAGGAATAATACTGGACTGTTGGTCAATACTGATATATAGATACACTGTCACAACAAATTAGTTCAAAAGACAAATCTTTTAATGCAGGGGCAATACATTTATTAGGTCATCCATTTAGTTGTTTGATAATGTCATCACTCATTAGCCACTTAATGACATGCATGTGTCTGATGCTTCTAGACCTAAAGGTCATTCCTGCCACCTTTATGTAAACATGTGTATATATACTGTATATACCGTATCTATCAGCATACAGCACGCCCAGGCGTATAACACGCACCTTAAAGCGGAGTTCCACCCAAAAGTGGAACTTCTGCTTATCTGACTCCGCCCCCTCTTTCCGGTGCCACATTTGCGACCTTTCGAGGGGGGAGCAGATACCTGTCTCTGACAGGTACCCTATCCCCACTTCCAGGAGACCGGACCTTGGCGAAGTAAGTCAGCAGCTCGGTCCCCCTCCTCCCTCCTCCTTCCCTTCTGCTGGGCCAGTGAGAGAGCACAGTGCGCTTTGCGCAAGTGCAGGAGGGACCCCGTCGTGAGCCCGAAAGGCTACACTGCCGGGGTTCCCTTATCAGCAATGACGGCGGCAGCATCCGATAGCTGATGCAAACATCAGCTGCGGTGCCGACATCGCTGGACTCCAGGACAGGTAAGTGTCCTAATGTTAAAAGTCAGTAGCTACAGTATGTATACCTGCTGAATTTTTAAAGGGGCGTGCAGACCTCCGCTTTGATTTTAAGAGGGAAGTTTCAGGTAAAAAAAATGAAATTTTTAATAAAGAACTTTGAAGCAAAATAAGGGTCAGTGCCCATTAATGCAGCCTGATTAGTGCCCGTCTGCAGCCTTGACAATGCCCATCAATGCAGACTGATCATTGCCCATCTGCAGCCCCTCTATTGCCCATCAATGCAGCCTGAATAGTGCCCATTTGCAGCCTCTCTATTGCCCATCAATGCAATGCCCATTTTTGCTATACGGCACTGCATTACTTTAACAATTGCACAGTTGTGCGACACTGTACCTAAACAAAAGTCAAGTCTTTTTTTTTTCCCACAAATAGAGCTTTCTTTTGGTGGTATTTGATCACCTTTGCGGTTTTTATTTTTTGTGCTATAAACAAAAAGAAAGTGACAGTTTTTAAAAAAAAAAAACAATATTTTTTACTTTCTGCTATAAACCATATCCAATAAAAATATGTAAAAAATCAAACTTCATCAGTTTAGGCCAATATGTATTCTGCTAAATATTTTTGGTAAAAAAATCTCCCAATTAGCGTATATTGATTGGTTTGCGCAAAAGTTAAAAATCTACAAACTATGGGATATTTTTATGGCATATTTATTTATACTAGTGATGGTGACGATCAGCGATTTTTAGCAGGACTGCGACATTGCCGCGGACAAATCGGACACTAGGTGACACTTTTTGGGGACCAGTAACACCAATACAGTGATCGGTGCTAAAAAGAATGCACTGTTACTGTATAAATGACACTGGCAGGGAAAGGGTTAACATCAGGGGGGATCAAATGGTTAAGTGTTTTCCTAGAGAATGCTTTCTAACTGTGGGGGGGTGGACTGACTGGAGGAATAGAGACATCTGTGTTCCTTATTAGCAGGAATCACAGATCTCTCTCTTCCTCTGTGACAGAACGCCGTTCTGCCTCTTCTACGAATGTTGGCAGGTGACCGGTGGTCAGCGTGCACACCCCAGAACCAGGAAGAGGAAACAATGTACAGGTACGTTGTTCTGTGCAGACGGGCCACCCTGCTACAGTATATGTACGATGGTTGTCCCAGAAGCAGTTAGGTAATCAAGCTGAAGTTAGAAGCTGATTGGCTACCATGCACTGCTGCACCAGATCCTAATGCCGCGTACACACGGTCGGACTTTTCGTCTACAAAAGTCCAACGGACGCTGACGGACTAAAGCTGGCTGGTAATCCGATCGTGTGTGGGCTTCTCCGGACTTTCAACGGACTTTTTCAGCCTCAAATCCGACGGACTTTAGATTTGAAACATGCTTCAAATCTTTCCGACGGACTTGAGTCCGGTCGAAAAATCCGCTCGTCTGTATGCTAGTCTGACGGACAAAAACCCACGCTAGGGCAGCTATTGGCTACTGGCTATCAACTTCCTTATTTTAGTCCGGTGTACGTCATCACGTAAGAATTCGACGGACTTTTGTGTGATCGTGTGTAGGCAAGTCTGTTCGTTAGAAAGTCCGCCGCAAGTCCGTCGAAAGTCCGTCGAAAGTCTGTCGGACAGGCTGTCGGACTTTTGTAGCTGAAAAGTCCGACCGTGTGTACGCCCCATAAGTGCTCCAGATTTAGTAAATCTTCAGTAGAGTATTTCATACAAATCACCTGCTGTCCACAAGTGATATATATGAAAGATTTATATGTAGTATTTTATATTTGCTAATTTAAAATATTTGTAAAAGAAAACAATTTTAAAAATGTTATTTTTTTGGGATTGGACATTATAAAGGTAATATGTATTAAAACCATTAACTGTTTTAGAAATATATGGCTGAAGTGAAATAACTTACATGTTTGGCTCATAGAAGTTTGCATTTCCCACCTTCCTGATATAAGTCTAGACTCCTTAATTTGTAAGATATTTTGAATGTCATGCCTTCATGTTGAAAACCTTTTTGCACAAATAAAATAGTCATTTGGGAACTAGATTACATACTGTTTACTCAAAAAAAAAAAGATATATTCCAGCAGAACTTTAGTGATCCTTGTAATATGCAGAATAGGCTAGATGCTCTAGGCTTTTGAGGCAGCATGAGTTAATGTGAGAAACATGAAGGCTGCTCAACTCTCTTTTTGAGAATGCTGACCTGGAACAAGTATAGGAAGTAAGAAATTTTCTACTTTAATACTTGTATATGGCATGCATGTTCTGGTTCTGTAAACCACCAGGAAACTATCGTTTTTATAAAGTGGAACTAAACTCTAATTGTTATCCTTATGCTGCTAGCATTAGTAAATAGATAGGAAGGCAATCACTTGCTCTATTTGTTTTCACATTTCTTCAGTTACTTCCTGGTTTCTGGCCTAGGCCACAATGGTGTCATACATCTACAGTTTCCTGGGCATTTTTCCTCTTTCGACTGAAGGAGATGAGGAAGGGCTAATCAAACCCTCCTGCCTGCATGCCTGAGCTAAGAGCAGATGGATTCTTTTAATAAATGCTACATGGATCATCTGCCCTTACTTAAGATGGCCTAAAATGCTAGGGGGCGTTTTTCAAAGTGATTTGCCAACAAAATAATGCATGGAGACATGGATGGATGGGTGAGTTTGCTTTAAATATTACAAATGAATTAACTAGTGTCTTAAGTTTGTGGTGGTCAGTTACAGTTAAAGCAGTATTAAATCCAAAAGCAAGCCTTTATTATATTGCAGCTTATGCCCCTGTGCGCCTTCATCCAGTTTGTGGGCAATATACTGATACTGTAATGATACATGAGGTGTGTTACTAACCAGATCACCAGTGAAAAACAAAGGAAAAACCCTAAAAAAAGAACACAGCCACCACATCTAATGGGTAGTAAACTGCAATATTTTACATTTTTAGTTTTGGGTTTGATACTGCTTTAAGTTCTACTTTAAGGAGGCCAGCAATGGCATCCTCTGTATTTCCCTCATGACAGTGTCACTTTAGGAGTCTCCTGCTAAAATGTAATAAATTAAACAATTTTTGGTAAAGAAAAGTAGATGTAAATCAGCCTTTCCCAACCCTAGGGTTCCTCCAGAGTTGTTAGGAGTTCCTTGAGCAACGAGCAATGACAAATTGATCTCTTACCTACACTGACCAATGCAAGATGACACTTCTATTTCCCATCTGTGTTTCTTTTCTGTTATTAGTATTCATTTAAATTCAAGATTGTTGCTACATATGTTGTTGTACAGAGCAGAAGGGTGTAAAAAACGAAAAGCTTAGGGTGTTGAATATGGTAGGTTCACCATATTTTTTAATTCTTACATAAAAAACATTCTACATTTTAGTGGGCATGCTAATGTATTATGGACTGTAGGTATAATTATTTTTAGCAAAACCTAAAAATATTTCAAGGGTTCCTCCAGTGTTTAAAAAAAAGTTGAGAAAACCTGTTGTATACCTTCTTTTCTTATAATGCACCAGGACTGGACTTCTCCTGATGTTCAAAGCCAACAGATATCTATTAAGATATGGACTGGATGGGAAGGAAGATGCAGTCCTATAAAATTTTCAGCTATCAAGACCATTGTTTATCTTAGTCCTTCACAAATAAGGTTTCCCCAATGGAAAGGTGACACCTCTAACATTTAGAAGATGTATCTTCCATACTTGTCCTCTCTCCCCAATCTGGTGGCTGGGATGGTGTCCTATTCAACTTACACAGTGTTAGGCTGTATTCATAACTCTGCAATTTGGAGTGTTATAATGAATTCTTGTGTGGTTTCCAGCAAATCACACCTTCTATTAGGATGAATGGTACCCAAAATGAATTTGTCATGGTATGGCACCATATGTAAACTGCACCACATGATAAAGTGCAGAGATGTAAATTTAGCCATAACGTGCCCTTGTCCATATGTGACACATCACACATAATTTCCAGTATGCTAGTATTTTGTTGTTTTTTTATCAATTCATAGCATTGGCATAACATACAGTATCTCACAAAAGTGAGTACACCCCTCACATTTTTGTAAATATTTTATTATATATTTTTATGTGACAACACTGAAGAAATGACACTTTGCTACAATGTAAAGTAGTGAGTGTACAGCTTGTATAACAGTGTAAATTTGCTGTCCCCTCAAAATAACTCAACACAGCCATTAATGTCGAAACCGCTGGCAACAAAAGTGAGTACACCCCTAAGTGAAAATTACCAAATTGGGCCCAATTAGCCATTTTCCCTCCCTTGTGTCATGTGACTTGTTAGTGTTACAAGGTCTCAGGTGTGAATGGGGAGCAGGTTTGTTAAATTTGGTGTTATCGCTCTCACTCTCTCATACTGGTCACTGGAAGTTCAACATGGCACCTCATGGCAAACAACTCTGAGGATCTGAAAAAAAAATTACATAAAGATGGCCTAGGATATAAGAAGATTGCCAAGACCCTGAAACTGAGCTGCAGCATGGTGGCCAAGACCATACAGCAGTTTAACAGGACAGGTTCCACTCAGAACAGGCCTCGCCATGGTTGACCAAAGAAGGTGAGTGCACGTGTTCAACATCATATTCAGGAGGTTGTCTTTGGGAAATAGACGTATGAGTGCTGCCAGCATTGCTGTAGAGGTTGAAGGGGTGGGGGGTCAGCCTTTCAGTGCTCAGACCATACTCCGCACACTGCATCAAATTGGTCTGCATGGCTGTCGTCCCAGAAGGAAGCCTCTTCTAAAGATGATGCACAAGAAAGCCCGCAAACAGTTTGCTGAAGACAAGCAGACTAAGGACATGGATTATTGAAACCATGTCCTATGGTCTGATGAGACCAAGATAAACTTACTTGGTTCAGATGGTGTCAAACGTGTGTGGAGGCAACCAGGTAAGGAGTACAAAGACAAGTGTGTCTTGCCTACAGTCAAGCATGATGGTGGGAACATCATGTTCTGGGGCTGCATGAGTGCTTCTGCCACTGGGGAGCTACAGTTCATTGAGGGAACCATGAATGCCAACATCTACTGTGACATACTGAAGCAGAGCATGATCCCCTCCCTTTGGAGACTTGGCTGCAGGGCAGTATTCCAACATGATAATGACCCCAAATACACCTCCAAGATGACCACTGCCTTGCTAAAGAAGCCGAGGGTAAAGGTGATGCACAGGCCAAGCATGTCTCCAGACCTAAACCCTATTGAGCATCTGTGGGGCATCCTCAAAACAGAAGGTGTAGGCGCGCAAGGTCTCTAACATCCACCAGCTTTGTGATGTCATCATGGAGGAGTGGAAGAGGACTCCAATGGCAACCTGTTCTGGTGAACTCCATGCCCAAGAGGGTTAAAGCAGTGCTGGAAAATAATGGTGGCCACAAAAAATATTGACACTATTGGCCCAATTTGGACATTTTCACTTAGGGGTTTACTTAGTTTTGTTGCCAGTGGTTTAGACATTAATGGCTGTGTGTTGAGTTATTTTGAGGGAACAGCAAATTTACACTGTTATACAAGCTGTACACTCACTACTTTACATTGTAGCAAAGTGTCATTTCTTCAGTGTTGTGACATGAAAAGATATAACAAAATATTTACAAAAATGTGAGGGGTGTACGCACTTTTTTGAGATACTGTAGGTAATTAAACTTGGCTAGGCTTTGTAGTTGAAGTAATCCATCTTTATAACTTCTATCCTGAACCAAATCCACCTCTAAGTTTGTCCTAAATTACAAAATGTCCCATCTTATGTTGTTTGTCTCTAGAATAAACAAGTGTGACAGCTGACAAAACTGGTTTATTTGACAGTATGTTGTCAAGTGCCATTTGCTGTCTGTCTCCAAGTCTCAGTTCATTATGTCAAGGTACCAGCCATATTGCACATAGGCTCCCTGTGTTACAATATGAAAATGGTTTGATATTAACTCTGTCACGTTCATATCTTCGACACTGTACCATGAAGATGCTGCAGTGATATTGTTTAATAAGGTGACACTAAGAATAAGAATGGTGTGCAAAGTGTACTAACCTACAGCAAACAAATTGGATTTTTCATGAGTTTGGTGCAAGCCAATCAGTAGCTGCTGGTTGGCTGCTGTGGGATTTTGCAGTTAGCACATGAAAATCAGTGCAAAATATAATTACTATCTTCAAAGTTTAAAGGTAATCTGCAGCAATAAACTGAGTGATCAATGTGCACTGTATGTAAACCCTAGAAATCAACATCTTTTATTTGGCCTCTTTGGTCTGTTAAATTTTACCATTAGAAAGCATTTTGTTATATCTGTTTGAGCGCAAAAAATATCTGTTGATCCTGCTAGAAATCTTATGAGTTGGTAATTTCCTGTGCTCCCTGCCTGTGTTGCAGTTATAAAATTTAGCATTGTTCCTTGTTCTCTCTGTGGACTACAGCAAAGCAAAACCCATCTTCATGGAGAAAAGAGGAAAGGGAAATGCCTTAAAATGTCCTTAAAGTGTTACTAAACCCACAACAGTAAAATAAGTCTGTATATGCAGTAAAGCATGCTTGTTATACTCACTGTGGAACCTAAGGGGTTAAACCTCCACATTGTGTAAAAAAAAAGGCTGTTTGATCCTGTCTTCTCTGATCCTCTCCTAATTCCAATGTCCCCTGATAATTTCCTGATAACACAGAGTCTATGGAGTCAGGCTGCACATGATCAGTTTGGTGTGTATTGCTAAAGAGGTTTTTTTTTTCTTGGGAGGGTGCATTTGATCAGCACAGGGCCAATCAGCACTCCTCAGACAGAGGGTCAGGGGTCATGCAGTCTCATAGGACAGTCAGAGGAGAATGAAAACTCCTCCTACAAGCTTTAACCAGTGCTCAGCCGGACATTGATAGAAGTCACAAGACTGCTATATACTGCTGATGATAAAAGGTATTTAGCAGTTTATAAATAAAAATAATATCCGCACTTGGTAGAAAATACAAAAACAGCAGCTAAACACTATAACCCAGATATTGGGCACAAGAACAGAATATGTAATATAAAGTGCAGCGCTATGAATAAAAATTAAACAATTAAATAATATGTAGCGTCCTTATGATCGTTTCATCATATGATGACGTCACATATGACGAAACGTCCATCGGGACGCTACACACACGCACTCTGCACATGCGCGATCACCCTCACATGTTGATGTGATTTTTATCTGTATGGAATTCCACTTTTTATCTACTTGAATTGGATGACTCATTTGTGAGTCTGTTTTTTTTTTATATGCAGCACTGAATTACCTACCAATAAAGTACTCATAAGAGGCATATTGCACTATTGGAGTTATTTTTGTTTTTTTGCATAATTGCACTCCCTGGTGTTGATGTCATTGGACCGGATTTGAACATCTCCCGGCATCTGTGGAGGCTTCTGGTGGGGAACGACTAGGATATCAGGACATCTCTCCAGTGGATCCTTGATCCAACATGCGTTTTGTGATCCCCCTGAATAAGGGTGGTCGCTGGCTTTCTGGTAAGCCTCTTGTCTCATTGTGGTGACGGGTTTCACATGGTCAAGTATTTTCATGCTTCATACTTCACAAGTGTTCTCCTTTATACTTGAATACTTGAATTTATACTTCACAAGGGATCTTTCTCATTGAATTCAAACCACCTATGGACTTTTGTACATGTGCACAGTTGCTTGATTACACTGTTTTGCACTTTATATGAAACTGGACTTACATGTAAATGTGTTTATCTTTGCACTGTGTTGGATTTACATGGAACATTGTTTAGCAGTCACAGTTATCTTTTGCACATTTGAACTTTATTTGGTATACACATACTTGTATTATTTGATTGTTTAATTGTTATTTATAGCGCTGCACTTTATATTACATATTTAGCAGTTTATATTTACTAAAATAATTGCATTTCCATGTTCTGTGTACTGTGGGAGACCAGATATAGTGAATGCAGGGTTAGTAACACTTTAAGGGCTCATTCAATTCATTCATTTGAATGTCACCCCCAACACAAAAGCAGGCACAATGAGCAGTCTACTTACAATTTATTTTTATTTGAATTGAAGTACTGAGGATTAGTCAGCTTCTAGATTTTTGTATATGTTGGATACCTACCCTACCACAAAATCAAATTCCTATTCTGTTCAACTTCACATTTGCGTGTATCAGCATTTTCTGTTGCATTATCAATGATATAAACAAAATCAAAAGGCACAGTTCAAATCTATCAAAATAGGGTGAAGACCCAGGAGCATAAAGCTAAAAGCCGTGATTGCTATAAAAAAGCTACCCATGCAGTTTGGGGGGGGGGGGGGAGTTATGCGGTTAAAGGGCAATTTGAGTGGAGATTTAAAGTGGCTGTAAACCGTTAAAGATATATAAAGGCGAGAAAAACCCAAGGGGGCCACGCTGCGCTAAGAACAATAAAAAATGTGATATAAGGAATATCGCAAGCAAATCTAATACGTGATAATTCCACAAAGAAAAAGCAGCCTGTATCAAAAAAGTATCCAGTATGCAAACTTCAAACAAATTGGTGGATCTGGCCAATCCCCAGACGACGTCCTATTGATGACGAAATGCATAGGGTGGAGCCTATGACGGTGACGTCAATACGTTTTTTCCTTTCGAGACGGTGGATGGCTTGTTTTGATTCAGGAAGTAGAGTGAGGCTCGTGGAGACACCGTGACTTCCATATATCCACATTGTACGATTCGCTGATATTTGAACTACTACATTGTAAGTCCAATACTTATCTTTTATTAAACTCATTTGCAATTTTGACATATTACACTATGGGAAACTTTCTTTTATATTTTTGCGCAACATGATCCACTAGCTGGTGACATTAGGAATCATCCCTTGGAGTCTTCAATCACCACCTAGGTTTTAGGGAAACCACTAAATCCCTATGCTGGGCGAGACTGCCATAGCAGTCATCGCCATCTGGTAAGCAGAATATTATATCACTTTGGGTGTGCGGAGCCAGATGCACTACGCTTATTGTGTGAGAAAATTGTATATCTTCTATTTTTCATGGATGGACTTTAAACAGACACTCATGGATTTTTTATGTGATGAGACTCTGCTTTAGTTTTTTCTTTTTCATTTTGTTTTTCACAATAATTTTTCTGATCATAATTATTCTAGCGCTGTATCCATTCTTTACAGGTTGTAAGCCCTTACATATACCCAGTGAAGTGACTAACCTCAGGTGATACACAAGAGATTAAACAAATCCTTTTACATAAGTTGTACCTGTTTATCTGCAGTCTCCTCTTCTCTACATCCATTCAAAGTGTAGAATTTATATAGCTTTTCTGACTTTCAGAAAAAAGGGGGCAGAGATGCCTCTCGTCACCTTTTTTCTCTTGGTGTCAGGAAAACTTGTCAGAAGTGACTCATGCTGATAGCAGAGGAAGAAACAGCAGACGAAAATGACATTTAGTGCTCTTAATTTAGTGCTCATATCGCTCTATACAGTGTATAGAGGGATCATATCCCTCTATACACTGTATAGAGGGATATGATTTGTTCATATTTAATTCTGAGTTTTACAACCACTTGAAGGCCAGAAATGTCACCAATTGAGTCTCCAAGGTATATCAAATGTTCAGGGGCTTTAACTTTCCAGTATAGGTTTTTGGTTGGACTGAACCTTCAAGAGCACTTGACCTAACTTCATGGTGTGTCTTTAAAGTAAGCCTATATTGCTCTCAAATGATATAACTAAGGTTATTTGTACTTGCACCGCCACAGACTGCAACCAGGGGCCTGAATGTGTAATGTAAATAACGACTTTCTGAAAGTCTGTAAACTTTCAAACCCTCCAGTCTTTTATGTGGATGGTTGGAGGCAGGAATGGGAATGCTGTGTCTACACAAATCCATAGGTTTAGGTTTTATGGAGAGCTTTGGCAGGGCACAGAGAACCCAGGGGGCACAACACAGTTTGTAGAAGCCTTCAGCCCTCCACTTAGCAATCGTAACAGACTGGTGGCATTTCTAAAGAAAATGTTAAGTATAAGAGATCAATCATATCACATTTTATCCCCACCCACTCTGTTCTTCCTTACTGTGTGCTTTCCATCTACAAACATTATATGTACTCTGTAAAGATGTAACTTTTAGAAACAGATTTAATAGCTGAAGGGAATTGTAATTGTTATAAAGCATTAGAAAGCCAAAGCAGGATGAGCCGTCCATCTCTGCATTTCCTGCGCTCTGTGGCATTACCTAAGATCCCTAATGCTGTTTTATGTCTGCTTGCTATATTGAAACACTAATAACTAGACCGGCCTCTCACCGAATGCCATGACTTTCTCTGCCTAGAACAGAGCAGCCTACATCACTTAATATATCTGTGCTGTCTCAGAAAGATTTAGCCAGCACAAATGTCCATTCCCTGGTGTTTATCTTTACTGTCTGTTGGTCAAACAATTTGTCTGTCCACATCTCCTGTCACAATCTGGATGACTTGCAGCTAACAGCAGGCCCCATCATATTAACTGAACAAACTACTTTGTTCAATTCATCATTCACCATTAACACTAGAACAATTTTTTTCACTGTTTGCACACATGTAAAATCTGCATTTTTGGCCATAAAATTACATAAAACTCCCAGAACATTATTATTATTATTATTATACAGGATTTATATAGCGCCAACAGTTTACGCAGTGCTTTACAATATAAAAGGGAGACAATACAGTTACAATACAATAAAATAGAAGAGGGTTAAGAGGGCCCTGCTCAGAAGAGCTTACAATCTAATAGGGAGGGGCAGGTGGTACAAAAGGTTGTAACTGTGAGGAATGAGCTAATGGAAGATTAGTAAAAGATTAGTTGGAGGAGTGACAGGCTTTCCTGAAGAGATGAATTTTCAGGGATCGCCTGAAGGCAGCTAGCATAGGAGATAGCTGGAAAGATTGAGGTAGAGAGTTCCAGAGGATGGGAGAGGCTCTGGAGAAATCCTGGAGTTGAGCATGGGAGGAGGAGACAAGGGAGCTTGAGAGGGGGACTGGATGACAAAGTATTAATAAGAGAGACCAAGGAGGTTTGTTTGGTAGCATGGAGGAATTGTATTTTAGGAGGGCAGATCTATATAGGGTGAAGTCCTGCAGGGATTTGGTTTTACACCACAGTTGTTCAAGAGCACGACAACGTCTATACAGTCATCAGCTTGTTCTTAACCCTTCACTGTTTGGACATAGTATGTACATAAATAAGCACATTTAATTCAGATGTATTAGTAAGACTTCATCTGGAATGTGCAGTTCAGTTTTTTCTTTCATAAAAAAGGAACTGGTGAGACTGCAGAAAGGGACACTAAACTGATAACAGGCACAGAGAAATTTAGCTTAAAGTGTTACTAAACCCAGGGACCCTGCATTCACTATATCTGGTCTCCCACAGTACACAGAAAAGGGAAGTGCAATAGTTTTAGTAAATATAAAACTGCTAAATACCTTTTATTATCAGCAGTCAGAGCAGTCTTGTGACTTCTATCAGTGTCTGGTTATAGTTTGTAGGAGGGGTTTTTATTCTGCTCTGATTGTTCTATGAGGCTGCAGGACTCCTGACCCTCTGTCTGGACAGTGCCGATTGGCCCTGTGCTGATCACATGCACTCTCCCAAGAAAAAAAGAACTCTCTAGCAATACACACCAAACTGAGCATGTGCAGCTTGTCCCCTGGCCTCTGTTCTGTCAGCAGATAGATTGGGGACAGTGGAAGAAGGGGAAGATTAGAGAAGACAGGCTCAAACAAAATTCATCTCTTCAGGAAAGCCTGTCACGCCTCCAACTAATCTTTTACTAATCTTCCATCAGCTCATTCCTCACAGTTACAACCTTTTGTACCACCTGCCCCTTCCTATTAGATTGTAAGCTCTTCTGAGCAGGGCCCTCTTAACCTCTTCTATTTTTACACAATGCAAAGGATTAACCCCTTCTTTTCCACAGTGAGTATAACAAGTATAACAATCATGCTTTACTTCATGGTGCAAATGTATTCACTTTAGGGTCATTTCCTCAGCAATAAAAGAATTAGTGGACTGTAGGAGGCTCATTTCAGGATAAATTCAGGTACTTATAGCTGTTCTAGGTTAAAATACCTTTAATATTTTTAACCTGAATGCCTAACTAAAACTGACATAAACTAGTTCAGTAAGTGCCAGGGGTGAGAGGTCACCTAAAGTCTGAAATAAACCACAGGCATTCACCACCTAATGATTCCAAAGAGAATTTCAACATTAAAGCAGGCAAATGTATTTAGACTTGCTTTAATTTTTAGAATTGTGTTGCTAATACCTAAACCTAGACATTTAAACGATATACCATAACCTTGACATAATGAAGTGTAAAATTTATATTTATTATATTACCACTCTGCTAAATATAATACTTGTATCATTTATTTAACTCCTTAGAAATATTTCCTGCCAAATACTGATATAGTTAAGATGCAAGTTAATACTCAACCCTATGTTGCCATGAATGAGGACATGTTACCTAAATTGCTTTTACTTTGACACTGGAGTGCCATTACCTGTTTCACGGCATATCAATAGATTTGTGACACATTAATGTCCATTTTCCAGTTCTGAAAATCTATACCTTAATCTATGCAATTTCACAGGCTCTCTGAAGGACTTCAGAAGGTGTTGGTCCTTGAAAGGACAAGGCAAGCTTTCTGTTTGTTCCAGTTTTAGTTCAACTGTCATCTTAGAGTCATTAGCTTACAGGTTTAAATGGTTTGTTATATGTCTTATAGGCTTGATTTGCTTCTGTAGTACCCTAAATATGGTATAGTAGGCTTTGCTTACCCCACCTTTATTGGCATTTTTAATAGTAATTTATTACTATTTGAATGTATTGGTGGCAAACTTGAGTGGTAATTGGTTACAAATACATCTACACCTGTTTATGTTTTTAATCTAGTTTTTTCATGTATTAGCTGTGAATAGGTTCACAAAAAGCAAAAGCTGTTACCTAAAAAGCAAAAGCTGTTATTTCTTCATGGTTTTACTTTTGTAGAAGATTTAATACAAATGGTGTTTTAGCCCAGGAGTTCCGAATATCCCACATATTTCTCTGAACTTTTGGCTGAACTTATGATAGGTAGGGACAGGCAGCACTCCCATACCAGACCCGGGCCCCAACAGGTCAGTTGGGAGGCCCACGTCCAGCTCCAAGCGTACTTCCGGCTTCCTCCACAATCGATTGGCAGTGGTGGGATGGTCTATGATGCGTTCTACTTGGATGCTTTACAGTGAAATCACTGGTGCTGGTGCATTCTGGGACAGTATTTTAGGATGGTATATTCTTCAGGATTTGTTGCTGGATATCACCCTGTTTTTTTAATTTCTCTTTTGAGGGTGGAGGGGAGCTGTATGGGGCCCCATGGTTTCTAATGCGGGCCCTGTCTTGTGGTTGCATGCAGGGGAATGTGGTTATGAGTTGCGGCCATTATCTCTGCCTCCTCTGCTTGGATCAGTTTTACCAGTAGGCGCATTAGGCATATGCAATGACAGAGGACAACCTTTCCTATATATGTATCAGCTGCTGATTTTTTCCACTTGTAAATAGAAATATAGTAATACAAATGCACATTAGACACATACATACACTTTATAAATGATGGAGCTATTTAAATGAGTAGGAAATAATTTCCAGGAATTACATTATAGGAAAAGTCCAGCTGAATGTGATTAAAGTGATATTAGAGGTAACATTAAAAAATAAATATATATATATATATATATATATATATATATATATATATATATATATACATATATATATACATATATATATATATATATATATATATATATATATATATATATATATATATATATATATATATATATACATATATATATATATATACATATATATATATTATACAGTATCTCACAAAAGTGAGTACACCCCTCACATTTTTGTAAATATTTTATTCTATCTTTTCATGTGACAACACTGAAGAAATGACACTTTGCTACAATGTAAAGTAGTGAGTGTACAGCTTGTATAACAGTGTAAATTTGCTGTCCCCTCAAAATAACTCAACACACAGCCATTAATGTCTAAACCGCTGGAAACAAAAGTGAGTACACCCCTCAGTGAAAATGTTCAAATTGGGCTCAATTAGTCATTTTCCCTCCCCGATGTCATGTGACTCGATAGCGTTACAAGGTCTCAGGTGTGAATGAGGAGCAGGTGTGTTATATTTGCTGTTATCGCTCTTACTCTTTCATACTGATCAATGGAAGTTCAACATGGCACCTCATGGCAAAGAACTCTCTGAGGATCTGAAAAAAAAATGTTGCTCTACATAAAGATGGCCTAAGCTATAAGAAGATTGCCAAGACCCTGAAACTGAGCTGCAGCATGGTGACCAAGACCATACAGCGGTTTAGCAGGACAGGTTCCACTCAGAATAGACCCCGCCATGGTCGACCAAAGAAGTTGAGTGCAAGTGCTCAGCATCATATCCAGAGGTTGTCTTTCGGAAATAGACATATGAGTAATGCCAGCATTGCTGCAGAGGTTAAAGGGGTGGGGGGGGCCTCAGCCTGTCAGTGCTTACACCATATGCCGCACACTGCATCAAATTGATCTGCATGGCTGTCGTCCCAGATGGAAGCCTATTCTAAAGATGATGCACAAGAAAGCCCGCAAACAGTTTGCTGAAGACAAGCAGACTAAGGATATGGATTGCTGGAACCATGTCCCGTGGTCTGATGAGACCAAGATAAACTTATTTGGTTCAGATGGTGTCAAGCGTGTGTGGAGGCAACCAGGTGAGGAGTACAAAGACAAGTGTGTCTTGCCTACAGTCAAGCATGGTGGTGGGAGTGTCATGGTCTGGGGCTGCATGAGTGCCACTGGGGAGCTACAGTTTATTGAGGGAACCATGATCTCCTCCCTTCGGAGACTGGGACGTATCCAACATGATAACGACCCCAAACACACCTCCAAGACGACCACTGCCTTGCTAAAGAAGCTGAGGGTAAAGCAGTGATGGACCGGCCAAACATGTCTCCAGACCTAAACCCTATTGAACATCTGTGGAGCATCCTCAAACAGAAGGTGGAGGAGCGCAAGGTCTCTGACATCCATGGGCTCCATGATGTCATCATGGAGGAGTGGAAGAGGACTCCGGTGGCAACCTGTGAAGCTCTGGTGAACTTCATGCCCAAGAGGATTAAGTTATACTTACCTGCTCTTTGGAATGGTTTTGCATAGAGAGGTCCCGATCCTCCTCTTCTCAGGTCCCCCACGACACTCCTGGCTCCTTTCCCCTGCTTAGTGCCCCCGTAGCAAGCCGCTTGCTATGGGGTCACTCATGCATGCTCAATCCCTAGCCTTGCTCTGTGTGTCCATAAGACACACAGACTGGGGGCTCAGCCCTGCCTCTCGCTCCCTCCCCATTGGCTGTGATTGATAGCAGTAGAAGCCACAGGCTCTGAACTAATGAGGAGGCAGAGAGCTGCTGCTCTCGTGCACATCGCTGGATCGAGATTGGGCTCAGGTAGGTATTATAGGGGCTGCAGGGAACTGCCTACTGAAAGTTTACCTTCTGCATATAATGCATGAAGTTAAAAAGCTTAAGCCTTTAGAACCACTTTAGCTACTACTAGCTGCACACTCTATTCAATGCCAGGTAAGGATTATTAAAACAAGAAAATATTTTGTATAAAGGAGATGATCTTAGAAGAGATTTTGCATTGGGACCCAGTGGTAATGTGTCTACCAGGGGTAGCCCAACACTTAGGCACACCCGACTACTGATCCTAGCCCCAGCCAACTCTATGGGCTGGCTTAGATTTTGGACTGGCCAGCATGGCATTCTGCTTGTTTAGTTAGACCCCACTGCAAGAAAACCCACCATACCACTACTAACATGAGCTGCTATATATAGAACTGTTGAGTGCTTGGCATAGCTTACTAAACAATCAGCGCTACAGAGACATTTCAGTTCATGACACAGACTTAGTGTTATCACGCATTTGTTTACTTCCAGGTTAAAGTCTTCTTGCACCTGCGCACGAAAAATCGAATGATTTTTCTCGGGCGAGAAAGCCACTAACCTTGCAAAGTTTGTTCATTCAATTAAAATATTTCCAAATTGGCAATCGAATTTTCGGGGCTGAAAATTTGAAACCGATTATCGTTCCTCATCCACTATCAGAAAATCGGCTGAATGTTCAAAACAATAGAATTTGGCCAATTATGGCCAGCATAAGTCTTGCTAACCCTCCGCTGAAATTAACTATACAAAACACTGTATGGGCACTAAGAAAATCAACTATATACTGTATACACAAATCTTTGATCAATAAGTGACACAGAACAATGGCTCGCATGTGATTTTTTTAAGAATGTATTTCATCTAAAACCCTGTCAATTATGAAAACATGTTAAAATATTTAAAGGGAGCCAATAATCTGCAATGCATTGTACAGGTCTAACTGTGAAAGCTAACGTGCTCATCCTTAGTAAACATACACACTCTGTGATAAACGTAAACTATATATTACAGGATTTAATTTCTCTTTTTCAGAGTGAAGACACATTCAACTAATATTAGACTTCATACATAAAGAGACAACATTCAAAGAAAAGCTGTTCTAGGAAACCCAGAGTAGTGACCTTTGGATGCCTGCAACAATACAGACAGCCTTTTTCATTCACTAGGAAGACATATTTTCTGAATGCGTATGTATAATCACTGAAGCCTTTATAGTACTTCAGAAAGACTCCAACAAATTGTACCAGAATGTCAAAATACTACGAGTTATTTGTAGACATTCAGTTATAAGCAAACTGATAGATGATAATATATGTACATATAGTTTTTTAACATTGATAACACATACAAATTACAAAAAATGCCAACGTGGCACCAAATATTCATATATCATCATGACCAAAATAATCACCCCATTGTTCTTACCAACACTGGGTGGTCCCCAATTGATCCCCAGACTCCTGATAATGTCCCATGGGATGAAACACGTTGAGCAGAGCATAGCATAATCACATCACACGCTATCAGCCAGGCTGTTATCTGTAAGTTAAAGCTGGCTGTCATAGATGGTAATTTTATTCAATAATTTTTAATAAAAGGGTAATATACCATTGAAACGTCCTTTTTTCTATGCTTCACTATGATTGAGAAGTATTTTATCGGATTGATGAGAAGGACCAAGGATGCAAAATCTATGATACTTGTGTTCCAGACACATTTATCAAACTGGTGCATATTGACCTCTTTCATGCTGTGAGGTCCTGCAATTTGGTGAGTTTTTACCTGGAGATTGTGTTGCCAGTCTTCTCACAGTGATTGTTGGAACCCGGTTACATAGTTGGAGGTTGTCGAACCTTTCCTTTTATTTGGTGGACTTTACAGTCTCACTTTTGACACTGGAATACATTTAGACAACACATTCTACCACCCCTTTCCTCGACCTTATGTGAGAGGCTGGTGATTAGCCGCTCATCCACCAAGTACTGATTGAAGGGAAAAAGAGGAGAAGTCTCATATGCCTCCCCAAAAGCACCAAGCTTTTTTACCAAACTGGTGGTGTATTAGACAGCAGATGAGTACAATCGTGGTAAGAGCGGGCAATTTATGGTGTAGGTTTGGGCTGACAGATATCTAAGTATAATGATACTGACAGACATACCATAAGGCTCGGTTGACACTGCCGCGACCTGAAAGTCGCACGACTTACGGTGAGACTTTGCCAGGAGACTTCCTGGTGACTTGAGTACAACTTTGAGGCACATGTCTGATAGAAGTCTCCTTGAAGTGGTACAGGAACCTTTTCTAAAGTCGGAGCGACTTCAGTAGTGTTTATTAAGACAGCTCTCATTGATTAACATGGGATTTCACATGTCACATGGCTTTGGATCCAAGTCGCGGCAGTGTGAACCAAGCCTTAGGAGGTTTTTCACCTGCAGAAATAATGCCTGCTCTTTTGGACAAACTCATATGCCAGGGTACTAAGCTACCCGGCATTTCCTGGCCGCTACTGAAAATGTATCTGGAATAAGTTTCTGTGTCACCTTCTGCTTGCCCACCAATATTTTTATTATTGTATTAAATAAAAAGATTTGTAGTTTAGCCACTAAAGGGCGCACTCAGTGGTTCAGTGTGTTTACTCTCTTTTAACAGCTGTTGGGATACTAGCAACACATGGTATTCTTTGTTTTCAATTAGTTAACTCATTAACATACAAATGGAAAGAACTCGCTGCTCCAGGTGAAATGGGTGTGCCTGATGGGATCTCCAAACGAGTGCTAGCCCTGGCCCGCCTCCGTGGGTATAAGTCAAGGTAAAGAAGAATTGGCTGCACATCAGGTAGATTCCAAATGCTGTTTATTCAATCAAGGTGACAACAGGGGACACCAACACATAATCTTGTAGACACATTTCACATTGTACAAAAGTGCTTAATCATTACGTAATGATTAAGCACTTTTGTACAGTGTGAAACGCGTGTACAAGATTATGTGCTGGTGTCCCCTGGTGTCACCTTGATTGAATAAACGGCATTTGGAATCTACCCAATGTTGAGCCAACTCATAGACATACACTATAAGAAGAAACAGCAAAGCTAGTCCTGCAGTTCAAGTACCTGTTGCCGAGTATTGAAATCATGCACTGGAAGCTTCTTGTATACAGCAATATGGTTTACTTTCATAGAGAACATTAGGTCATGTCTTACAGCATGAAACAGGAACAAACAAGTGCATAGTAAGGAAAGCAAAACTTCCTCTCATTACATTACCATAGAATACATATTATAACACTGCAGTGCCACCTGCTGGATAGAAAAGTATAATGCATATATATATATTGTCAGTTTATATAAGCAACTATGCTGTTGTACTTCCAACACCCCTTCTCAACAGCATGTGCTTTATCAAATTATATTCAGCTTCTTCTGGAAATAACAATGACGTTCCTTCAACAAAGGTTTGGTGAGTGCATCAGCAGTTATCGCCTCTGACGGGCAATATTGAATATCAATAACACCTTGCTCTTGATTGTCCCTCAGTTGGTGATACTTGACGTCAATGTGTTTGGTCCTAGGATTGACCCTTTTTGATTGCGTAAGCTTTATACAACCCTGATTGTCTTCAAAAATGGGAATTGGTTTTGACATGTCTATCCCAATGTCCACAAAAAGTTGACAAATCCATATCGCTTCTTGACATGCGTATGCTGCTGTAATGTACTCAGTTGAAGATAGAGGGACAGTTGCTTGCTTTCGACTAGACCAGCTTATGATTCCTTCCCCATACTGGAAGATGAATCCACTTGTGGATTTGCGGTCTGTGCAGTCCCCGGCCCAATCAGCATCCACTTATCCAACCAGTTTTGGATTTGATGTTTCTGGTAACTGTAACTTCATCTGAATTGTTCCTTTGAGGTACTGCATCACTCTTTTTATTGCATTCCAGTCACGCTGACAGGGAGCTGAGACTTTCCTGCATAGTATGCCCACTGCTGCTGTTGCCACTGTCTTGTCACAGTGGCAACATTTAGTAGCTTACTGATACAGATCATTGTTGGGTAGCAAGTTTTCTGCTTCATTGCTCTTTTGATAGCCTGGTTCCATAGGAGTTTTAATTTCCTTTGCATCTTGCATTTTGAACTGTTCCAAGATTTCTGAGATTGGTTGAGAAGATAACTTCCATCTTATTCTCTCTCTATTTGGATTCCTAGATAGTAGCTAATGTTCCCTAGTTCTTTGATTTCGAACATTTTCTTTCAGCTTGTGAACTATCTGATTATAACCCCCTTCTTGTTCAAAATAAGTTATAATGTCATCAACATAGATAAGGAATTTAATATATTACATTGTTTTATATTATATACATATATTTTTTGTTTTTAGTTTGTTGACACTTATGCACTTTAATATTGGATTTAGCATACATTCTACTTGCGCCCGTAATCATTATTTTTCATAGATAAGGATGTATATCCATCTGCCTTCTTGATTCCTGGAGTAGAGTTCGAGGGTCTGGTTTACTTCTTGAGAATCCCTCTCTAGTAAGCACTTGGTTCACTTTCTCATTCCACATCCTTGCAGATTGCGTATGACCATAGATGCTCTTCTAAAGTTTACACACAAGGTTGTCACCTTGCTCAAACACTGGTGGTTGCTCCATGTAGAGGTCTTCCTTAATGTCTCCATATAGGAAAGCAGTTTCAAGTCTATATGTTTCACTTGCATGCCCTTCCCGGCTACAACGCTAAGAAGCGCTCTGATGGTGGAGTTTTTTACGACGGGAGCGAATGTTTCATCATAATCTTCACCAAATTTTTGGGACTAACCCTTGGCAACTAGTCTAGCTTTGTATTTGCGGATATTCCCTTAAGTGGACTTTACTTTGAAAGTCCACTTACTTCCTATAGTTTTGCGGTTGGAAGGGAGCTCTAAGTGTCCAGGTTTTATTTTCTTGGAGTGACTTTAATTCTTCTTCTGCTGCTTTTCTCCATTAGCTTCACGTTTTGGCAGTTTTTCTATGTCTTCCCAGGATGTTGGTTCAAGTATGCTGTGTGTTTTGACAGTGTATGACAGTTTGAGGGGTGGCAGCCCCTTTGTAGTCCAAGTGGATCTTCTGACTTCGGGCAGTTCAGCAAGATCTGGTGGGGAACTTGGTTTAGGCATTGTGAGTTCCACCTCTTGTTCTGACTCCTGCACAGATTCACGTTGGTCGACCTTTTCTTCTGATTCGCTTGGCATATTCACTTCACAGCTTTCAGGGATCCGTGTTTCTGGTGATGGGCTCTCATCAAAATAAACACTACGGCTTATTGTCACTTTGTCATTTTTTGGGTGTAGGATTCTGTAACCCCTTGTTTGCTCACTGTAGCCTATTAGAATGCCCTCTATGGCTCTGTTCTCCAGCTTGGATCAATTTTCACTTGCAATATAGGCATATGCTTTACATCCAAACACTCTGATGTGCCCTATGCTAGGCTTTGATCCATGCCACATTTCGAAATTGAGTACTTTTAATGGCTCTTGAGGGTAGTCTGTTCTGTAGGTAGGTTGCAGTCATGACTGCTTCTCCCCAGTACTTGTGAGGTAGGTTGGCATCCGACAACATGCACCTGGCCATTTCTATAAGAGTGCGATCTTTTTCTTTCTGCTACATCGTTTTGTTCAGGAGTGTATGGTGCAGTTGTCTGGTGTACTATTCCTTGTCTCTTCAGGTAAGAGGCCACTTATTTGCTTATGTATTCTCCCCCATTGTTGGTGCGTATTATTCCTGGTTTCTGTTGGAATTTGTTGCTAGACATGGCAACGAACTCTTGAAGTTTCTCATTCTTGTGTTTCATCAGATAAGTAGTTGTGTACCTGGAATAATCATCAATGAAAGTCAGTAGATATCTGTTCCCGCCTGATGTGGGAGTTTTCATTGGACCACACTGTGTATGAGCTGCAGGGGGTGGGTGGTTTTTCTGTCGCCTGTAGAAGGGGAGCACGTGTGGCTTTTTCTTCAATATGGCAATTGTATTTTATGAGCACTTTTCAAGGCGCTATTGTCAAATTTTCTGATAAGCCTCTCTTTATAATGTCCTGTATAGCTTCCGGACTTCTGTGCCCCAGCCGCCTGTGCCATAAGTGAATACATTTTCTGTGTGGGTCATTAGGGACTATATTGGCTTGCTGGTCTGTGGTGATGAGCCTGTATAAGTGATCATCTAATTTTCCTTTTGCGAGGAATCGCTTATTATTGTGAATTGTGCATTCATCACCCTGGAACTTGTGCATTCATCACCCTTAACTTAACTTGAACTTAACCTGAACTTAACTGTGAGACCATTGCTTGCAAGACTTTTCACTGATAGAAGGCTGCCTTCTAGTTCTGGAACATACAGTACTTTCTTTACAAGGATACTCTGCTTGCCTTGTGGTGTAATGCAGTTCAGGAAGCCCTGGCCTTTACCTTCTGAAGTGATTCTTTTCCCATTTTCCTCGGAAGACTTTACTAGGAAGACTTTGTCTTTTGCACTGTAATCAATGTTTGTGAAGAAGGTCTCATCACTAGTCATGTGACTTGTCGCTCCTGAGTCTATGCACCAACTGCGTGGCTTGCAGCTGTGTCACTTTAAAGGTGCCACTCCGTGATGTGTCTGCAGTTTCCTTTGTGGCTGCTTGGACTCTTTTTGTGGATAGCTCTTGCTTTCGCTGCTCGGCTTTCCAGATAGAACAGTCCTTTTTTAGGTGACCGTTCCTTTTAGAGCGAAAATAGGCTCTGCTTTCTTTGTTGTGCTTTGTTCCTTTGTACATCTTAAGAGCTTTGTCATGGTGCACATTTTCTTTCCTTCTGTCATATTCATCAATGAATTTGCCTTTAACATATCCCAGTGTCAGCTCCTGCTCGGGTCTGGTTTCTAAAGTGTTAATAAGAGCAGTATATGTCTTTGGAAGGCTGCAGAGGAGCAGGGCAACAATATGGTTCTCTTTGATGTCCTCTCCAATGGCACGTAGCTGCTCTATGATCTCTAGCATAGCTTTCACATGGTCACACATTTGCTGGCCTTCTTCTAATCTCACATTATAAAGCTTTCTTAGTAGAAAGAGCTTGCTGTTTAGGCTTGAACGCTCATGCAGTTTTTGTAATGAAGTCCACATACCTTTGGCTGTTTTCTCTGTTCTAATGTGGATAAGCTGGACATCTTCCACTAGTAAGCTTATGGTTACCTTTGTCTAACTATCGTTCTGTCCCAGTCCTCCATCTCTCCTTTTATGGGTCTGTCTGTATTCAGCACTTGCCACAAGTCATCCTTGCTGAGAAACATTTCTAGTTTCTTCCACAGCTGGTAATTGCCATTGTTCAGCTTTGCTATTGCAAACTTTACATCTGAACCACTTGCCATATTTCAGTAGTTTGTTTACAGTACTCACTGATTCACTGTAGAATTCTTTCCAGTGCCTACTGGGTGGGTGCCTGGGGTGCCCTGGGTGCCTGGGCTTATAACCTGTTGTCAGAGTATTGAAATCATTCGCTGGAAGCTTCTTGTATACAGCAATACAGCTTTACTTTCATGGAGAATATTAAGTCATGTCTTACAGTATGAAACAGGAACTGAACAACAAACAAGTGCATAGTGAGGAAAGCAAACAGTTCCTTTCATTACATTACTAAAGAATACATATTAATACATATTATAACACTGCAGTGCTACCTGCTGGATAGAAAAGTATAATGTCTATATATATATATATAGTCAGTTTTTATAAGCAACTATGCTGTTGTACCTCCAACAGTACCATAGCTTGTATATGTAATGAGTAAACATGGCACCCTCATATGCATCTATTATTACAAATTATACATAAAAACAAGGTTTTAAAAGATTTAAATATGTGGATACAATTTTCCATTAATATGTCTCTTTTATAAATGTATCTGAAAAGAATATACATTCCTTTAAATGTTCAGGTACCATGCCAGAAAGAAGATCTGTATAGATAGAAATAGGAAAGCTTTTATTGTTGACTTGTATTTAAAGGAGCAGGCTCCAAGGGTGTCCTTCCCCACACAGTCAGCAATGTCAGCTCCTAATTTTTATCCTCACAGGCCAACTTTAAAAATATTATTTTTTTATTAACGATATCCAAAAATCCCACAATGAAAAGAAGCAATTTGTGAAAATCTTTATGCAGGCCATAAATGAGAAAGCAGATGATGGTTTCTGGTTTCCAGAAGCTTAAATCACAGATATGATAATTGTGATGTGTTAAATTCCCCTGTGTTCACCTTGTGTATAATCCCTTCCCTCTGGTGCCTGGAGTTGGTGTTTGATTATCTGTGTTCTTTTTTTAGCAGTTGTTTATTGTTTGCCTAGTTAATGGCTGGACTGGCAGAACACTGGTGATGTGCTCTGTAGCCTAGAATCTGAATAGCAGCCTGTTACTACAGAACAGATCACAGTACATTTAGTATACGGTCACATCATCTGTACCACTACCTATAGCCACACTAAAGCAATGTTACTGTGTATTGCTGCAATTTTCAGCAGTTACAGAATCACTGTCTTTAGTATTTTTCTTGCTAGGAAAATAAGCTGCGGTCAATAAAAGGTGTGAATTGCAGTGATTTCAGCAGTTTATAGCTCCATCTCTGAACTATTGAATTGTTGCAGTGTTTAAAAGTGTAGTTGTGACCAAGCTATGGACATTCCAATTATTACATATTCTACAGCAGTGGTCTCCAAACTGTGGCCCAGGGGTCAGATGTGTCCCCTTGCTTTCTTTTATACGGCCCTTGGGCCACTGTTCCATCCACTGACACCAATAATGGGCCATAATTCCTCCCACTGACCCAACAAAGGGGGGAAATTTACACCAACGATGGGGCACAATTCTTCCCACTGACACCAATAATGGGGCATAATATCTCCCACTGACCCCAACAGAGAAGCACAATTCCTCCCATTGACACCAACGATGGTCCACTATCCCCCCCCCCCCCCAAAGACACCAACAATGGGGCACTATTCCTCCCAAAGACACCAATGATGAGCACAATTCTGTCCAAAGACACCAATGATGGGTACAATTCCTCCCAATGACACTACCGATGGGGTACCATTCCTTCCACTGACACCAATGATGGGGTATTATTCCTACCAATGACACCAATGATGGGGCACTGCTTTTCCCAATAACACACACAAAGGGGCACAAGTCTACCCACTGACATCAATGATGAGGCAGTGTTTGCTCCCACATATGCCAGGCCCCCTAAAGTCTGAAGGACAATAAACTGGCCCTTTGTTAGAAAGTTTGGAGACCCCTGTTCTACAGTAATTGAGTTTTAAAACAAGCTTCTCACTAACCTTTGTGGCTGCAAACTCTGTGGAGTAATTCACCCTTCATCTCCCAGCAGTAACTTTGCAGCTTGCCAGCCTTCTAATCTTTACTATGAACACAGAGATAGCTTTCTGGCAGAATTGACTGTATCTCCTGTGAATTTGGAGGATGGGCATGCACCGCTGATTACATATTAGCTAGGAAACTGCCTAGCAACATTCTGTTGCAAAGACACAGGTGGCTTCTGATGCCTAGCCACAATCTTTGCTAGGGCGCAGGCAGATATTGACATTGCTAGGATGCAGAAGGCTATTGATGCCAAGTGTCCTTTGGTGGTATTAGACTAAGAAAGACAACTCAAGGTCAGTTTATGGGTATATGGGGTATCTCATCCAAAAGGCAGGGATTTTGTTGAATCCCTTGGCCTGCTGGGAGAGCCTATATATTCGGGTGAGGTCAGGTGATCCAGGTTCTTCTTGTGCGCCACCCAGACCACCGTCTGGGTGGATGGGTGTCGTCTGCCCTGGGCTGCTGGGCCAGAGATTGGGCCTATCCCGGGGGCCTCAGGGCCTGAGGGCCTATCCAGAGTAAGAGGGCAGCAAAGGGTTGGGACTGCGGCTTGCAGTCCAACCAAAAAGTCTATACAATGCAGAAAGGTCATGGCTGGTGGGAGAGTCCCGCAGAATGCTGTACATCAAAGCACCTTTCCTGAAGGAGTGAGAGTTCTTATACATGCTCAGGTAAGTATTATGGGGGGGGGGGGTTAGGGGGGTTGCTGCACAGCTTTTCCTCTGAATGCATAGAATGCATTCAGATAAAAAACCTTCTGCCTTTACAACCACTTTAAGGTAAGGCAGGAGTTCAGCTTGAAGGTATAGATCGCCTTTAAATAGCCTTTAAATAGTTGCCATCTCACCATGACCATTTTGGCAGGATCCAGAGAAAAGCATTAGAAATGTCGTTTACATTCGGGTGTGCCCCAGAAGATTGCTCTTTAGAGCCTGTTTGACAGGTGGTGAGGAAGTGTTATGTCGTCTCCTCACCACCTATTTTAACTCCTAAAAAACCTGCACTACAACCACATGCATTATATGTGGTTGCGGTGCAGCCCCATTCAGTTGAATGGACTGCATTTGGTGGGTGATAATGCCCAGTAAACTTGACAGGGGGGTAATTTTTGTGTCCCAGACATATGTACACCACCATCTGCTGCCTTTGCATCTTAAGGGAAGTCATTTGGAGGTAGTAAAACCTGACTCAACCATGTGTTTTTGCTGCCTCCCCAACTGTAGGTGTAAACAAGGCCTACGGGTTATGTACATGCTTTTTCCCATGCCCCAGAACACATTTGAGCACAGTTGCAACTGGTTACCCACAGGTAACGTCAGAGAAAATGCTTCTGTATTTTGAACAGAAATGTGGATCACACTACTAGTTAACGTATAGTAACCACATTACAATATATTCTCAGCATTTGGGTGATAGTTACTAGTCTCCAAATAAAAATGTGCCAAGGAAGTCTGCTAAGCCAGCGGCCATGCATGCTTATTGCTTGGGCAGGTAAGTCCAGCCTTCACAGGTGTCTATGGCAGGGTAAGAATTTAACCTGTGCGCTGAACCCAATGAGGAGGTACTGTAGCCCTAATTATTGTTTGTAAGTATTCGCAATGTGGATATTCTGTACCATATGAGAAAGTGTTGCCTGTACATACTATGTCTTGACAAAGCTTGTCTACGTACAATACCAGCGAATGTACTTTAAATTTAGGGGCAGCTTTTCATTCCCAACACAGCCCTGTAATTGGTCATCCTCAGCCACATCTAAATCTATATCATCCAAGATTACGCCTGCTGTTTCTTTAATTCGTGACTATGAAAGACCACATGAAGGGGCAGCTTTGAAGTACAGCTTTATACATTTCTCATATGGAAACTTGATTATCTCTATCTTCTGCTCATCTCCCATTGAAAAAGAACACACAAGGCTTTTTTTTTTTCGCAGATTTTGTTTGACAGAATGAGAGACAGTATTAACAGCTGCCGCTGTGTGGCTATAGGAAGCAGAACAATGTGAAAACCGCGACAACAACATTAACATGAGACAACAAGTCAGCAATCTTCCCAACCTCTCCAGCCCTACGCTGAATAATTCCTGTAGCCCATGCACAAAGTACGGCAGCAAATAGCAGCTGTCGTCAAGAAGTGTGACACCCAAGAACGCAGCCTATTCTTCCCTGAATCAGAAAGAAGCGGAAATGCCAAGAGTGCCACATTCCACCTGCCATAGAACCTAACACTTTTTCTACTGTATGAGTGCAAAGCCACAGCCTTCTGGTCCTCATTTCTACATGTAGATCTGACATGTGTACTTACAGAGAGAAATGTGATATTAGTGTTTAAAGCCCTGCTGTGCAACCTGTAACCCTCAGGCTGTGTACTGTATGATTGTACTTGCCTTGCACCCCTGGACCCCAGTATGTGTTGGGGCATTTATTTGTAAAAGGGTGGTCATCTCTAGCAGTCTTCTGTAGTATGTCCAAAGTCTCTGATCATCTCCTGTAGCACTGCTACAATCTCTGACTATCTCATCTACCATGTATACAGTCACTCTCTATCTCCTGTAGCATGACCACAGTCTGATCATCTCCTGTAACATGTCCACAACCTCTGACCATCCCCTGCAGCATTTCCACAATCTCTGACCATCTCCTGAAGCATGCCTGCAGTCCCTGACTGTCTCCTGTAACATATCCCCAGTCTTTGACTGTCTCCCATAACATATCCCCAGTCTCTGGCTGTCTCCCGTAACATATCCCCAGTCTCTGACTGTCTCCCGTAACATATCCCCAGTCTCTGACTGTGTCCCGTAACATATCCCCAGTCTCTGACTGTCTCCCGTAACATATCCCCAGTCTCTGACTGTCTCCCTTAACATATCCCCAGTCTCTGACTGTCTCATGTAACATATCCCCAGTCTCTGACTGTCTCCCGTAACATATCCCCAGTCTCTGACTGTCTCCCTTACACATATCCCCAGTCTCTGACTGTCTCCCGTAACATATCCCCAGTCTCTGACTGTCTCCCTTAACATATCCCCAGTCTCTGACTGTCTCATGTAACATATCCCCAGTCTCTGACTGTGTCCCGTAACATATCCCCAGTCTCTGACTGTCTCCCGTAACATACCCCAGTCTCTGACTGTCTCATGTAACATATCCCCAGTCTCTGACTGTCTCCCGTAACATATCCCCAGTCTCTGACTGTCTCCCTTACACATATCCCCAGTCTCTGACTGTCTCCCGTAACATATCCCCAGTCTCTGGCTGTCTCCCGTAACATATCCCCAGTCTCTGACTGTGTCCCGTAACATATCCCCAGTCTCTGGCTGTCTCCCATAACATATCCCCAGTCTCTGACTGTCTCCCTTAACATATCCCCGGTCTCTGACTGTGTCCCGTAACATATCCCCAGTCTCTGACTGTGTCCCGTAACATATCCCCAGTCTCTGACTGTCTCCCGTAACATATCCCCAGTCTCTGACTGTCTCCCATAACATATCCCCAGTCTCTGACTGTCTCCCGTAACATATCCCTAGTCTCTGACTGTCGCCCGTAATTTATCCCCAGTGTCTGACTGTCTCCTGTAACATATCCCCAGTCTCTGACTGTCTCCCGTAACATATCCCCAGTCTCTGACTGTCTCCCGTAACATATCCCCAGTCTCTGACTGTCTCCCGTAACATATCCCCAGTCTCTGACTGTCTCCCGTAAGACATATCCCCAGTCTCTGACTGTCTCATGTAACATATCTCCAGTCTCTGACTGTCTCCTGTAACATATCCCCAGTCTCTGACTGTCTCTGGTAGCATGTCTACTGTCTGTCTAACGTCTGTATCACGTCTCTAATCTCTCACCATCTCTTGTAGCATGTATGCAGTTTCTGACCACCTCCTCTGGCATGTCTGCAATCTCTGCTTCTTTGAGGCATCATCTATATAGATTATTGTTAAGAGGGCCCTTAAGTAATGTCAGATACCACATTCAAGGTCCTCTATACCTGGTAAGTTCATCTCCACTAGATTAAAGACACATTATGAAGTAATACTCATTATGTAGTAACATTCTTTTGACCAAATCATAACAGGACATAACAATAAAATGGAACTTTAGGCAAAAGATGTTTCAGTATTGACCTCAGTCATATTTGCCATTGCTGGCTGTGTCAGCGCTGGGAGTTTTGATCTCAATTCCTGTTCTGGTACCTACCTGTCATCAAGACAAGAATAGGGAAAAAAATTGGGACACAGGCACAAAACCTTACAAAGGTTATTATTAGGGTTGCACCGATACCTGTTTTTAAGGGCCAGTACCGATACTTGTGGTTACATACTGGCCGATACCAATTACTGATGCGATATTGTATGATTTGAGGCCATAGAAAATGAATGGGCTCAAATAGCACTGCAAAGGAACAAATGTGATTTTTACAGCAATGTGGTGCGCTCCCTTCCGAATTACATGTGGTTTCCTGTACTGCTCCTGTGTGAACCCAGGCTTGTCATAGTGACTTCAGCCTGGGTTCAAAAGGAGTGATGCAGGAAACCACATATGATTCAGACAGGAATCACACCGCATTCCAGTTCAAATCACATGTGATTTATTGCTGTGCAATTTGAGCCCATTTATTATGTATGGGCTTAAATCGTACCGCAAAGGGATTGGTTTTAGGTATCAAAACATTTGCACAAGTACAAGAACTCATGCAAGTGCTTAGTATCGGCACAGAAACCGGAAATAGTATTGGTGCAACCTTAGTTATTATGAAAACTGAAGGTATACAGGTTCAAAAAACGTCACCCCAGACCTGTATTTCCACCTCTGCGCTATAATTCAAATGTCAGAACCCTATCAGAGCTGCCACTTTATAAAAAAGAAATACACCACTGCCACTGATGTCAGCCAGAGAGAGCCGGCCGGTCTCGCGATTGTGGGGAACCGCTGTGAAATCCGGAAATCGTTTGATCTATGGAGCAGTGGATGTGTATGCTCGCATGCTGACCCCCATGATAGTGGGTTAGAGGCTCTGTCAGGCCAAACACGAGAGTGAGAGGCCTTAATAGCTGGTGAGTTTGAATTTCAGAAGGGAGTGGAATCACGTCACAGAGGTGTGGTGGATGGTTTGAGACGCAGCTGAGCAGTTTTTGGAGTCACCTTCACTTCTGTTGGACTTTTCTTTTGGACTTTCTATATTTTTTGTTTCCCGATTTATTGGGACTATTCAGTACACATTTTTTGGTTGCTGCATTTTTCTTTTCAGTATTCATAGAGTTTTTTTGGATATATATATCTGGTACCACTCTCACAGGGTGATTTGTATATATACATTAATTAATTCTGTTTGCAGTTCATTAGCTCAGATATATAATTTAATTTTGGGCAATAATATTTATTTTCCTCATTTAGTAGTAATTGATTCATTAGAGTGTATCATCTAGTACACATCCATACCCAGTTCACTGGCTGTATAGGAGTGTTCTACATTTCCCCACCACCTGGGGATCAGCGCCACTATTCATCTTTAATTTTGCCTTGGTGAATTCAGTCTTTATAACCTTAGTTATTACCCTTTTCCCTCCCCAATAAAAGAAAGTGTTTTATTGTTCTTGTTTGAGAGCTTTTTCCTATCTCCAATACCAGAAATGATAGAGAATCTTCCTAATGGGGGCATATGGATAACAACAAAACCATAGCACTGGCCCTGGCCCTTTCCCACTCTGTTAAAAAATAAAGTTTCAGTTCCACTCAGAAGATGATATTGTAGTTTTGGGTGGATACCAATGGTTCCACTTCCCTGTGGTTTATTATACAATTTGGGCACTCCCGTTTGAGAAATTTCAATAGCCTTTTTTCAGTTCACATGTCCACACTGCAATCTTGCATCCAGAAATGTGATCTCCATGTAATAGGAAGAGTTTAGCAAGGAAATAGAACCAAAAAGCTGTGCAACCAACATTTGTGAGCTCCTTTCTCAGTCACTTTGTCCACTTCTCCTATCAGTGTGCTCCTTCCATTGCAACACAATTTATCAGCTCCTTGTGCTGCTTCTCTTCTTTTCTCTGATCTCTGATGTGCGTCAGGTACCTTCTCTGTTTGCATTTAAAAATGCATTTAGGAATGTATTCTATATGTATGAATACAGAGCTGCAAAAAAGGTCATGTCGTTCTTTCAAACTCTGTATTTGCTAGTCAAACAAATGTTTGAATGGCAAACCCAGTGTTTGGCAAGAAAAGGCTGCATTTGACCTGCTTTCCTTATTGTTAAAATTCAGCTCAATAGGGCATGCTGCATCCAAAGAATTGTAACGCAAAGCAGGCCAAACACGACAAAAACGCTAAAACACAAATCGCAGCAAAAACACACTACATGCTTTTCTACAGCTTCTCAATTGATGTCTATTGAACCAAAAACGTACCGTTTTGCTTTTAAAAAAAAGTCCCTTACTCTTTCCAAAAGTGCAGCGGCTGCAAAAAGCATAGATGTGAACATGTCCCATAGGAAACCATGTTAAATGGACTGTAATGCATTTCTGCAAAAAGCAATAAAAAACGCATAGGTGTGAACCGAGTCTAGATCTGTGCTTTTTATATCTGCCTGGAGTTCAGCTTTAATCTTTTTCAACCTAATGCACTCTTAAAAAAATGAAATGTACATAAACTTTAAGGCTCGATTCACACCTATGCATGTTGCTTTTGAGCGTTTTTGGAGGTTTTTTTTTCATGCTTGCCGCGTTTTTGAGCCGCGATTTTGCCGCGATTTTGCCGCGATTTGCGTTTTGCGTTTTTTTTTTTTTTTTTTTTTTTTCATTTTTTTTTACAGTCTTACAAAAAAATTACAAAAAAAAAAAAAAAAAAACGGCAAAAACGCACCAAAAACGCATCAAAAACGCATCAAAAACGCTGCAAAAAAGGTGCACTTGCGTTTTTGATGCTTGTCCATTGAAAACCATTACATGCAAAACGCTGCATTTTGCATGAGAAAAAGTCCCCGACCCTTTCCAAAAACGCGGAGATACAAAAAAGCATTGATGTGAACATGTTCCATAGGAACCCATGTTAAAAAATTCCCATGCATTTCTGCAAAATGCAAAATGCATCAAAAAACGCGCTAGTGTGAATGGGGCCTTAAAGGAGTCTTATTTCATTTGAACAAGATGACTTAAAATAATTGCTTCTGCATCAAATGATATTGATACTTTTTAAAATTCAGTGATAATTGATACTTTCAAAATGTCACTGTCTTAAGCAATATTACACTATACTCCTCCAAGCACCGAGACTGCACAACATTCATATAACAAACTGCAGTGCAATGCCACAGTAACTGCATCCAAAATGCTATATTTTACTGTATATATATATATATATATATATATATATATATATATATATATATATATATATATATATATATGCACTAGAAATCAAAAACATTTATGTAAATTAAAGCAACAGCATTTTATTGTCAGTATATGAGCAGAGTTCTGTGTGTTTTTTCTCACTGTTTGTGATATATTGTATATACTGTATATAACACATATGCAACACTATCATTTTTTAAACTTGCTTTTTACATTTTATTTAAGTGACCTGTCACATCGGCCTTCGTTAAATGTAACATAACTGGTAAACATTGAGCAAGCATCATGCCAAGAAATACGTAAATCACCATTTAAAGTATGCTTTAAGGAAAAAAAAAATCATGCATGTGCACAGATAATAATTCAAAAAGCACTTTAGAGCATATTTCTGTACATAGATACCACTTCCTAATAAAGCAGCACAAACGCTACATAACCTAGCAGTGTGCTTTTGACTTTTTTGCTCTTTGGGAACAGACCCGCATTTGTATAAAAGTGAGGCATCTAGAAGGTATGCAGGCTGGTAATGTCAGCTGCATTGAAGTGGAGCTGGAATTTTTGGCCATTAACAGATTTAGACTGACAATATAGAAAACCTATAGTCCATTAAAACAAGCGACAGCACGTCCTGCCGTAAAGTAATTCTGTAGAATTTAGGCCAGCACAGGACATGTAATGGTCACTTCACCTGTAATCGATCCATTGCCCATGGGACATTAAAGCTGCATTCCAAAGAGTAATTTAGGTCATTAGCAGCCACAGGCAACTGGATACTTAGCTGGAACAATAGGTTGGCCAAGTATGACAAATGAGTCATGAGTCCAAATGATAAAATTTATACTATATTGGACCATGTTTCTTGGAAAATCATGTAACCACATTATCAAAATTTAAACAAAATTATGCTTATTTGTGAAATTATTTTTATTATTAAGAAAACAGATGTAACTCATCTTAGGTATATGCGTTCTTCTAAAGGTGACCAGATATGAAGCGATATTCAACTAACACAAGTAAGCCGATTACATTAAACAGCAACTGGACATGCATCAAGCACCCATACAGCGACAGGAATCATCACACATATCAACCAGCCTTTCTCAACCTTTTTTACCCTTGAGGAACCCTTGAAACAACGTTCACACCTCAGGGAACTTGTACTAAAAACAAATATATTTACAGCTCAAGTTATCATCATCATCAGTTAGATGAGGATAAAATAACTAAAAGATTAAGGGCTGGTTCATGGTTTTGTACCTAGAAATAAATCCTGCTAGAAACAGCACCTCCTGTTGCATGCTGACATTGCTAAGAGCTCATTCAGACCCTTGGCCTTCTGATGCATTGCATGCTTGTGGTAATGCAAGTTTTTCGCACATTACTGTCCTTTGTCTTTAAGCAGCCCATTCACATGAATGGGCTGGCAAAAGCACCAAACCAACTGTTTTGGCAACGTAGTGCATCACAACACATGGTAATGCACTGCTGTGTGCTGCAATGCATGTGGGTTAGAGCTGAGTTCCCTTAATGCCTTATTCAATGAAAAGACACTGTAATGCATGAACATTCATGAAGCGCATTAACATGCACCGCAAAGGTTTGAATGGCCCCTTAGTCGATGGGTCATAATTAGAAGCTGCATTGTCTGCCTGCCATGCCCCACTCAAGATGGTGGGCATTATGAGTATGGTACATTTTTGCACCATTTCCCTTTCCTCATACAGACACTGGATCCTGATAGAATTTCTGGACTTCCAGGGTATGGAGAAATCGGTCACCAAATCATCTCCCCTATGTGACCATACTAGCAGTCATATCAACCTATTGCCTGGTCCAATCACTTTTGGTGCAGGTGTAGACTAGCTAAAAGACACCATAGCAATCATTCAGGAAATGTTTTTACGAACTGCTGTTTTTTCCCCGATAATGGTGGTTGCAGATGTACAATCATTTCAAAATCTGGATTTTAGGCAATTATTTTCATTATATAGAATAACTAACATTTCATCCTACAAAATAACATGTATATTGCATATATACTGTATGTTGTATAAACACAGTTTCAACTGAATCCATAGGAAAGTAGGAGAGCTCTGAAATAAATGTATATGTAGAAGAGTCAATAATAATAAACACTTAAATGCATTTTGCAAGTTGCTTTTCCATTCCTCACAATGGTTTCAACAATCATATGTCTGCTTTTCAAATATTGGTACCAAAGAGCATGTAGAATAATAACTAAGAGTTCTTAGCTCCATGAATGGTTATAGTATACACAATTTAAAATGTGAACAGAGAAAACAAAAATATAGGACATATAAAATGTGTAAATGACGAGGTAATGTTAACAATAAACTCAGTAAAACATACTTTAGTTAAGGATACATACCCTATTAAACTATCAATGTGATCCAGCCAAACTATTCTCATGATTACCCTTGTTAGGCTTTAGTGCCAAGAGTCCAGACAATAATAAATCTGCATTGACATTTAGAGGCAAGGAGCACTCTGATAAAACTATGTATGGAAATCTTTCAGGTCCCTTTGACAATGTGTGCAAATGTACTGGAAGGTGCTGAAATAATAATGTGAACAGCAAAAAACTAGAACTGGACTATTTGGAGGTCTTTTCCACAAAATCCTAAAACTGAACCACACAGGGGTCTAGTTACCAGGAGGGGGTACTTTAAATCATTCCTATCAATAGAAAAACTAGAATAATAAAAATAAGGATTTGGTTACCCTAGTTTGCCAATAGCACTACCTATGACAGTCCTAGGGTTTACAGACCTTTCCATGAAAACACTTCCAGTTTTCAAAGCGGATAAGTTGTATCAAATAGTTAATTCAAGTTTTTATTATTCATTGAAGTGTTCTATTTTGTTTTTCTAAAGAGAAGAAATAAAATGAATGACATTGCAACTACATCGCAAAGCAAACTTGGAATACAGTTATACTTTGCTGCCTTTGTGTGTGTGATAAATAGACTATATTCCAATATCTCTAGAACAGTGGTCTCCAAACTGTGGCCCTTTGCTTGCCACTTTACGGCCTTTGGGACACTATTCTATCCCCAACTGACACTAATGATGGGGCACTATTCCTCCCACTGACACCAAGGATGGGGTGCTTTTCCCCCCACTGATATCAACAATAGGGCACTATTCCTTCCACTAAAACCAATGATCGGCATTGTTCACTTACACTGATGCTTGGGCATTTTCTACTCCCACTGGCCAAAGTCTGAAGGACACTAAAGCCGGGCACACACTACCCCGGCGGGTTGCACGAAACAAAACGCTTCAGTCGGTGACACTATACTAACCATGCAAGGTTAGTCCAGCGATCTCCCCCGCTGAGCTGTTGTGTTCCGATAGGGGGATGCCCCGCCAGGACACTCCGTTCAGCGCTCTCTGCCATTGGCTGAGAGTGCTGATCTGGAGTCGGTCGGCTGCTGGTTTTCTAGCCTGCTTGTCCAACAAAAGAGAGCTTCTGTCAGACAGACCAACATACACACGGGCAGAATGACGGCCGTTTTTTTTAACCGTCAAATGTCTCCCGACATTCTGCCCATGTGTACAGGGCTTAAGCTGGCCCTTTGTTTAGAAAGTTTGGAGACCCCTGCTCTAGAAAAATGTGACAATCAGAAACAACCACCAGAAATAAAAAAAAGAGGAGTTAGCAGGAGAACATTTGTAGAAATAATTGATTTGTTGGTGTGAATAAAAACACAGATGTAGTAAGTAGAAATGTGTAACATATATTGATGAGGTTATAGTGACCGAGTGAAATGATGACTGCTACCTGAATATCAGCTTGCTGAGAATATGGTTGTGCCCATGCAGAGGGTAGGGTGGTTGCTTCTGATGCTCGGGGAGGCCCAGTTTGAAGTCTACTAAGGGGACATCAGGATGGTCATGTGAACTCAGGTGGTGCTGCGATATTTGGGGGTCTGGATCACTAGCCAGCTGTGTCTTGGTAAAACAAACAGTCTTTATTTTTCCAAAAGGCAAACAAAAACAGGCAAACAAAAACAAAGCTTCAGCTCACCACCAGCATAAATGTGTCTCACAGCGAGGTTTAAAGTTCTCACCTGCTTCAGGGGTCAAAAAAAAAAGGTCACAGAAGCCTAGGAGCTTTTCAGCAAACAGCCCACAGCCCTCTCACAACTGTGTCCTCTTCCATACAACACTCCATGGACTTCTCCTTCCTGCCTTTTTCAGCCCTCTCTCGCAGGTGGGTTAACCCCTTCAGGTCCAATGTACCCGTAGTCAGGGTTGTAGGATTTTTCCCACCCAAGATCTTTCTGGGCCTTCAAATTTCAGGACCCACGTCAGGACTTAATAACCCTGGGAAAACTGCAAATTAATTTTCTCTTTTGTAACAGATCACCCCAGAACCCCTCACCTTGCACGGGTGAGAATCCCTGAGTACTCTAAACCACTTCTTTTCTTACCCCCCCTTAAAAGGACTACAACCCAAACAAAGGTGACATATATCTCCCATCCAGGACCCATCCCTGGTATCCTATACAGTGCTCAAAAGCCTGAAGGATATATGTGTCCTGGAGACGCTTGTTAATAAAGGGGTGGAGCATGCACTGACTTTTTGCTACTGACTGCTCTGCAGCATTAGCTGAGGAAGAATCTGTGTTACTCCAGATTTTTTAGGAACTGTGGTAGTCACAATACGCATCTTTGGTGTTCTAATAAATAATTAATTAATAAGATTGATTCTGCTATCTGGATCTTTTACAGTGAACACAGTACGGTCCAAAAGCATGCCAACATCTATACATTGACAGGCACCTCTGCAACGCACATATTTTCTGGGCTTTTTTGCACCGATGTCAGAAATAGGCACATTTGTCTGTAGCAAAGTGTCCCTAAAAATAATTTAAAAATGGTGGCAACGATGCATTATAACTATTACATTTAGTAAAGCAATAGTCTCTAATTTACTACAACTAAAATACTACGTCCTAAATGAGTGTATGTCCAGCAATTGTTATTTTTATTTTGGATAGAGAGAAGCGAATAATTAGAACCCATGTCAGGTTTTCTCTACTATCTAGGGGCAAATTTCTTCTTACTTGTTTTTTGGGGGGACAACAGTTTTGCCTGAGAGGACGTGAGAGAAAACCTTCAATGGCAAAACAGACTAAAACAAAAATGCTTATTTTTAATAGTTAATGGGAAGTTAATGGGAAGGCTAGATCTCTGCCAGCTTTTATTGCTACCTGGTACTCTGCCTAAAACTAAAATATATCTTGGTTTGGCATACACAATAAGTTCACGTACCTCCTCCCAAAAATAAAGGTAGACAATTTTATAGGTCATGCAAAAAAATCACAAGGATGCACCAATTAGATTAGTTTCCCCTGAACACAAGACAAAGTTGGCTTCCTCCACAAACTCCAAACGTACTTCAGACTGAAATTATTTTACCCCCCAAGTAATAAATACTTAGGATTCTACGGATTTAATGAACATTTGCCCAGGCAATAATTAGCAGACATTTCTAATGCCGCGTACACACGGTCGGACTTTTCGTCTACAAAAGTCCGACAGCCTGTCCGACATACTTCCGACGTACCTTCGGCGGACTTGCGGCAGACTTTCTTACGAACGGACTTGCCTACACACGACCACACAAAAGTCCGACGGATTCGTACGTGATGACGTACACCGGACTAAAATAAGGAAGTTCATAGCCAGTAGCCAATAGCTGCCCTAGCATGGGTTTTTGTCCGTCGGACTAGCACACAGACGAGCGGATTTCGGGGTCCGTCGTACTTACGACGTAAAGATTTGAAGCATGTTTCAAATCTAAAGTCCGTCGGATTTGAGGCTAAAAAAGTCAGTTGAAAGTCCGGAAAAGCCCACACACGATCGGATTACCAGCCAGCTTTAGTCCGTCAGCGTCCGTTGGACTTTTGTAGACGAAAAGTCCGACCGTGTGTACGCGGCATAAGGTCACTTGACTAATATCACCTATCTTATATCAACCTATACTTACAGTACATACTGTACAGTCTAGTACCTGTAGCCAATCAGATTGCATGGCTGGAAATGTTTGGACATTGTCGGACTTTTTAAATAAAGGTTTCTTATACTTAAAGTGACACTAAACTAAATCCTAATGCTGTGTATTCACGACCAGACCTTTCGACAGCAAAGGCCCAACGGAATGAATCTGCCGGACAATTCGATCGTGTGTGAGCTTCATCGGACCTTTGCTGTTGAAAAATCAGACGGACTTTAGAAATAGAACATGTTTCAAAGCTTTCTGACGGACTCGAGTCCGGTCGAAAAATCCGTTCGTCGGTATGCTAGTCCGACGGACAAACAACGACGCAAGGGCAGCTATTGGCTACTGGCTATGAACTTCCTTATTCTAGTCCAGTCATACGTCATCACGTTCGAATCAGTCGGACTTTGGTGTGACCGTGTGTAGGCAAGTCCGTTGTGTCGGAACTCCGTCAGAACTTTGTCGAAAGTCCGTCAAAAAGTCCTTCAGAGTTCAGTCTGTCGAAAGTCCGCTCGTGTGTACACGGCATAATTCTCCAAAAATAATCCATACACATCCACTACCTAACAGCCCGGTAATCTATTTTTCATTAAATCGTTTTTTTTGCTGTGTTTTTCTGCCTTTTTGTATCGTCCTTTTTGTGCTCATGAACCTCTCCTTTCCCCCTGCCCACTTCAGTTTGTTTGGAATGGACAGTGGGCATTAATTGCGGTCATGTGCGCTGCTCTATGGACTCTACAAATCCCATAGTCCATCTCAGGCGAGAGCAAGAGAGGATAGCTACGTTCCTACATCTAGTAGGACCATGGAGAACAAACATAGCCCCCTCTAACAAGTCAGCTTTTTTGAGCATGCTTTCAAGTACTTATAAGTAAGAATACATACTTGAATAGAATTTTCTAAACCTGAGTTTAATGTCACTTTAAAGCAGAACAATTTTTTATATGTAGTCTGGAACTGTACAAAATGAGAATTGCACCTTTTGTTACATACCCTGCCACTATCTGGAGATGATTCCTGCAGACTTGATGCTCAGAGGTCCAGTGCCGATCCTTTCTCAAGCCAGGCATTGACCATCATTTTCCTCTTTTCCTGTAGGCCCAGGCTGTCCTGGACACGCCCCTTTAAGTAATGCACCACCTGGGCTCATAGTACAATACTGCAGAAAACAGCGTTCATGTAATGTCAGCACTGCTCTCTGCAGTACTGAAGACCCCCAACCTTTGCCACAGGAATAAGAGAAGGAAGCCCCCCGAGTTGTTACATGATCAGTCTGAAGACTCCTCTTAACCTCCCTGGCGGTATGATTATTTCGGATTTTAGGTGCTGAAAGCGGTACAATTATTTTGCATGGAAATTTGGCGTTTTATATTGTAGGCCTGTAATTCTTAACAATAACACACTTAAATCTTTCCACCAAGAATCTAGTAGATATCCCGGGTATGATGAAGTTTGAAACACAAAATCATAAATTATAATATAATAAATAAATATAAATAATGAAAAAAAATAATAATAAAATAATAATAAAATAAATTTCCCCACGATTCACTATCACTCAATTCTGCAAGTGTTCTAATTTACTATCACTGTTTTCTAGCTGGTCTAAAGCCACTTTTGACGTAAAGGGACACTTTTTGGTTGCTATGGACAATCTCCAGTTTCCAGGCAGAAAGAACAGTATATATCATATAAAACTGCATGCAGGGCATTGGACAAAGCACTGGGGACAAAAGGGATGTGAAATGATTTCATACAGTACTGTAATCTGTAAGATTACAATACTGTATGTGTTAAGATTTTTACATTTTTTTATTTTGCCGCCAGGCTCCGCCGCAGTGTGTCGCAACACTCGCAGGGAACCGAGCCTGGCACAGAGAGGCTTCGGAGGAGGACAGAGCCCGCAGACAGCGCAGGGGGACATCGCAGGATCCTGGGGACAAGGTAAGTATACCGCACCAGGATCCTGCAATGCAATCCCGAGTGTGGCTCAGGGTTACCGCTAATGGTGCTGAAATTTAACCCTGAGCCACACTCGGGAATACCGTCAGGGAGGTTAAGTAATGTATAAAGGGAATATAAAAAAAGTGCATGGGACTGGGGGGGGGGGGGTCTGTGCAAATATGAGTGAGAAGTCTGTTCTATGCAAGAAGGTAAAAAACCTTCTGTGTGCTGCTCCCCCCACAGCCTCCCTAATACTCACCTGAGCCCCCTCTCGCTCCAGCGATGTGCACATGAGCCTCTGCTGTCCCATGACTCCCTCTCCTCATTGGCTGAGACAGCAGTGGGAGCCATTGGCTCCCACTTTTGTGACTCACAGCCAGTGAGCCAATTAGAAGAGAGCGGGGGCAGGGCTAAGCCGCGGCTCTATGGGGTTGATTTACTAACGACAAACAGACTATGCACTTTTGCAAGTGCAGTTGCTCCAGAGCTTAGTAAATGAGGGAGAGTGTTGCTGATTTCCATCATCCAATCGTGTGCAAGCAAAAATCTTGTTTTTTTTATTTTTCTTGCATGTGATTGGGTATTCTTTGTAATTTGAAGCTTTAGCTCATTTACTAAGCTCTGGAGCAACTGCACTAGCAGAGTGTAACTGCTCTATTTACAGTTAGTAAATCAACTCCTTTGTCTTATGAATGCATAGAGTGGAGCTCGGGAGCGAGCACGCACTAGAGCCCCCATAGCAAGCGGCTTGCTTTTGGGTTCACTGGTCAAGAAGGAGGAGCCAGCAGCACCAGCAGGGGACCTGCGAAGAGGAGGATTGGGGCTGCTCTGTGCAAAACCACTACACAGAGCAGGTAAGTATAACATGTTTGTTGTTTTTTTTTTTTTTTAAAGCTGAACCTTTAATACCAGTTTTATCGTAAATTCTAACATGGTTTAAAAACGGTATTAAACCCAGAAGCAAACATTTATTTTATTGTAGTTTACAAATTCTCAGATATAATGTCTGCATTAGTTTTCTTTCTAAGGCTTTCTTCCTTCTATTTTGACCTGGTGATCTGGCCAGTAAGTCTGTTGTTTTTCAAAAGAACAAGCTCTCCACCATACAACCGTTTGCGGACCAGCCGCCGCAGTTATATATAAATCACGTAGCTGTATGTGATCACGTGAGGTCCAGATAGCGCATGCCCGCTGCGAGCTCCGTGAGTCCGACTGTGGGTCCCACGGATTCGATGTCTGCGGGGATACCCGCGATCGTCTCACGGAGAGGAAGAACGGGGAAATGCTGATGTAAACAAGCATTTCCCGTTCTGCCTAATGACAGGACACTGATCACAGCTCCCTGTAATCGGGAGCGGTGATCAGTGTCGTGTCACACACAGCCCCTCCCCCCAACAGTTAGAATCACTCCCTAGGACACACTTAACCCCTGCAGCGCCCCCTAGTGGTTAACCCCTTCACTGCCATTACACAGTAATCAGTGCATTTTTAATCGCGCTGATCGCTGTATAAATGTGAATGGTCCAAGAATAGCGCCAAAAGTGTCCAATCTGTCCGCCATAATGTCGCAGTCACAATAAAAATCACTGATCGCCGCCATTACTAGTAAAATAAAATTATTAATAAAAATGCCATAAAACTATGCCCTATTTTGTAGACACTATGAGGTTGATTTACTAACGGAAAATAGACTGTGCAGTTTGCAAAGTGCAGTTGCACTCTGCGAGAGCAGTTGCTCCAGAGCTTAGTAAATGAGGAAAAGCTCTGCTGAATTCCATCATCCAATCATATGCAAGCGAAAAAGCTGTTTTTTTTTAATTTTCCTTGCACATGATTGGGTATTCTTTGCAAAGTAAATCTTTACCTCATTTACTAAGCTCTGGAGCAACTGCACTTGCAGGGTGCAATTGCACTTTGCAAAGTGCACAGTCTATTTGCCTTTAGTAAATCAACCCCTATAACTTTTGCGCAAACCAATCAATAAATGCTTATTGCGATTTTTTACCAAAAATATGTAGAAGAATACATATCGGTCTAAACTGAGGAAAAAAAATGTTTTTTATATATATTTTTTGGGGATATTTATTATAGCAAAAAGTAAAAAATATTGTTTTTTTTTTCGAAATTGACGCTCTTTTTTTGTTTATAGTGCAAAAAATAAAAACCACAGAGGTGATCAAATACCACCAAAAGAAAGCTCTATGTGTGGGGAAAAAAGGACGTCAATTTTGTTTGGGAGCAACGTCTCACGACCGCGCAATTGTCAGTTAAAGCAAAGAAGTGCCGAATCGCAAAATGTGCTCTGGTCGGGTAGGGGCAAATCCTTCCGGGGCTGAAGTGGATATATAAGTTTACAGGGATGAGACAAACCATTACCACTGACAGTGGTGCTTACAGTGATCAGCTTTTATCTATTCATGTAAAACCTTTATCCCAAAAGGAAAAAAAAACAGTTTGCTGTAACTGCTTATCAAGTGTCAGACGGAGTTTGGCTTAATTTTTTTAGTGCATTAAGACCCCTTTCACACTGAGGCAGTTTTCAGGCATTTTAGCACTAAAAATAGCGCTTGAAAACTGCCTCGCAAGCCACCCCAGTGTGAAAGTCTGAGTGCTTTCACACTGGGGCGATGCGCTTGCAAGACGGGAAAAAAAAGTCCTGCAAGCTGCGTCTTTGGGGCGGTGCGAGAGCAGTGTATACACCGCTCCCGCACCGCCCCTGCCTATTGGAATTAGTGGGCTCCTGAAAATTTTAACCCCTTTCTAACCCCTTCTCGAGGTCAAAAGTGCCGCGCTAGTGCCCGAAAAAAGCGGCGCCAAAGCACCGCTATTACAGCGGTAAAGTGCCGCTAAAACGAGCGGCACTTTTTCCCGCTAATGCCAGCAACGCCCTAGTGTGAAAGTAGACTTAATGTAGGCACTCTAATACAGGAGGTGTGTTACTGGCCAGATCACCAGGTAAAAACAGAGGGAAAGAAGCCTAAAAAAAAAAAAAAACGAATGCAGACACCATACAAGCATACCCCACTTTTAAGTACAGAATGGGGTTTATTTACTAAAGTTGGAAAGTGCAAAATCAGGTTCACTTCTGCATAGAAACCAATGAGCTTCTAACCCCAGCTTGTTCAGTTAAGCTTTGGTAATAAAACCTGGAAGCTCATTGGTTTCTATGCAGAAGTGAACCTGATTTTGCACTTTCCAGCTTTAGTAAATAAACCCCATTGTGTACTTAAAAGTGGGGTATGCCTGTATATAATGATTGGTAAGCTGTATTATATTACATTTTTGGTTTAGTGTTTAATACCGCTTTAATAGAAGTTTTTGGTTTTAATAAGCAGCAATACGACTGCACTTCTACTTCACAGTAGCTACTGAATACTGTTGATCTGCTAAACTACAGGACTTTGCACATCATTAAGCTGGCTATGCATGGAACAATATTTTTTTCGTTATTCAAATTTTCCCCCATGAGAAATGATTACTACATAGGGGATACGACTGAATGCATTGAGGGAACCATGAAGACGGCCTCCATGCTTGGAGTGATCTGCAGGTTCACAAACACCAGTCACCAAGGCCGTGTGTTCCCTGCTGATTCAGCAAAGAGATGCTACTGATAGTGAAGGCAAATAAATGAAAATAATCCGCATATGTTGCTGTACAGTGCAGGAGACGTTCTTGTTGGGCTAATTATCCCCTGCGGTTATTAGCTTCTGGAAATATTATCCTTTTGTATAGAGAAACCTCTACTCTATGCACTTTTTGACCTGTACTCAGCTCAGACCATAAAATCCATTTCTCATATCTCTTTGTAGTAAAAGCTCATCCCCATCATCCTACCTAACGACGTTTACTAGGAGCTCAGATTACAAAGAAAAAAAAACATTGTCAGAATGGGATTTCTGCTGGAAAAACAGGTAATTGTTCTGGGAAAACCAAAACACGTGAGACCTAAAAACAAACCGTTCCATAAACCTTCCTGGAGAGAATGACGCATTTCCTTCTATGTGGTCCTATTCAGGTGACAGCATAGGTGAGGAGGCATAGGTGAGGAGTGCTGCTCACTTCTAGGCTCCGTTCACATCGTTACATAGTAGGTGAGGTCGAAAAAAGACACCAAGTCCATCAAGTCAAAGTAGAGCTGCACGATTCTGGCCAAAATGAGAATCACGATTTTTTTGCTTAGAATTAAAAGATCACGATTCTCGCGATGTAAAATCTTTCACATTCTTTCTTTTCCGAAAAAAAAAAAAAAATGGGCTAACTTTACTGGTTAGTTTTTTTTTTTTTTTTAATTTATTAAAGTAATTTTTTCCAAAAAATTGCATTTGAAAGACTGCTGCGCAAATACAGTGTGATATAAAATATTGCAACAACCACCATTTTATTCTCTAGGGTGTCTACTAAAAAATATATAATGTTTGGAGGTTCTAAGTAATTTTCTAGCAAAAAAAAATGATTTTTACTTGAAACCAACAAATGTCAGAAAAAGGTTTAGTGTTTAAAGTGGAGGTCCGGCCGTTTAAAAAAAAAAAAAAAGTCAGCAACTACAAACACTGTAGCTGCTGACTTTTAATAAGGGCATTTACCTGTCTAGGGAGCCCACGATGTCGGCCCCTCAAAGCCGATCCGTCCATCGGATCAGGTGCCGACGCTGCCATCCTAACTAAGGGAAACAGGCAGTGGAGCATTGCGCTTTGTGAATGGCCCCGTTGTTTTCTGGGACACACACATGTCCCAGAATACAACGGGGCAGCTCACCGAAGAGGAGGAAGTGACAGAACAGCGCCGCAGAATAGGAAGAGGCAGATTAGGAAGACTGCCTAGCAACAGGGTTTTCTGGTAAGTAAATTTTTTTTTTTCTCAAATGTTTTTTTTATATATTTTTTGTAGAATTTTAATGTCATTTTTTATTTTAGGGTGGACCTCCGCTTTAAGTGGTTAAACTTTTTCACTTACACAAAACCTCTATTCCATTGACAAATTGTTACAATGTTTATACTTAAGTTCAACTGATAAAGAATGTTTTGATTCTTGGCAGACTGCCCAGTTTTTCTCTTCCTTTCTTTTGAGGGCTGTGGCTTCAGAAGAGCAGAGAGAATTCTTTGCATAGAAAGAATTGTGAAACACTTTAGTCAAGATCTCGATAACGATTCTTGACGATTAGTCGTGCAGCTCTAAGTCCAACCTATGTGTGTGATTATATGTCAGTATTACATTGTATATCCCTGTATGTTGTGGTCGTTCAGGTGCTTATCTAATAGTTTTTTGAAACTATCGATGCTCCCCGCTGAGACCACCGCCTGTGGAAGGGAATTCCACATCCTTTCCGCTCTTACAGTAAAGAACCTTCTACGTAGTTTAAGGTTAAACCTCTTTTCTTCTAATTTTAATGAGTGGTCACGAGTCTTGTTAAACTCCCTTCCGTGAAAAAGTTTTATTCCTATTGTGGGGTCACCAGTATGGTATTTGTATATTGAAATCATATCCCCTCTCAAGTGTCTCTTCTCCAGAGAGAATAAGTTCAGTGCTCGCAACCTTTCTTCATAACTAATATCCTCCAGACCCTTTATTAGCTCTTTGTTGCCCTTCTTTGTACTTGCTCCATTTCCAGTACATCCTTCCTGAGGACTGGTGCCCAGAACTGGACAGCATACTCTAGGTGAGGCCGGACCAGAGTCTTGCAGAATTATCCTTTTATCTCTGGAATTAATCCCCAAGGTAAATATCTCCTAAACGGCGCACAATTAGGAGATATTTCCACTACCTATAGGTAAGCCTTATTGTAGGTAAAAGTGGCAATCACAGGTTTACAACCACTTTAAAGAGAAATTGATCTTTGGAAGCTGGGCCAGAAAAAAAGGCAGGCAAAGGGCAAAGGATTGGTCACCAGTACTGCCCTTGCTCTACCTGTATCTGATCTTTCCCTCATTACTAATTTACTATGCTTGTTTCGCACTGTGGGGGGGAGATTTGCTAATACCTGGTTCATACCTATGCATTTTTTGCGTTTTCAGTTTTGCAGAAACACACTACAGTCCATTTAACATGGTTTCCTATGGGTCACATTCACATCTGTACATTTTATGGAAAGGACCAGGGACTTTTTTCTGGTTTTTGGTTCCATAGACTTTAACCTCCCTGGCGGTATGATTATGTCAGATTTTTTATGCTGAAAGCGGTACATTGTTTTGCAATAGAAATTTGGCTTTTTCTATTGTAGGCCTGTAATTCTTAGTAATAACACACTTAAATCTGTCCAAACAAGAGAGTCTAGTAGACATTCCGGGTATGATAAAGTTTGAAACACGAAATCATAAATTATAATATAATAAATAACTAAAAATAATTATAACAAATAATAATATAATAATAAAATGTATTCAATAATGTAATCAAATCAAATACACTGAAATTTGCTCAGTTGCAGAATTGTCGCTGCCGTTTCTTTCAGGCCAGGTTCACACCTATGCGAATTAGATGCGGATTTCCCCGCATCTAATTCGCATAGCAGGAGAATGTGACTGGCTCCCTGTGGAGCCGGTTCACATAGCTCCGTTGCGGCTGCGGAGCGCACTGCACTGTGCGTCTTTGGCTCCATTTCAGGGCCAAATTCAGGCATAGATTCGGCCCTGATTCCTCCCCGAAACAGGGAACATCACTATCGCTCAGTTCTGCAAGTGATTCTAATTTGTTATCGCTGTTTAATAGCTGGTCTAAAACCGCTTTTGACACTTTTTGGTTGCTATGGACAAGTAAAACGCCACCGGAAATGACATCACAAGGATGGAGGAGGGATGGGGAAGTCATGTGACCAGTGACGCAACGCGTCGGGTGGAGCATTGTGACATAATTTCCGGTGGTGTTTTACGGAAGTGTGGTGAGGAGGTGTGGTGTCACTACTCCCATTGTTTCTTACTGTGATTTTTATTCTTACTTGATGTAAGCAAGTTCTTTTACTTAATAAATTTAGTTTTTATTTGGCAATATTGCACTATGGCTGTTCTTTGTTTCCTTTGAGCGCCATTTATACAAGAAGTGTAATTTCTTGGAGCAAGCTGTTTCCTCTACATATGGAGTTTCCCAAGATGTTTTGATACCAAGATCTGGACGTAGTTCTTCGTCTTCGCTTGGGACCTGGATGTCTTTATAGATCCATCAGCAGGATTCCTTATCTGACTTATCTGATGAGCCTTGTTTGACCTTTGGGTCATTTTTGGAGGTGATTCATAAATTTAACCAATTCATAAATTTAACAGTCGATGTTTGGATTGATGTATTGTCTGTTTTTTCTTCAATCATGTCACTCCTGTGGGATTTTTATCTCTATATGAACTGACTCCTACCATTGGGCTTTAGTTGGACTTTTATTTACATTTATTTATTTGTATGTTTTGGATACTTATCATGTTTATTCTTTAAGTATATTAATTCATGGCACGTTATTGAATAAGCGCACCACTCTTATTTCTTCCTTTTACATTTGATTACGTCGTTTTTGGGTACACTACCAAGTGGCTGTAGTTAATTCACGGTCACGATACATTTATTATATATTTTTTCTTCTCTGAGTTTATTTTGACTACATTTACCGTAGGCTGATGGTTTTATATATTTTTTTTAAAACAAAATTACACATAGTAGCGCACAAGTTTATTCCATTATAACACATTAACTTTCTATTGACACCAGCAGCGGTTCACATAGAGCAGTGTAAACTGCCTGAGTCCTAAGCGATGCGGGAACTGGCACTGGATTTGCACTGGTTCCTGCATCGCACTAGTGTGAACCGGCACTTAGTAAATCTCCCCGTGTCTCTGTGTAGAGGCAGAAATATATTTCTTCATGTCAGAGCCTCCAGCAAGGAAAACAGTAAGCAGCACATTAGTGGCACCCCTCAAATGATACTGCAAATCTCTCTGCTTCCTCTGACTACAGTATATCACACAGAGACTGCAGTGCCTTGAATCTCACACTGAAGATATACAGCTTTGAAGGACACAAGATAGGCTGGACACACTTAAATATCCAGAAGAGCTTTTCTATATTCCAAGAGGAATTCCAGACAAAAGGTAGACTTTTCAGGGATGTGCTCAACCACAATTAACACTTTTCATTCTCTATAATATAGTAAATATTCACTTTTTGAGTGCAGGTCCAATTCAAATCTGTTCTCTAAGCAAACAGCTAAATACACAGCTATACATTAGGGGGCGCTATTTTACCTACCAAAGCATTTGTTTTACTGCTCAGCTAGTCCAGAGATTTAGGCGCCATTCACACCTGCGCGTTTTGTAGCTTGAAGCCAAAAAAAAAAAAAGGCAAAGCTCAAAAACGCTGGAAAACGCTGCATGGAAACGCGCAAATACGCGCGACAAAACGCCGGAAAAACGTTAAAAACCGCTAGGCTCGGGTGTGAATGGGGCCTTACAGTATTCTCTGCTGCAGTTCTGAAATACAGTTTTGTTACCTCCCTAGCACCAGTCTTTAAGGTAAGGTTCACACTTCTGTGTGTGGCTTCAGGTGTGGGAATCGCTACGGGTAACCACCTGCAGTGAAAATGTGCTGCTCTATGAAAACGCATGGTGCTTCCATTCATTCTGAATAGCACCCCCAATCATGTAAAAAAAATCAAAGTGCGTGTGCGGGAACTGCAGGGAAATCACGCGGTCAAAAGGACCATGTGATTTCCCTGTGGCTGTGTTTTTGAAAAGGTGCATGCATTTTTTTTTTTGCTGAAACGCAGGCATGGCAGTCTATTCATTTGAATGGGCTGCAGAGCACGCGCAAATGCGGCCCGCAAAAAACACATAGGTGTAAACCTAGCGTCAATGGACAGAGAATGATCAGCAGCACACTGATAAGCTCACATCTCTGCTCCCTTCTCCTGTTGCCATGTGTATGCAGCACACCTAATTGGCTCCTAGTAGTGCCCCTCCATCTTCCAGTCTGAGTGCTGCAGTACAGTGGATGACAGGGAGCTGACTTCAAGCCAAATTCAAGTAAACAAGCTGCATTTAAAACATGTCAGGATTTTAACAAATACATAATTGAATGATATGTAACTATTAACAGCAATTACTGTCCCAGAAAGGCTTCATTGCATAATGTTTCTGCAGCTAGAGTATCACAAACAGACACTGAAATATTAAGCCATTACTTCCATGATTTCCCTAGTCATTGGACAGCTGCCTTGATGTAAGCTGAACTCCCGGCAGCGGCTAAGTACACAGATGAAAAACATATAAGAGAGCTATTTTACCTGCCAACAGATTTATGACCACCCAATCCTTACAGCAAAGCCCTGTCTGGCAGGAGACCTAGTTTATCTCTCCTACAGTTAAGTTATATCTACAGGTCTTGTCTTTTGTCCCTCCCCTAGCCTGTAAGTGGACAGAGAAAGAAGAAGTAGCAGACTGATAAGCTCCTCTTTCCGGCCACTCTGCTCTCTCCTTCTACCAACATGCTCCTTGCACTGCAGCAAAACGGATTGGCTCCTTGTGCTGCTTCTCCCTCAACCAGTCTGATTTCTGCTGTACATAGGATTGCAAAACGCTGATAACAAATCAAATTCAGGCATTTCCACTGATTCCATTAAAAAAAAAAACACACACACTTCACAATGTATTAATGTACACAAATCTGCATTCATCTGTATCTTTTATATCTGTCTGGAGTTGAGCTTTAAAGATTCGCAATCATATACAGTACTATAGTACTCTAATAACTAATAATAGATGTAATAATAGTATTCAGAAAACTTTTTTTTTATTCTTATATTTATATGTACATGCTGACCAAGTTGTACAGTAAGGGTTCGTTTACACTTGCTATTGGGGGGGGGGGGGCAATAAAACTGGCAGTGTTATAAATTGTTCCCTGGGCAAAAATATCATTAACGGCACATGAAATTTAAAAAGAGAAATTTTTTTATATACTATATATAAATAAAAAAAAAAAAAAAAATATATATATATATATATATATATATATATATATATATATATATATTTTTTTTTTTTTTTTTACTAAAATACTAAATGCTTTTGATGCATTTTCCCTTCTACACTTTTTACATATTTTTTTGTTATTATGATCCTTTAAGAAAATGAGAAATAATGTGAAATTTTGAACAAAATCAGTTCCGGGTGGATACGATCAGGTTTAGCCTCCTAAACGATATACTTAAAGGCCCTGGTTGTGAGCTCTCCCATTGCTTTCCCTGGAAACGTTTGTATGTCTTACACTGGCTTAACCCTTTGATCTTCCACAACTTACACTATGACAATCCAGTGGGGGGAAGCCTGACTCCTCCACTTGGTGTCACAGAAGCCATACAGGGGGATCAGAGGAACTCCATCATTCCCTGACAGATCCAAGCGGGTGGCTGTCCTGGCCCAAATCAAACCAATCAGATTTGGTTGGGTATGCCTTTTAATATTTCTATTGTAAAAAATGCAATGAAACTTCAGTGTAACTGTATGCATCGGTCTTTGTCCTTTTCTTGCATCAGCAGCACGTTACCAGACATATCTGACAAAAGTGCTTCATGATAGAATGACATTTCTCCTGACAAGTTTGCATAAGGTCATATAAAATTCCCCTTTGAGTGTTGGCATATATGTCTGAAGGACAAGAGTAAGGAAAAAATTAAGAACACTAGTAGCCACTTTAGCAAATATAGCCAAATTTTTTTTTAAGCTGCAGATCCATTATCACATTTTTAATATGCATTTATCACTTTTTATCAACTCTCCAGGCTCCCATAGCTAACAGGTAAAAGTACTTTATATATTATATGCACCAGAGATTTGGTGTATTAAGCCCACAATCAGGACAGAGTTCAATTATGCCCTAATGACCTTTACTTCTTGAAGTATCTTCCTAGCCAGCAAAAACTCTATCCTGAGGGGAGATTTATCCCAAATAAAAGGGCCTTTGAAAACAGGAATACGCAAAAAGCAGGAAGGTTGCTAGCAATTAACATTCCATCCACCTGTTCTTGGCCGGTGGATATTTTTGGTTTATATATAAAAATGCTCCCTTCTGGGCGATTGTTCCAAATGCGGAATTCTCAAGCTGTATATTTAAATCTCATTAACATAATAATGTTGTCTATCTTGTGACTGTAGCTTTCATCCTACACCTCAAATAAATCAAAGAATTATTTACACCAAGGTCAAAGCTTTTATATTCGATTTCATGAAAACTTATACCTGAAAGCATTAAAAGAGAATATATTGCATATAATCACTCCTTTAGTAAAATCGACACTTCTTGGGGGTGTTATTTAAGGCCTTTCATAAACTTTCCGAAAGGCATCAGTTTTTAATTAGCTAAAGAAACTTCATAGGTAAGGCTTTTCACTTCATCTAACACAATGTTTCCCAACAACCAATTTTTCCGAGTTACAGCCTATGGAAAAATAAAGCCTCTATGCCACAACAATTCAAATTTCCGTGCTGTTTAGCCTATATTTATACAAACTATTCTGGCCACTATGAATTTTGGTGTTCAAATCACCAGCCAAGCTTTGAACTGTTTAGCCTATAATTATACAACCTACTCTGGCCACTATGGATTTTGGGGTTCAAATCACCAGCCAAGCTTTGAACTGTTTAGCCTATAATTATACAACCTACTCTGGCCACTATGGATTTTGGGGTTCAAATCACCAGCCAAGCTTTGAACTGAAAAAGTGTTGAGATTTCACTTGTTCCCACTCAATAATCAACCACTTAGACTGTCTGACCTAGCAACAGAAACTTGATATTATATTGACCCTTCTTCATCTTACCATACAGAAAGGCAATAATCAATCGGCATTCTTCTAAAAACAGTTTGATACTATGTACTGCCCATTTCCACTAATTGTTTCTGATGTGATTACAAAAAAAAAGCAAGCACCAAAAGTATTTTTTTATTGTTATTAGTTCAATCTTGGCATCAAATAATATAATAGAAAAAAAAAAAGTTATCTTTTAGGTGTACTTTTTTTAAGAACTAACAATCGTCTCAAAATAAATTATATAAATAATATTAATCGTCATCCTCATTGTAAATAAAAACACAGCGGTAGTAGAAATGACAGGCATTAACACAGTGAATCATCCTTCCAAATTGAATAAAATCATCAGTTCAATTAGATTAATGCATTTAAAGTCAAACACACTTCCAGTGTAGAAGGCAGTGGTTTGGATAATTCAGTTACATAATCACATGGCCATGATAAGGTTTATCCAGCTGTAGAGTTGTACATCAAGCCCTTCTTGTGTTCATCGTACGCACCCATCCCATGTAATCCAATTTCACTGTCATTATTGCTAAGGGAGCAAGAAGCTTCAGGATAAAGCCATCTAATTCTCCTTGTAAGGTTACCCAGCTAATTTCTGCAAAAGATGCTGAGGTCCTCCACTCCTTTCATACTCTGTGAAAAAATAATTCTGGGATGTATTCCAAATAAAATGCTATAAATTTAGATTCTAAAGGCTATCCCTCACCACAAGATTAAAGTCTCAGGGCTTTCAATTTATAAGATATGGGTCTTAATTCTTCACCCAACCACAGACAGAGAAAAGGGATAATTAGACCAAGCTTGACAGGTATTCATCTCAGAACTAAACTCCAAAGTTAATACAATCAGGGGGGATAGTTTATTATAATTAACAGGTTTAATTAATATAATTAGTCACCATAATTTAAAAATAATTTCCGGTAATACTTTATCGGTAAGCTAATTTATGTTATCTTGCCGGACACACATTGAAGGGCCAGAAGCCACCATCTAGCTTATGATTGTAACCATATCACTTTATTGCAATGAAATGTCACTCCTCAATAGATACTTATTAAAAAAAAAACCTGAATGCACATTTCCATTTCAACTCAGAGGTTGCTAAGACTAAAAGCCAGGGCCAGTTCCAAAGACAAATATTCCAAATCAAGGACTTTTTCTTGAAAATCAAGAATAGTCAGTAACTATGCAAGGATAACATGGACTGACCTTGTGCTCTACTGATGAACTGGATAAAAGCAATCCATGCTGTACTACAATACACACAAGAATATTTTATACTCACATAGAAGTACCGCTCGTCCCGTAGATCTATAGTACTTAAGCTGCCTAGATGAGCTAAAGTCCACAAAGTGTTCTGCTCTACCCCTGATGCTTGGTCCAATTGAGAACCCAGCTTACGTTGCTTTTGGGGGTGTTGCAATTTGGAGAGGGGGAGTCTGCCCCCAGCAGGTTGATCTATCTCACGAGGAAGGTAATAAAGGGGGCTGATGGGCTAAAGGTTGAAGATAAGAGAAAAGTAGGTATTACCTGTCTGAAGCTGATGTCACTGGAACCCCACTGAGGTTTTAGGAGGTGTAATCTCTGTTCAGCAAGCTCAGAACTGCTCTCAAGGTAACCACTCCCTATGAATGAGCCAGGCAGCAGCTGCCTTCAGCACTTACAGGGCTGGGAGGTCTCTCGCTCATCAGACACCAACAATTGGTCACCCAAGTTTTTGATGGAATTCCATGTTGCCTCCAAGCCGGAGACTGCCAAGACATTACAGTGTGGATGACGATAGAGCTGTAAACTCAGGTGGTCATGATTGTACAAGCCCAGAAGTCCAAAGTCCAGCCCCTTTAATTCCAGTTGTAACTTAATTGCCCTAATCTACAAGCAACCAGCTGCATCATGTCCACTCTTGAGCAAGCAGGCTGTACTTTTGTCCAAGTAACATTAATTATGCATCACCAGTATGAATATTCCAGCATCTCAACTGGCTTTGTAGAAGTGGATGAAGTTTAGATCAGGAGGACCCAGTGTGACATACTGCTGTAGTACTGTCCTCTTCTGCCATCACCACCCAGTCCCCATAGACATCACAGGAGCTCCAATCCAAAGATCCCACAATGAGAAACTTTACAAAGAGAGCATTAGCCACCAATCACACCAACTTCTTCTTCTCTTCTCTTTATCTAGGCAGGGACCATGCAACTTCACTGCCATCCAGAACATCACAGGCAAGCTTCTCCACCTGACAATGAACACACAGTGCAGGTGTGAGCTTTAACATGTAATCATTATAATAGGGACAGCAGGGAGCTCGTCACCAGGACGGATGGCAGGCTATTACCGTACATTCTCCCTAGCTAGTCACTCCCTTGACTCAACCTCCCCCCACAGCACAAGACGTTCAACGCTGGTGTGTTGTCGCCACCCAGTGGTCAAATTAGCAAACTGCGCTCACTAACAGAGTATCGTGCATGTATTCTATATACATAATAACATTGGAGTTAAATTTCTATAACATTTCTTTTTCTTCATTTTTTTTGGTAAAAAAAAATCAGTTTAGCCTGTATGTATGCACTTGTATTGATTACTAAAAGTCAGTAGCACTTTATGAAGCAAAGAAAGAGAACTTAAAGCTAACCCAAGAACTGGAACTGGAAATAGTTCAGAAAAGGGAAACAAAGCTAATCAAGAGGATCTCAGCTATGGGGAAAGACTACAAGCATTAAACGTATTCTCTCTGAAGAGGAGATATGATAGCGATATACAAATATCTTACTGGTGACCCTAGCATATAGAGTTGCCATCTTTTCTTCAAGCCAAACCTGAACACTTTTGCAGCACAGGGCAATTGTTTTATTTTTTTATTTTTTTGCAGTAAACACTATAGGATTATAAAAGACCTGGGACACATTTGGGTGCCCCAAGGAGAGTAGTAATGTAGCCCACAGAGCACGCCAGTGGGTGTGGCCAAATTGCTCTTGCTGACATCATCACCCCACCCTTCAGTGATGCCAGACCTGCCCCCAAACAGCCGCCCACAGCGGCAACAGATTTTTGTATGACTATCTCAGTTACTTGGGGAGCCACAGCCTGGTCTGAATAATGTGTCCGGGTTTCAGGTGGACTAAAACCCGGACATATGATTCAAAACCTGAACTGTCCAGGTGAATCCTGGACTGGTGGCAACCCTACTAGCATAGGGAAAAAACTTTTCAGTGGGAGGGAGGTTAACCTCCCTGGCGGTATGATTATGTCAGATTTTTTAATCTCAAAGCAGTACAATGTTGTAATTCTCAGTAATAACCTGTAATTCTCAGTAATAACACACTTAAATCTGTCCAAACAAGAGTCTAGTAGATATCCCGGGTATGATAAAGTTTGAAACACAAAATCATAAATTATAATATAATAAATAACTATAAATAATTATAAAAAATAATAATATAATAATAATAAAATAAATTTCCCCACGATTCACTATCGCTCAATTCTGCAAGTGTTCTAATTTACTATCGCTGTTTTCTAGCTGGTCTAAAACCACTTTTGACATAAAGGGACACTTTTTGGTTGCTATGGACAATCTCAAGTTTCCAGGCAGAAAGAACAGTATATATCATATAAAAGTGAATGTAGGGCATTGGACAAAGCACTGGGGACAAAAGGCAGGTGAAATGATTTGATACAGTAATGTATTCTGTAAGGTTACAGTGTACTGTATGTGTTATGTATTTTGTACTTTTTGAATTTGCCGCCAGGTTCCACTCCCATGCGTCACGACACTCGCAGGAAACGGAGCCCGACACACAGAGCATCGGGCGGAGGATCAGGAGGAGGACACAGCGGGGGGACATCGCAGGATCCTGGGGACAGGGTAAGTTACCTGTACCAGGATTCTGCAATGCAATCCCGAGTGTGGCACGGGGTTACCGCTAATGATACTGAAATTTAACCCAGAGCCACACTCGGGAGGGTTAAAAAGACAAGCGGCCATTCATTGAAATTGGAAGAGAAGCGGTTTAACCTTAAACTGTGTAGAGGGTTCTTTACTGTCAGAGTGGTAATGTTGTGGAATTCTCTTCCGCAAGCAGTGGCATTAGCAGGGAGCATCAATAGTTTCAAAAAAAATATTAGATGGGCACCTTAACGACCACAACATACAGGGGTATGCAATTTACTATTGGTATAAACACATACACACACCACAGGTTGGGCTGGTGTCTTTATTCAACCTTACCAACATGTAACTATGTAACAAAATTGATAGGTTTACAGCTCACCAGCCCTGTTAGTTTTCTTTTTTTCTTTTTTTTTTTTCCTTTATTTTGACCTGGTAATTTTGCCATTAAAGTAGATCTAAAGGCAAAACATTTTCATTTTGGATGGAGTAAGGAATGGTTATAACCCCCCGTCAGTTTGTTTTTTGCCCATCAGTTTCCCATTGGGGAGTTTTTCCTTATCTTCCTGCTCCATAGTCAAAACAGGAAGTGAGAGGAAATCCAGCCAAAGTGAGGGAATTCCTGGTTGTCACCAGAACTAGTGCCCCCATTAGAAGACTTTCTTTCTATTACTGTTGTGTCGACAACCTAAAATTTGGGATTTCTTTTTACCAGGTAAGTAACTTTCCTGGATCCAGCGATGTGATCCCGAGTGTGGCTCAGGGTTACCGATTTTGGTAGTGAAATTTCATCCCGAGCCAGACTCGGGAATACCGCCAGGGAGGTTAATAACGTTCCTAAATGAAGAAGCTATCGAGTGGCTGGCTTTTTGTTTGCTACAGACTGATTGCTCATTAGCTACAGTAATTTTTAACAAGAATAAAGTGTGGCGCTAGGAAGATAGGAAAAAATATATTTGTTCGTTATTGAGCAAAGCCCACCTGAATGTCTGTCTGGAAGGCAATTGTGCGCAATAAAGTATTTAGTGAAACTGGACTGTTCCTGTATATCCTATTAGCTAACATTGAGAAAATTATATATTTGTGAAATAGTGATATTAGTGAGAGTGTGTAGAACAAAAAAATGGAGTGTGGGTACTATGAGGTGACCACAACTACAAATGGTAAAAAAGAATAATTAAATACGTAGGGAGATCTGTGGATCAGTGCTGGTATTGCCTATAATAGGGAACCCAATAGTGCAACAAACATTAAATAGGTAGTGATAATCAAAAAATAACAAATATAGATAATAGTAGTGTGACAACCACAGCTGAAAAAATACAGTACATACAGAAATGCACTGCTAATCCAACTAAAAGTCCAACATAGATGCATAGACAAACATCTGGAGACTTAGTCAAAAGAACCAACAGCAACCAGGATTGGTGATATGGGACCCTTGAATCCGGGAATGGCATCAACAAGGTAAGATGATCAAACTTGCATACAGATAGGGACAGGTAAAAATACCCTTACCAGCAGTGGTGGACTCACCAGCCAGCGGCTTAGGAGTCAGACAGGCTTATGGTAATGTAGGAAATGGAGGATGCAGCACTTTTGTCCACAGCAACTGAAGAGGATGGAGAACCGTGGCACTCACTGACCGACCTTCTCAGATCTTACCGGCTCTCGATGTCCATGGTGTAGGTACAAACTGCTCATCAGAGATCAATTTCCATGTGGTGGGTATTGGCCCTCAAAAATAGGGATCAACAAAGAAGACTTCCCCATAGTGTAAATCAGCTTTTCAAAGCTTTAATAAAAGGTTTGTACAATGAAATGCACTCTGGCTCATAACAACAGAGATGGGAACCAGGTACAGGGTAAATATAAAAATAAGCGTTTAATTCAGTTGTGCCTGTCCTGCCACAACTGAATTAAGCGCTTATTTTTTTATAATATATTATATTATAGTACCCACACTCCATTTTTTTGTTCTACACACTCTCACTAATATCACTATTTCACAAATATATAATTTTATCAATGTTAGCTAATAGGATATACAGGAACAGTCCAGTTTCAATAATACTTTATTGCGCACAATTGCCTTCCAGACAGACATTCAGGTGGGCTTTGCTCAATAACGAACAAATATATTTTTTCCTATCTTCCTAGCGCCACACTTTATTCTTGTTATTTCACTACAATTTGTCTGATTGTTGTGTTGGCCGCTTTCACTCACGTTTTGGGTTGGCACATTATCATTTTTAGACTTTCTACAGTAATTTTTAAACATAGAGTGACCTTAGGCTATAGTCAAATGGCAGTTTAGCTGCGGAAAGTTTGTTGCGTCTTTGGACCCAGCAGCATTCTATGCTATAGCCACATACAAAATGGCCAATTAGCTGCAACCAGTTTGTGTGCACCAAACCCTGGACACACACTGGCCTTGTCCAGAGAGTTGGATAAGTGCTTACCTGCAAACAACACTACGGATTACACATCTGAGAGACGCAGCTGTTTGCACACAGTGTGTGCGGGAAGCATTTACAACCACCAGCAAGAAACAATTGATTCTTGCCAGCAGCCGCTCCTAGCCACACCTAACTCCAAGATCAATTTAGTCATAGTCTGGCAGGTTTCCCCAAGAATGACATATGAAAGATATGTGCCCCTCTGATTGGTGGTTGGAACACCAGAATCCTGCATGATGCTGCCCCTAAGGGGTACTCTCTTTCTTCATTCTTCTATGTAGCACAGAGAGGAGTCATGCTTGTTCTCAGGGTGACGCACAAAGACTGAAAATCTCCCTGTGTGATAATAATAAGGAACTCTAAAGCGTTAAATGAACGTTCGTGAAAACTACATTCACTGTTAAAAAGTCATTCGTTAGAGAAAAAAATTAGAATTTCCTTGTCACTGCAGTTAAAAATGAATGTCGATTTGACCTCAATAACAATTAGAATGTTCTGAAAACGATAATGTTTAAATGAAATTCTGCTGGTGTATGGTCAACTTAAAGCGGTTCTAAAGTCTCAATGTTTTTTACCTTAAAGGAGTTGTAAAGGTTCAGGTTTAAAAAAAAAAATCTCATACCTCCGCTGTGCAGGTGGTTATGCACAGAGTGGCCCCCCGATCCTCCTCTTCTGGGGTCCCTCCGTGGCGCTCCTGGCTCCTCCTCTTCTCGAGTGTCCCGTCGGAGAAGCGCTCTCCTTCGGGACACCCGTGCGGTTGCGATCCGTATCCTGCTGCTGCATCTGTTGACACAGACAGCAGGATTGGGCTCCGCCCCCCGTCACCCGCATCAGTGGATTTGATTGACAGCAGCGGGAGCCAATGGCTGCACTGCTATCAATCTATCCTATCAGGACACGAGACATCGGCCGAAACTGGTGTGCTCATTCCTGTGAATTCCTCGTTCCCGGGAATTACAGGGCTCAGGTAAGTATTAGGGGGGCTCGGGGGCGCTGCTGCAGTAAAGAAGGTTTTTCACCTTAAAGCATAAAATACAACCCCTTTAACCACTTCAGCCCCGGAAGGATTTACCCCCTTCCTGACCAGAGCACTTTTTGCGATATGGCACTGCGTTGCTTTAACTGACAGTTGCGTGGTTGTGCGACGTTGTGCCCAAACAAATTTGATGTCCCTTTTTTCCCACAAATAGAGCTTTCTTTTGGTGGTACTGTGTAAATGACACTGGTAGGGAAGGGGTTGAACACTAGGGGGGTGATCAAGGGGTTAAGTGTGTCCAAGGGAGTGATTCTAACTGTAGGGAGGATGGGCTCACTAGAACATGACAGAAATCACTGCTCCCGATAACAGGGAGCAGTAGATCTCTGTCATGTTGCTAGGCAGAACAGGGAAATGCCTTGTTTACATAGGCATCTTCCTGTTCTGCTGCATTGTGACACGATTGCGGGACGGCAGACATCGAGTTAGCGGGACCCGCGGGTACACTCACGGAGCATGCGGCGGGCTCCGCCGGCGGTGCGTGCCTACTATGCTGCGATTTAAAGGGGACGTACCTGTACACCCATTTGCCCAGCCATGCCATTGTGCCGACATATATCGTCGTGCGCTGGTCGGCACAATGGCTTTAACTTTACGCAAACCAATCAATATTTGCTTGTTGCGATTTTTTTAACCAAAAATATGTAGCAGAATACATACATGGCTCTAGTTCACACCAATGCAGTCAGCTCCAGTCAGTTTCTAGTCCGTTTCCGGTGCAGAAACTGACTGGAAACTGACTGGAACTGACTGCACTGGTGCAAACTAGAGCCATTGGAATACATGGAAAACACTGTGCATGCATTTTTAGTGCAGAAAAAAAGCGCATGGAACTGCATCTGGTAAGACATTTTTTTAGACACAGGCAGCAGGGGCTGCACACTCATTGGATGCAGCCTTTCACAGCAGTCCCACAGGCAGATCTCAGGACGGCTGGCACCGGTGACCTAGGGGGTACAACTTGTCGCTGCCGGCTGCCGCCCCTCTTAAAATGCCACCTGGGTCCATGGGCCCACTGGGTCTCATGGTAGGGCCGGCCCTGCTTGAGACAACCCAGGATTTTTCTTTTACTTTTACTTTCAATGATAATTGTAAACAGGACAAACAGAGAGGGTGAATCTCCCTAATGGGGACACAGACAGCAATAAAAACTCACAAGTGTTCTAATCCCTCTCCACAATATCCAAAACTAGAACTATAATTCTACGCATTAAAAACCTTCTGTGTCACAGACTCACCCCCTCACCCCCCTTAGGCCCCTTTCACACTGGGGCGGTGGGGGCGTCAGCGGTAAAACAGCGCTATTTTTAGCGCTGTTTTACCGTCGTATTTGCGGCGGTATTCGGCCGCTAGCGGTGCGGTTTTAACCCCCACTGGCGGCCGAAAAAGGGTTAAAACCGCTCAGACAGCGCAGCTATAGCCGCGCTGTCCCATTGATTTCAATGGGCAGGAGCGGTGAAGGAGCGGTGAACACACCGCTCCTTCACCGCTCCAAAGATGCGGCTGACAGGACTTTTTTCTCCGTCCTGCCAGCGCACCGCTTCAGTGTGAAAGCCCTTGGGCTTTCACACTGAACAAACAGCGGAGGCTGTTTAGGGGCGGTTTGCAGGCGGTATTTTTAGCGCAATAACGCCTGCAAACCGCCCCAGTGTGAAAGGGGCCTTATACTTACCTGAACCCCATCGCTATCCAGCGCTGTGCATGAGAGCTGCACCTGTCCTGGCTTTGTAGCTCCTCCCTGGGCAGATCGATAGCAGAGGAAGTCATTGGCTCCTGTCAATCAATTCCTGTGACGAGGGAGCGGGGGGCGGGGCTGAGTCCCTCTCTCTGTGTCAATGGATGCAGCAGCCATGGCTCAGGAGCGAGCATGCACAAGTGTCCCCATGGGAATCAGTTTCCTATTGGGGGCGCCAGCAAAAGAGGAGGGGCCAGGAGCGGGGGCCCTAAAAAGGGGAGGATCAGGGCCGATCTTTGCAATTCTATTGCACAGAGCAGGTAAGTATAGAGATGTTTGTTATTTTAAAAAAAAATCCTTTACAACCTTTTTAAGAACCAGAGGCAGTCATGGGGACCAGTAGAAGATTCATTGTATTGACTTGTACTTGTACTCTTCTGAATGCTCTTTGCAAATTACAAGCACTTGCATTGCATCATTGGCAGATAATAATAAAACAATGCTTTCAAGTACAAGAGTGTGCCTTTGTATTATGTATGACCATTTGATTAATTTTATAATGGAAACATTTTTTGGAACAAGACAAAGACTACCAATCCTAATCACCTGAAGATAAACAGTTTTGATGTTCAGAGTTTACTTTCTATAACACTGACGTGCAGAATTTTAGTTAAGCTCCTCAGGCGCTAAATTATCCTAAGCAAAGCTTCTTCTATTGCTTGTTAATATCTGCCTGAGTATGACTGTCCTTAGACTGAGGTGCATTTAACTCAGTCTAGTGATTTCTTATAGGCAAACCCAAGTTCTATGAGTCATTATTCATGTTACAATCTGACTGTCAATCAACTTTCCATTTACCACAACTAGGGTTGTCCCGATACCACTTTTTTAAGACCAAGTACAAGTACCGATACAAGTACTCACCGACACCGATACTTTTTTTAATTCCATGTGACAGTGGCATTAATATGCAACACTGATGGGCACTGATAGGTGGCACTGATGAGGCGTGGACTGTGTCAGTAGTTTTTTATTTATTTATTTTTTACAATGCTTATATATATATATATATATATATATATATATATATACTTTTTTTTTTACAATGCTTTCTTTTTTTTGGGGGGGGGGGAGTGGATTGTCAGTGTCAGTGTTTTTTTCATTTTATTTCTTATTATTTTTACAATTTTACTTTAAAATATTTATTACAACATTCCTTTTTTTATTTTTTATTTTATTCATCCCTGTTGGCGGGGGGGGAGGGCTTTGATGCGATATCTGGTGGCTAAACAGGCCCCTGACATGGAAGGGGACTGAGGCTAGAGATTCCCCAGTCCCTTTCTCAGCAGCCTCAGCTGCACTGAAGATGAATGGACAGGAGACAGAGACTCCTGTCCATTCATAAACTGAAGCATTGTAAACACAGTGTATGATGCTCAGTTATGAATGGTCAGAGTCAGGGATCACTGACTCTGTGCATTCAGAAAAGGAAGGAGAGAATAAATGACAGATTTACCGGCTCCTTCCTCCGCTCTCCATCCTGAAAGATCTGGGACAGGGGAGGGCGGAGGAAGACAGGGAGGGGGCGGATGAGGATGGGGGGACCGGAGGAGCACACAGAGGATGAACAGAGGAGGATGGGGGGGGGAGGAGCACAGGGAGGACCGGAGGTGGACGGGGGGCCGGAGGAGGACGGGGGGGTGACTGGAGGAGCACGCGGAGGGGGAACGGAGGAGGACGGGGGGGTCCGGAAGAGCTCACAGGGGCCACCAGTGCAGCCTATCAGTGCCCATCAGTGCGGCCTCATTAGGGGCCACCAGTGCAGCCTATTAGTGCCCATCAGTGCGACCTCATTAGGGGCCACCAGTGCAGCCTATCAGTGCCCATCAGTGCTGACTTATCAGTGCAGCTTAAGAGTGCTGCCTCATCAGTGGCAATCAGTGTAGCCTCATCAATTTACAGCTTATTTGTGTATATGAATTATTTATTGATTATCGCGCTGAGCACTTTGCAGCACATGAATTTTTACTGAATGTGGACTGTTTAAAGCAGAGTTCCACCCAAACATGGAAGCTCTGCTTATCTGCTTCCTCCCCCCCTTCGGTGCCACATTTGGTACCTTTCGGGGGGAGGGGAGGAACAGGTACCTGTTTTTGACAGTTACCCTTCCCCACTTCTGGGAGACGGCACCACAGTGCCGTCCATTGGAAGCTCGGCCCCCCTCCTCCTTCCCTCGCCGGGCCATTCAGAAAGCACAGCTTTGCACATGCATGGTTTCCCTTAACATGAATGGCAGCAGCAGCACCGGAGAGCCCGTCCGAAAACCGGCTGGGGTGCCACGATCGCTGGATTGATAGACAAGTAAGGGCACATTCACACTGAGGCGGTGGGGGCGTCAGGGGTAAAGCGCCACTAGTTTTAGCAGCACTTTACCCTCATTTTAGCTGCGCTTTTCAGCTGCTAGCAGGGCGCTTTTAACCCCAGCTAGTGGCCAAAGAAGGGGTTAATATCGGCTGGAAAGCGCCGGTGCCGAAGCGCTTTGCAGACACTTCGGCAGCGGTGTCCATTCATTTCAATGGGCAGGGGCATTTTAGGAGAGGTGTCTTCACCGCTCCTAAACCACCCCAAAGATGCTGCTTGCAGGACGTCCCGCAAGCGCACCACCCCAGTATGAAAGCACTCAGGCTTTCACACTGGAGTGACAGGAGAGACGCATTTACAGGTGCTTTGCAGGCGCTATTTTTAGTGCTAAAACGCCTGTAAAGCGCCTCAGTGTGAAAGTAGCCTTAGTGTCCACATATAAAAAAATCAATGCAAACTCATTAAACAGTCCACATTCAGTGAAAGTTCATGTACTGCAAAGTTTGGATGGATTTCAGAATGTGCAAAGTGCTCCATGTATGCTGAAATCAATGCAAACTTTGCAGTACATGAACTTTCACTGAATGTGGACTGTTTAACGGCTTCCCGACCAGCTGCAACAGTTATACCGCGGCAGGTTGGCCCCCCTGCGTGAGCCGTCGTAGCTATACGTCGGCTCGCGGTGTCGGGATAGCAGGCGCGCGCGAGAGCCAGCTGCACAGCGGGGATGCCGAGGCTTGTGGCCGACAGTCGCAATGATGTTCAGTGTACAGGGCATACAGGCAAGTAATGGAATTTTAATGCAGGAGAGAGATAGTTTGGGGGATTTACTAAAACTGGATCATGCAAAATTTGGAGCAGCTCTGCATAGATAGAAACCAATCAGCTTCCAGTTTTATTGTCAAGGCCTAATTGAACAAGCTGAAGTTAGAAGCTGATTGGCACCATGCACAGCTGCACCAGAGTTCTCTAGTTTTAGTAAATTTCCCCAGTGTGTCTGGGGTTTCTGCATTAAAATTCCATTTGCCAATTTTTTTTTTCTCATATACAGTTCACCTATAGGTTTGTTCCCATCAGGAGCAGCCGGTCCATTAGGGGCGCAGGGGCGTCACCCCCCTGCAGGGCGCTGGACTCATACGTTTGTATGAATTTTTTTTTTCAAGCCACATGATTAGAGCCTGGGGTGCTCTGCGCCCCAAACCCACCCACTTGTGACAATAGCGAATGATTATTTGCTTTTGTCTTCCGGCTTCTCCTCCCGGCCAATCAGGACAGGAGGCTGATCAGGTTGACCGGGAGGAGAAGCCGAGGAAACCATGGAGGGGTGAGTATGGGGGGACCGATGCCATGGAGGGGTGAGTGTAGGGGCTGTCACTGTGGAGAGGCTGAGTGTGGGTGGACCTGGGGGGGGGGGGTTGTTTGCCACCCCCCCAAAAAGTTTAGCACCAGCCGTCACGGGTCCCCATGTTGCCAAGTTTTGTTAACTCATAAGAAGATTGTACAGTGATTGTATAATTTGATTGTATAGTGTAAGGCCAGTCTAATGCCTAGTACACACGATCAGAAAATTGGATGAAAAATACTGCTTTCAAAGTGATCACTTTCATAATCTGATCGTTAGTACCCAGCTTTCGAGAGCCGATCACGGCAGTTCATCCAAAATTATTAGGATCATTAGGATTATTATTAGGAACAAACATGAAAATGTTTTCCTATATGATTCAAGATCATACGATTTTCGTTTAATCAGTTAAGGGCCGCTTACTGCTACAGGGCGGCCCTCTTGTGCACAATCACATATATATATATATATATATATATATATATATATATATATATATATATATATGTATATATATATATATATATGTATATATATATATGTTTAATTCTGCACTTCTGCCTAGGGGGCGCACGCACATGTGTCGCCAATGGGCTGCCTGTACTGTGATTACGCACGGTAGAAGCCGATCTGTAGTTGCCGGGCACTGGATGTTCGCTGGAACACGCCGATCGTCAGGCAGAGACATAGAACGGAGCTCCACATATGTAAACAAGGCAGATCTCCGTTCTGTCAGGAGAGAGGAGACATATCTGTTGTTCCTACTGATTAGGAACAACAGTCGGTCTCCTCCTCCAGGCAGTCCCATCCCCCACAGTTAGAAACACTCCCGAGGACATAAATTTAACCCCTTGATCGTCCCCTAGTGTTAACCCTTTCCCTGCCAATGACGTTTATACAGTAATCAGTGGCTATTTTTAGCTCTGATCGCTGTATAAATGTCAATGGTCCCAAAAAAGTGTCAAAAGTGTCCAATCTGTCTGCTGCAATGTCGCAGTCCAGCTGAAAATCGCAGATCACTGACCATTACTAGTAAAAAAAGAATAAAAATGCCATAAACCTATCCCCTATTTTGTAGTTACCAAAAATATGTAGCAGAATACATATTGGCCTAAATTGATGAAGAAATGTGTTTTTTTTGGATATTTATTATAGCAGAAAGTAAAAAATATTGTGTTTTTTTTCAAAATTGTCATTTTTGTTTTGTTTATAGCACAAAAATAAAAAAGCAGCAGAGGTGATCAAATACCAGCAAAAGAAAGCTCTATTTGTGGGGAAAAAAAAGGACATACATTTCTTTTGGGTACAGCGTTGCACGACTGCGCAATTGTCAGTTAAAGCAGTGGTCATCAACCCTGTCCTCAGGGCCCACTAACAGGCCAGGTTTGTAAGATAACTGAAATACATCACATGTGATATCATTTGCTGCTCAGTGATTGCAGTATTCTAGTCTGCATCCCCCCAAGGCAATACATAAAACCTGGCCTGTTAGTGGGCCCTGAGGACAGGGTTGATGACCACTGAGTTAAAGCGACGCAGTGCTGTATCACAAAAAATACTGCCACTATATATACTTTTTTGGATGATCTGGATACCACGGTCAGTGATAAAGTGCACAGTTTCTTCAGTGCTGAGAGTTCAGGAAGGAGGAGATTTCCACTGCAGCCTGTATACACGCCCACATGTATGATGTCAATATCATGTGACCTGGCTAGCTCTGACAACAAGTAACTATTCTCTCCAGCAAAAAAGACACAACTGAGCATGTGCAGGTTGGCTACCCTGCCTGTGTTAGGTGGCTTTCCCCAGATACACTGTGCAGGAGGGGAGGATCTGTGCATACTGGATAAAACAGCCTTTTTACACAATGCAGAGGATTAACCCCTTAACCACTTCCGGACCGGCTCACGCCGACATACATCATCACTTTGAAGTGGGAAATCGTTGTTATGGAAGCAGCTAGCTGCCATAACCCCAGTATCCTCTTCTTCAGTGAGCGGTCCAGTTTCTGCGACAGGTTCACAGCAAGATCACTTTTACCGCTCTCTGGTACCCTCTGCCGCTTACCGGAGCCGTCGGTAGCGGCGGAGGCGATCGGGTCCTCTTCCTGGCTTGGTATTGAGATGAGTGATGGGAAGATGGCCCCCACATACCATTGCAGGGCGGAAGCGGCATCAAAACGTCACTTCCGCCCATAGCTCTTAAAGCAACATTTTTTTTTTAAATGACATTTAATTTATTTTATTTTTTTTATTGTATTTTAGTGTAAATATGAGATCTGAGGTATTTTTGACCAGAGATCTCATATTTAAGAGGGATGTTTACATTCCTTGTAATAGGAATAAAAGTGACTTTTTTTAAAAGAACAGTGTAAAAATAAAAAATAAAAGGTAAAATAAATAAGAAAAAAAATGTTTAAACGTGCCTTGTCCCACCGAGCTCGTGTGCAGAAGCGAACGTATACGTGAGCAGAGCCCACATATGAAAATGGTGTTCAAATCACACATGTGAGGTATCGCCGCGATCGGTAGAGCGAGAGCAATAATTCTAGTCCTAGACCTCCTCTGTAACTCAAAACATGCAACCTGTAGAATTTTTTAAACGTCGCCTATGGAGATTTTTAAGGGTAAAAATTTGTCACCATTCCATGAGCGGGCGCAATTTTGAAGCGTGACATGTTGGGTATCAACATTATCTTTCACAATATAAAAAAAAATTGGGCTTACCGTTGTCTTATTTTTTTATTCAAAAAAGTGTATTTTTTCCAAAAAAAGTGCCCTTGTAAGACCGCTGCGCAAAAATACGGTGTGACAGAAAGTATTGCCACGACCGCCATTTTATTCTCCAGGGTGTTAGAAAAAAAATTGTATAATGTTTGGGGGTTCTAAGTAATTTTCTAGCAAAAAAAAATGTTTTTAATTTGTGAACAACAAATCTCAGAAAGAGGCTCGGTCCTTAAGTGGTTAAGTTCCACAGCGAGTATAAGAATCATGCTATTCTGCATATACAGACTAATTTTACTGTTGTGGGTTTAGTAACACTTTATTTGAAGAAGCTGAAGTTAGCAGCCGATTGGTTACCATGCACAGCTGCACCAGATTCTGAGTGTCCCAGTTTTAGTAAATCTCCCCCACAATATCCGATCAGGCAGGGCCTTGCACAACATAGTTGCTGGTAAATCTAATGAAGATTGTACAACAAGATTGTAATGTGTGTGGTGAGCTTAAAAGGGAGTGTACAATCGGATTGTAACATGTGTGGTGACCTTTAGCCTCTGATCCCCAACTAAAAAAATACATTAAATCAATGGCTAACATTTTTTTTTCAAGACAGTGAGGGTTGTCAGGCCAGTCATAACTGTATTCAGAAACCTGTTGCTACTTACAAAAGCCCAGACGTGACACCACAGGCCAGCTCGGGGTCACCGGAGGGTGTCGTTAATAAAACACGCACGGCTCCCATTTGCTTCCACTCTTATATAGGTGCTGAGGGGCAGAAAGGCAGGTCAAGGTCTTCAGAAGTGGGAGGGGGATGACAAAATATTACGCAATATCCTTGTTTTAGGAAACGTTTAGAAAACACTTGTAGCCGCCAAGCTGTTTGTTCCGGCTGGCCTAAGTGACAAGGACAACTCATTATAATGGCAGCCTAGACATGTCTTTTTAAAGGCTAATGCAGGAAAAGAACTCAGGCTATGCATGTGACCCCTGTGCTATGTGCTGGCGGCCTCCATGCATGCTATGGGTTAAATGGTGACATTGAGGGCTCAGTATCAGAGAGGAGAGCCTGCACTATGTACATGACAGCTGCTCCAACACCAGCCCATACTCTGCATACCTCCACTTCCCACCATACTCTGCATACCTCCAATTCCCACCATACTCCCAGCATAGGGAGAGAGGGAGGGCTGCGCCGGTGCCCTCTAGTGGTTATGTTAGGGAAGTGTCTCGGGATGGGAGATGCTGGATGGGCGGCAGGGGTGATAACATTGCGGATCAGTGAATATATTAGACAATGATGACACTCTGAGCTCCGTCTGCTGCTATTATTACACTGTAACTGTGTCCAGGCGGGGAGGATTCAGCACCTTGGACAGGACACAGCACAGAGCACACTGATCATCACCGATCAGCTATAACATTATCACCTCTGACAGCTACAGAGAATCACATTCATCATCTCCTTACACCTGATAATGGCTGGGATATATTAGCAAGTATATATGTTGTCCCTGCAGTTAGAAGCAGAAAAACTGGACTAGTGTAAAGATTTGGGGCGACTTTGAGAAGGATTTCAGGGATTTCAGTGTTGCCGACTCTTTCTACTGTTTACGACTTTGACAAGGGCCAAATAAAAGTGACATTAAATCTGTATTTATTTTAAAAATAAAATAACAAACCTGTCCATAGGCGTGCGCACAGGGTGTGCCAGGTGTGCCTGGGTACACCCTAATCCCCCCATGAGGTACCAATTCCCCCTGCTTCCCGTCTCCCCCCTGCAGTGCTGCCAGCTTCCCTCCTCTCCTCTCAGGGGTGGGGAAGGAGCTGGTAAATATTTAATTAACTGGCCTTTCTTTTCTGAATGAACGCAGTGACTGATCTGCACTGATCGCTCCTTTCTTCATTCTTAACTGAAGAATAGTAAACTATGTTTACTGCAGGCTGCTCAGTTTCTTTCCCTTTCTCAAAAGTGAGACATCAAGGGTCTGTTTAGACCCTTGATATTTCACCAAAGCCCCATAACGGTGCTGCATTGATGGGCACAGTGATGCTGCATTGATGGGCAATGAGGCTGCATTTATGGACACAGTGAGACTACATTCATGGGCACCGTAATGCTGCATTTGATGGACACAGTGAGGCTGCATTGATGGGCAATGAGGCTGCATTTATGGACACAGTGAGACTACATTCATGGGCACCGTAATGCTGCATTTGATGGACACAGTGAGGCTGCATTGATGGGCAATGAGGCTGCATTTATGGACACAGTGAGACTACATTCATGGGCACCGTAATGCTGTATTTGATGGACACAGTGATGCTGCATTGATGGGCAATGAGGCTGCATTTATGGACACAGTGAGACTACATTCATGGGCACCGTAATGCTGCATTTGATGGACACAGTGAGGCTGCATTGATGGGCACAGTGGGGCTGCATTTGATGGGCACTGGTGAGGCTGAATTGATCTCTTGTACCATGTCTGAAGTCTCTGACCATCTCTTGTACCATGTCTGCAGTCTCTGGCCATCTCTTGCACCATGTCTACAGTCTCTGACCATCTCTTGTATCATGTTTGCATTCTCTGACCATCTCCTGTATCATGTCTAACCTCTGACCATCTCTTGTCTTATATCATGACTGCAGTCTCTGAGGGAGTCTGGAGAGGAGTCAAGAGTGGGACTGCCACCAGGATGGGGGTCATGGGAGAAGTCAGACATGTGTGGACTGTGGAGAGGAGGCTATAGAATAAAACTAGAGGCACCAAGCTGGTGCCAACTGACCGAGCCCTGCATGGTGCACCTGAGAGGAGGTCAGTGACAGCGCCACCAGGCTAGTTTGGGGGGGGGGGGTCACTGGTGTAAGGGGGAAGTGAATAAAATAATGTAAGGGAGCAATTATATAAAGGTTTCCCCCTATACTAGTAACCCCCCTTACCTTATTGTATTATTTCTGCTGAAGGTGGTCTCTGGACAACAGAGTCCCCCCCCCTCCACGTTCCCAGAGTTCCTTGGGTCCCCCTTGATGATTGACCACTTTTATCACTTTTAACTGGAATTTGCTTTTGTATATACATACATATATATAAAGCCCTATGTGCTTTCATATCTGTCTTCTCTATGTATAAGACACTCTTCAAATGTGCTTTAAAATGCATGCTTTTCCCTTTCATGAACAAGAAAATAATAATGTTATGATGTTGGGCTGGTATAATAATGCTATGGGGCTGGTATAAAATTTTTTCCAGGGCTGGTTTTTATGCCAAGTCCGGCCCTGCTTCCAGGTATTGACTCGGCCTCCAAATTCTCCTGATTTCAATCCAATCGAGCATCTGTGGGATGTACGGCTGGAGCTGTTGTGCTCGTCCCCATTGCTGGAACGATCGGCTCAGGTAAGAAAAAGGGGGAGCTGCAGCACAAAAGGTTTTTCACCTTAATGCATAGAGTGCATTAAGGTGAAAAACCCTGAGGGTTTACAACCCCTTTAACCAATTGCCTACAGGGCACTTTCACCCCCTTCCTGCCTAGGCCAGTTTTCATATTTCAGCGCTGTAGCACTTTGAATGACAATTGCATGGTACTGTACCTAAATAACATTTTTATAATTTTTTTTAACAGATAGAACTTTCTTTGGTTGTATTAAATCACCACTGCGTTTTTAATTTTTTGCTAAACAAACAAAAAAAAAGAGACAGAAAAATTTGGGAGGGTGGGGGGCTCTGTGGGTGCATTTAAATAAGGGGCCCTGTGTGACTCAATGGCTAGTTTACACTATCATAATCCACAGTGGATTGTGTTTCATAAGACGTTTAAATGGTGACGAGGAAGATTTATGTCCACATAGAGCCACTGTGCCTAGGGCATCTGCTCAACCCCCCCCCCCTTTGTCCTAGCTCTGCACATTAGAGATCTAATTTGTAATATTAGACATTCAAAATTGTGATCCATGTAAAAAAATGTTTTTTATTTTATTACAGGTATTTACTGTATATAGTGCCGACAATTTACACAGCACTTTACACTTATTGTACATTCACAACAGTGCTTACAATCTAAAGGCGGCCATACACACTTTGATAAATTGCTTTTCCAATCAATCTCTTTTGATAGGAATCATTGATCTATAGTCGACAACTCATCCAATCCATATGTTACACATGGGGAAGTAGATTGCGATCGATAGGTAAAGCATAACTAAATTCCTGAATATTTCGTTCTGCTTCAGAGGTCCAAGGTCCCTCACCGATACTGGCATGCATTTGGCTTCTTCTGGGTGCCAGTCTTCAGCTGTTTAATTTGCCAGCATGGGATGATGTCACTCCTATGTATGCTCAGGAAAGGAGTCATCTCAGCTCACAGCCACCATGCCAGAATGTAGTGTAAATTCTGCATGTCTTTTCCGCAGTACAGAGCCCGATTGCAGTTTTTTTTTTTTCATTAAGATTTTAGTTCCACTTTAAGCCCTGGTACACACCAGGGAAAAAATCGGAGTTCTAAATCTCCCTGATCTGTGGCTTTGAAATCGTACTGTAGTAGTGCAAATTCAAAACCGCACTGGTGTGAACCAATGCTAAGACAGGATTGCAAGGCTCCTTTCACACTGAGGCGCTTTGCAGGCGCTAAAGTGCTAAAAATATGCGCCTGCAAAGCGCCCCGAAAGAGCTGCTCAATGCACTCCAGTGTGCAAGCCCCGAGGGCTTGCACACTGGAGCGGTGCGCTTGCAGGGCGGTCAAAAAAGTCCTGCAAGCCACATCTTTGGAGCACTGTAGGAGCGGTGTATTTACCGCTCCTAAAGTGCCCCTTCCCATTGAAAACAATAGGGCAGCGCTGCAAACCCGCCCGCAAAGCGCCACCACAGCAGCGCTTTGCGGGCGGATTTAACCCTTTTTTGGCTGCTAGCAGAGGGTTAAAACCGCAACACTAAAACGACAGTAAAGCGGCACTATATTTAGCGCCACTGTACCACCAGCGCCCGGCCGCCTCAGTGTGAAAGTAGCCTAACTTATGATTGTGAATTAAAAATAGCATCTCTGGAGATGTGGCCAATCCCTGGGAGATTTCTCTCATATATTCTGAACTTGCCCTGTCATCACTGGGTTCTGGTCTAACGTGTCCGTAATTAATACTGTGTCCTTAACCCTTGTACCTACAGCTATGGAGATCTGCCTATTGGGGTTGGTGGAGAACCGGATTCCTCCAGTAGCGGGAAGTACATTGGTCAGTCTTCTTCTCTCCTATGCCAAAAAGAGCATTGCACTGGAAGAAACAGGCAAAGATTAGTGAACAATATTCTTCCATTATACAAAGATACTTATGCTAATCCTGCACTTTAGCTTTGACAAGGCCACCTATGGAACCTCCTCTAATATTATGTTATTGAGTTATAGCAAACCTTATATAACTGCTTGATTTACCCTATGTGTTAAGCTACACCTTAATGATTCAAGTGTTATCTGTGCTTAAAATATGTATTTACTATACATTACTTCAGTAGCACTTCAATGTTATATTTTGTTTTGTTTTGGTTTTGTTGTTCTATAGTTTTCTCAAGTTGTGATGTACGTGAGAAAAACCTTAAAGGGGTTGTAAACCCTTGCGGTTTTTCACCTCAATGCAAAACCTCTTGTAGTGCACCAGCCCCCCCAGAGCCCCCCTTTTACTTACCTGAGCCCAATCGTTCCTGCTCCGGGGACGAGCACACTCGCTCCAACCGGTGTCTCGGGTCCTGATTGGATAGATTGATAGCAGCGTAGCCATTGGCTCCCACTGCTGTCAATCAAATCCAATGATGCGGCAGTCGGGGGGCGAAGCCAAGTCCTGCTGTCTGTGTCAATAGATGCAGCAGCAGGACAAGGGAGCACGCCTGCACGGGTGTCCCGAGGGAGAGCGCTTCTCCGATGGGGCACTCAAGAGGAGGAGGAGCCAGGAGCGCCGCTGAGGGACCCCAGAAGAGGAGGATCGGGGCCACTCTGTGCAAAACCAAGTACACAGAGGAGGTAAGTAGGACGTGTTTGTTTTGTTTTTTTTAAAGGAACGTTTACATATCCTTTAATTACCAAAAAAAAAGGCATCTCTGTTTCCACCATGCTTCACAATAATCTGATCGCTTGAAATTCATGAATTCAATATTTAAGTACTTCCAATTTCCATGTAGTGTGATTAAATCCGATCCTCATTGAGTCTAAATAAATCAGAAAGGAAGTTATGGCTACTCAGTTATTTGCTGATTTGATTACTTTGATAGAATCACACATCAAAAGGATAATTCAGTTAAAGCATGCAAAGCCACCATAAAGTCTCTAGCTAATTTGCATAAATACACATACAAGAGTCAATTTATACAAGAGCCAATTAACCTATCAGCAGCATTTACAAATTACAACATTGCTTTAACAGGGGAAATACTCTTATGTAAAATAGCTGGGTTACATTTATGCATACGTGTTTTATTATGTTGCATCCAACTAGACTGAAACCCAACCACTACAATTTTTTGTAAGCTTTACAGTGTTATTAAAGCTGAAATGTAATATTTTTTTTATATAGCACTGAATATATTAGCTATGTGTAATGGTGTGTATTTCATTACCTACAGGTGGCTGAATATGCTACAAATCTTCACTGCTGTGCCTTCTCAGAGTGACGGGATATTGTCCTGAATGGCTGCCTTCCAGCGCTGAAAAGGTTAACAGCAGCGGCTGCTACAGAGAAGGGTTGCTCCACTCACCCGCCCCCTCCACCATTCATAGTAATTCTACTATTATTACCCCACAATGCCTTCTCTGAATGGGCAGGGGAGATTTTCTCAGTCATCTGCTCCATCACCCATTCACAGACAATAATATTAGGAATTCTGTGAATGGTGGAGAGGGCAGAAGGGGGCGGGCAAGTAACACAACTTTTCTCTGTAGCAGCGGCTTCTGTTAACTTAGACAGTGCTGGAAGCAGTGGCGGCTGGGGCTCCATTTTTTTTGGGGGGGCGGCAAAAAAAAACATGTCACCTCCCCCCTTCAGTCGTTCGGTCAGTCAGTTATTAATACGCTATTGTCACACAACTGAGTGGGCTCAGAGCACAGAGCCCACCCTTTTTTTAAGCCAATCATGTGCTTCACAAAAAAACAAAAAAACATAGAAATCTATGCGTCCAGTGCCCTGCATGTAGATTAGGGGCCGGGTACATGGATTAGGGAGATGGCCGCCACTGGCTGGAAGACAGCTGTACAGGACAGTTTCCGGCAGCTGTATAGGAGGCATAGCAGGGAAGATTTTTTTTAACCAGAAGCAGCCTCCTCCAGGTAACGGGATACACACCATTACATATAACTAATATGTTTGGTGCTGTATCCCAAAAGAGATCCCAAAAACGAAACTATAGCTTTAAATCTTCCCTGAAAAAGCATTCATTTACTAGTATACCTTATATTTTTCAGCTATTCTTTGCTGAAAAAGTGGTCCTGCAAAGTTTGGTGTTCATAACCTCCACTTCCAGGGTGGTTCCACTGACTTGCAGGCTATTCCTGAAGTCAACCTAACTTGTGCACTCCTGGTGTGGTCTTTAGGTGCTTGGGCGCCGTCCATGGGCAGTGCAGTGTGGCAGAGGATGCGTTTCGCGTCAGAGCGCGTCATCAGAGGAAACAGGAGCTTGTTTAAACTTATGATGCGCTCTGGCCCGAAACATGTTGGGAGGGACCAGAACCTGTGACATCATCACGTCCGCTGAGGCTAGCTGCCGACACATTGTCCTTCCGAGGGGGGTGCTACATCATGATGAGTGATGGGGCCCCTTTATAAACTCTAGGCAGTACTTCATTTAGCCACACATGCCTGAAGGTTAAGGGCTAAGTTTTGCTTTTTTCTTAAAAAAAAAAAGTTAAATACTGCTGAATTGTAAACTAGCAGAAGATTATGGATTCACTTCCTGAAATCCAAATGATTTTTTTCCTTCAAAAACAATGCTGCAAATACAGTATCTCACAAAAGTGAGTACACCCCTCACATTTTTGTAAATATTTTCATGTGACAACACTGAAGAAATGACACTTTGCTACAATGTAAAGTAGTGAGTGTACAGCTTGTATAACAGTGTAAATTTGCTGTCCCCTCAAAATAACTCAACACACAGCCATTAATGTCTAAACCGCTGGCAACATAAGTGAGTACACCCCTAAATGAAAATGTCCAAATTGGGCCCAAAGTGTCAATAATTTATGTGACCACCATTATTTTCCAGCACTGCCTTAACCCTCTTGGGCATGGAGTTCACCATATGACTTTTCGCAAACTCAAAAGGTGCCATTTTGTTTTTTGCTGAAAATAATGGCTTTCTACTGGCCACTCTGCCATAAAGCCCAACTCTATGGAGCGTATGGCTTATTGTCGTCCTATGTACAGATACAGTCTCTGCTGTGGAACGCTGCAGCTCCTCCAGGGTTACCTTAGGTCTCTGTGCTGCCTCTCTGATTAATGCCCTCCTTGCCCAGTCCGTGAGTTTTGGTGTGCGGCCATCTCATGGCAGGTTTGCTGTTGTGCCATGTTCTTTCCATTTGGTTATGATAGATTTGATGGTGCTCCTAGGGATCATCAAAGATTTGGATATTTTTTTATAACCTAACCCTGACTTGTACTTCTCAACAACATTGTCCCTTACTTGTTTGCAGAGTTCCTTGATCTTCATGGCAGTGTTTGGTTACTGGTGCCTCTTGCTTAGGTGTTGCAGCCTCTGGGGCCTTTCAAAAGGTGTGTATATGTAATGACATATCATGTGACCGTTAGAGTGCATACAAGTGGACATCATTTCACTAATTATGTGACTCCTGAAGGTAATTGGTTGCACCAGAGCTTCACAGGTTGCCACTGGAGTCCTCTTCCACTCCTCCATGACGACATCACGGAGCTGGTGGATGTTAGAGACCTTGCGCTCCTCCACCTTACGTTTGAGGATGCCCCACAGATGCTCAATAGGGTTTAGGTCTGGAGACATGCTTGGCCAGTCCATGACCTTTACCCTCAACTTCTTTAGCAAGGCAGTGGTCATCTTAGAGGTGTGTTTGGGGTCGTTATGTTGAAATACTCCCCTGCGGCCCAGTCTCCGAAGGGAGGGGACCATGCTCTGTTTCAGTATGTCACAGTACATGTTGGCATTTATGGTTCCCTCAATGAACTGTAGCTCCCCAGTGCTGGCAGCACTCATGCAGCCCCAGACCATGACACTCCCACCACCATGCTTGACTATAGGCAAGATACACTTGTCTTTGTACTCCTCGTCTGGTTGTCGCCACACACGCTTCACACCATCTGAACCAAATAAGTTTATCTTGGTATCATCAGACCACAGGACATGGTTCCAGGCTTTCTTGTATATCATCTTTAGAAGAGGCTTCCTTCCATGCAGACCAATTTGATGCAGTGTGTGGCGTATGGTCTGAGCACTGACAGGCTGACCCCCAACCCCTTCAATCTCTGCAGCAATGCTGGCAGCACTCATATGTCTATTTCCCAAAGACAACCTCTGGATATGATGCTGAGCTTGTACACTCAACCTCTTTGGTCGACCATGGCGAGACCTGTTTTGAGTGGAACCCGTCCCGTTAAACTGCTGTATGGTCTTGGCCACCATGCTGCAGCTCAGTTTCAGGGTCTTGGCAATCTTCTTATAGCCTAGGCATCTTTATGTAGAGCAACAATTCTTTTTTTCAGATCCTCAGAGAGTTCTTTGCCATGAGGTGCCATGTTGATCTTCCAGTGACCAGTATGAGAGAGTGAGAGCGATAACACCAAATTTAACACACCTGCTCCCCATTCACACCTGAGACCTTGTAACACTAATGAGTCACATGTCACCAGGGAGGGAAAATGGCTAATTGGGCCCAATTTGGACATTTTCACTTAGGGGTGTACTCACTTTTGTTGGGTTAGAATTAAGGTTAGGTTTAGGATTAGGGTTTTATATATATACATATATATATATATATATATATATATATATATATATATATATACATTTTTTTTTGTTAGGGTTAATACTACTACTAATAATAATAATAATGATAATAATAATAATAATAATAATAACAACAATAAATTAATAAATACATGTAAAATAATAGACAAATAAATAAATATAATCATAAATAAATAACAATAGATTAATTCAATAAATTAATACTAAGTAATTATAAATAATTAATTAACTACTAACTTAAACCTCTAACCCTTAAAAAAATAAAGTAAAATAATAATAATAATAAATAGCTAAACACCCTAACTCTAATGCCCTGTACACACTGTCTTGCATACACACGGTCACACCAAAATCCGACCGTCCAGAACGCAGTGACGTACAACACGGGACTAGAAAACGGAAGTTCAATAGCCAGTAGCCAATAGCTTCCGTCTCATACTTGCTTCAGAGCATGCGTCGTTTTTGGTGCGTTGGAGCAGCATACAGACGAGCGTTTTTTCCGATAGTAATTCGTTCTGTCGGAAAAATATAGAACATGTTCTCTATCTAAGTCCGTCTGAATTTTCGAAAAAGCGGTCAGAATATACGCTGAAATGCTCCCATCGGACTCTTTCCGCTCTTTCCGAAATTCCGCTCGTGTGTATGTGGCATAACATAAAATAAATAAATTATTATTATTATAGTAATTGATTTATTTTTGGGGGGGTTGGGTGTTTATGTATTATTTTTTTATTATTAATAATAATAAATAAATAAATAATAAAAAAATTATAAATAAAAAATAACAATTTTTATTAAGGGTACGGGTTAATTATTATTGTATTATTACATATTATTCATGTATTTTATTTATTTATCATTTATGATGATTTTTGTTATTTCTGTATTTTTTACATTTATTTATTCATATATTATTACTATTTTATTTTTTTTACATTTTTTCATTTGAGCAGAAAATCGTGCAAATATGCATGGCAAAACACGCAACTGCACACAAAACTGTGTGAATGGCGCACTTCCTTTCATTTCTATGGGAGTAAAAATGTGCAAATCTGCCCGATTTGAGCTACAAAAAGCTCCAGAACTTTTTTGAGCTGCAGGCGTTTGGCTTCAGGTGACTTGGAGTGGAGATGTGAACCATCACCACAGAGAATCATTGTCTTTTTCTCCTCCGGCGTTTTAGAGCTTCAAGCTACAAAACACTGAGGTGTGAATGGGGCCTCAGAGGTGTTGGAATCATTGAAGTATGGGTGGTTGTTGTTTTTTTCCATATTACTACATGTGGTGTCACACTTCTACAAACATTTTTTTTTTATTACACAGTCGGGACATTTTTGTTAACACAATAATGTTTCAATGTTGATATAATATAATTTGTTCAAGTGTTTGGTTGCACTGGTTTAATTCATTTTATTTATTATATCTGAATATCGTGTTACACATGCAATTACAGTAGCACTTGGTTGGAGGCAGTTTTTGAGGTGGAGAGCAGGGGAAATTGTTGGATTGCCTTTAAAATTGCATAATTCTTATTCCATTATGTTTTATCACTCTTTCTCTAATTTATTTATTTTCTTTTCTTTTAAAGTATAGCCCTGACTGGACACTAAGTAAGCCTAATAGTACTTTACAAAGCTATAACCCTTATAAAAGTAAATATCATCTCCTTAGAGCATCAATATACAACATGTTTTAGAGTGAACAGCTTTTCTATGAACGAACCTACTTTAATATAAAAGCATCTTGCAGGATTGCACTAAAAAATGACATCATTAATTCTTATTGTTTTATCTCTGTTTCTCAAATTCACTTCTTTAATATCCTTGTTTTAAATTTTAATTCCATCCGAACACTATGTGAGCCTAATGCCCTGTACACACGATCGGATTTTCCAACGGAAAATGTGCGATCGAAGCTTGTTGTCAGAAATTCCAACCGTGTGTAGGCTCCATGGGACTTTTTCCATCGGAATTTCCAACACACAAAGTTTGAGAGCTAGATCTAAAAATCCGTTTGCGTAAATTCCGATCATGTGTAGACAATTCCGATGCACAAAGTGCCACGCATGCTTGGAATCAAGCAGAAGAGCAGCACTGGCTATTGAACTTCATTTTTCTCGGCTTGTCGTACGTGTTCTACGTCACCGCGTTCTTGACGTTCGGAATTTCCGACCAACTTTGTGTGACCGTGTGTATGCAAGACAAGTTTTAGTCAACATCCGTTGGAAAAAATCCGATGGATTTTGTTGTCAGAATGTGCGATAGTGTGTACGAGGCATTACAGTACTTGACAAAACCTAAAGCATATCTCTACTTTTGCAGTCAAATATGAGAAAACCCTACTATGTGTTCCCATTCCCACAGCGTGTGTATAAAAATTGTAAAAAATATTTCTTATCTTTTAGATGTTTCTCAGGAGGAGGTGTCTTGGTTGACTACAAGGTTTTTTGAACAATGTCAGAGTGAGTCTGTCCCACATCTATCCTCATTTACATACATATATACTTTATACTAAAATACCTTCCCTTGCTTCCATAGTTTCACTAACCAGAATAATTGTGTTTGTCATAAACCTTTATAAGGAGCTCGAGATGACAAGAGTGGCCTCTTGCACAATTCCCATACAAGCACCCCTGAAGGTGGAGACAGGAACTTCTAGGGCAGCCAAAGGATGCAGGTGCAAGGAAGTCAGACAGGTGAACTTGAACTGGAAAGTACTGATGTCAGATGAGCAGAAGCATGGAGTCAGGTCACATGCCAATTTTGGTGACAGCCGGGCGGATAGGTACAAAATCATGAACAGACTGTAGATCAGTGACAGGCAAGGGTTGACAGCGTGCTGACAGTAAAGTACAGAATCTGAAGGCAGAAAAGTCCAGGTTGAGGTCAACAGCATAGATGAGCAGCACACATGAACTGTCAAGGTTAATCAAGATAAGAATCAGATGTAACTGGGTCAGGAGCAGGATTCAGGATCATAGATAAAAAGGGGATAAGCTGAAAATCCATCCAGGGACGATCACATGCAGGCTTCATGTTTAAATATACCATCATGCACCATGATGTGTGGCGGAAGCATACCATGGTGCGATTTTGTGTGCACATGCATGAAAATAAGTATGACTTCTCAACAGCTAACATGAGGTTCCTGACAGTGTTGAAGAACTAATAAGTCCTTATGTGACTCTTGGAGGTTACATATACTAAGGTGCAACGGAAAGCAGGAGGTTGATAAAGGCAATACAAAGGAGTTGCAAGCACAGTTTGACCACATTATGACACATAAGAACATATATCTGTAGCACTACCCCCGTAGGAGTCGCTGATGTCCCAGGTCCTTGGCTTGTTTTTGATGTTTTATAGGGGTTGATAACTTGAATAGGGTAGGGAATTATGGGATGCCCAGCTTGAAAATGTCCAGAACTATGAACAAAGGGACAACTTCCTCCATATTAACAAAAAGTCCTCTTCTTCCTTCCTCCTGCATAAACTTGGTTTTCACAGCACACCACCTGCTGCTCACTCCTGTAGGAACCACCAGGATGTTACTAGTTCAGCAAAGGCCCCTTGTAGGCAGGAACTCTCAGTCTCTTGACAATGTAGTGCAATGTGGGTGAATAGCATGACATTCCTTCTTCTGCTTCCCTGTGGCTACTGAACCCAGCTCCACTTACTTGCAGAAAAAGATAGTCCACCTGGCTGCCACCAGCCATGCATGGCTGATCTTCCTCCAAGTCCTCCTGATTGATTTTTTGCCCCAGTCCTGCCTGACTGGCTTACTCACATGGAGACCTCCCTGGGTAAGATTAGATAAAGACTTGGCACTACGCGGTCTTCAAGAGAGGCCTGCTGCAGATGGCAGTCTCTCCTCTTTTCTGTCCCTGCACTGTGCTGATCTACTCACTGTCTCTCCTTGCTCCTTCCCACTGCCTCTCCAGCATGAATCCTTCCACTGCCTCCTATGTTTAGGATCCTTTCAGGCCAGCTTTCCCAAGCATCAGACCTGAGTTAGAAAGCCCCCTCCCCCCACCGGTAAGGGGTTCCTCAAAGGCCACCAAAACCCTCTTCTCAGCACTGCTTCTCCATCTTCCATGCACCCGACTCCCCTTCTGGAATGGCCAATGTCTATTTATGAGGTTGTCTCAGCCCCTTGCCAGCCCACATTTGGGGATTGGCTGAGAACCCATAAATTTTCAAGCCAGCTCCTCCTAACCCCCACTCTCTTGTTCTAGAAGAATCTCCAACCTTCCAGGCACCAGGGGTGGGGGGGAACCAGAGAGCCGCCAGGATGAGCCGCCAACCCTGGCCTCAGGTAACCCTGACCCAATTCAATGACTCCGGTTATTCCTGGCCAGAATATACTTTTACCTACTCTCAACGCTAGTAGCACACACTAGAGGGTGCCCCATATCAGTATGCACATCATCTTCTGTATGCTTGCTAAAATTTAAAATCAAGCTTACAATGGGTGTACCTAGTATGGAGTTGTGCACACTTCTGATCTTCAGTGCAGTGGGTGTGTTTGGGAAACTTTGGGCATCTCTTGTGTACAAGCAAGGCTTTGGAGTAAAATGAAGGTGCTAATCTTGCCACTGTATTCACTCTATTTTTTAATTGGAAATGTATTCTTCACATTTTATAACAACATTAAATGTGCACATATCCCAACTGCGTCACTCTGCGCTGTGACAGAGGACTTCCAAAAGCTCCAAGGAAACGGTATTACTAGCTGTACAAATTGATGTTAATTAAAATACAAAGCAGCTCAATAGAATAGGCCTTCCCGAGGTAACATAATAATAAAATCAATCTGTACAACAAAGTATCGAACCGTATCCAATGGCACGATTGTTAGAACACTCATTCACAAAAAAAAGATCCCACATGCACAAACAGAATTTCAACGGTCTACTAATTATATGGAAATGATTCAATGACTCATAGAGCAGGAAATATCAGTTATGAATAAGTGAACCATGCGTATGAATAAAAAGAAATAATATGAAGGTTTGACAGTATGTGAGAACAGGAAAATAGGTGGTTATAAGCCAATAATTACAGATAAAAGTTTGTAGTGTTACTATATCAATCCACAGTTCACCTGCCAACACTCCCCCCTTTTTACCATTCTACAATCATTAATTTTGGCTACAGAGCTTATAGTTCCCTAGCAACAGCATTGATAAAAAAATACAGATGATCAGTTTACGGATTGCCAGTCTCAGGGTCTTGCTTCTTTAGAAGTGGAATATCTGTAGCATAAGGGTTCATTCACAAATGTGCTCAGCCCTGCACAGCATGAAGAGCTGTCTGATTATCTTTTTTGTATTAGCATAGAGCTGCGTGCAGGGAGTGAATGGATACATATTGGCTGTATAGACTCACCCATACAGGTAGGCAGGGATAGGTGCACATCCCCCGACAGTGTCTGTCCATTCATGTCAAGTATCCCTACATTCCTGTCAAACATGGCTATGTAAAACAAAACCCAAAGAAATACCAAGCTCAACTTACCGACCAGCTTGCAACCAACCGAATCATCCTGTCTAACAGTATGCATTAAAAACAGGGGTTTGGTTTGCACACATTTGCAAATACATGTGTAAGTTACAGAGCCCCGCTATCAAGCTCCTACTTACCAGACTGGTGAGTCCGCTTGGGCAGAAGGTAGGCTCCCTTACGCGTCCGACTCGCGGCCCCTGGTAAGGTAAACAGGAGGCACAGGAGTGCGGAGTGGTATGAGAGTCCGTTACTGGAGTCCAGATGCAGATGGAAGAGCAGTCTTGTGACAGCAGGTGCAGGCTGGAACACAGACAACAGGACTGAGCAGGATGGTCAGAGGACAGGCTGGGTTCGGCAACAGGCAGGCAACGAGGTACAGTGGAGCAGGCAAACGGATAGTCAGACAGGCCAGAGGTCGGGTGCAGGCAGAGTTGAATGGGAGGTTCAAGAAGCAAGCGGGGTCGTCAGGAGTTTAGGAACTTAACAGGCACAAGGGTCAGGTACTACGGACGGCAGAGCTGTTGATCAGGCAGCACTGATCACAAGGGAGGGCCGGCTTAAATGGGCAGTTTGGCGCAAAACGGTGCACACGTGCGCGCGCCGACACGCACAGGCGCGCGCAACCGCGCCGACGCGCACAGGCGCGCGCAACCGCACACGCCGGCACACACAACAGACCTGACCGGGACACGCATGCCAGCACTGCAAGGAACGCACGCAACGGGACCCACGGACCAACGCGCGCCAACGCGCCCCGACGCACACCGCTGCGAGCACCCTGCCTGCCGAGGTAAGCTCCCTGACACCCGCCAAGGCACCTCAGTATTTCCTGTCGTCCTAACTCTAAATTTTGAGAGCCTCCACAGTGGAAGCACATGCATTATAATGGATAGGTACAAAGAAGACCAAGGATAAATCCAAGGGAAAAACCAAGCTTAACTTAAAACCAGCCCGCAGACAACCAAATAACCTGTCTAACAGTATGCGTTAAAAGCAGGGGTTTAATCTGCACACATTTGCAAAGGCATGCGTAAGTCACAGAGCCTCGTCAAGGCACCCTGGTATCTGTGGTACCTAACACTAATGTATAAGTGTCCCCACAGTGGAGGCCCATGCATTCTGCTGCCCCTGCATCACTGATGCCCCTGTAGAAGTCCAATTGGACGAAACACGTCGGACAAGGCACACTATTCCTTACACTTGATTTAACTCTACGTGATCATGCTTTTATTTGTTTTGTATACTGGTTTGATCCAATAAATTTATCTTTTGATCTGCACTATTGGCGCACTCCAATTTTTTTCTCTCCCCATACCCCTGGGACCTGACACGAGATTTGGATATCTCCATCTTTCCCACACGGTTCCCTTGGATTGATGGTCATCGTCGCAGCTGGTCGAGCGGAAAGGAGATGTCCCTTGAGAACCGGGACTTCCATCTCCCTCCAGGATAGCCATCCTTTCGGATCTCTAAGCCTGTTTGATTCGGTGTCGCTGACATTCAAATCCACCTGTTCTGGTAAGAGTATTTCATCTATTTCCATCTCAAGATTTCCATGCTGGTGAATCACATACTAGAAGATCTTTCACTTATATTGGATTCCACATTTATTGCACTACGGGACTTTATTATTTCATTCATCTATACTCATGTCTTAGTAGATAACATTCATGAGTTATTGAACTTTATACACATATAATCTTGTTTTTTTGTTCTTTTCATGTTCCAGTGGGCAATATCCACTGGTCACTGAATTTTATTCATATGTTTACATTTTGGTTTTGTTTTGTTTGAGCGCTACATTTTTTACTTTAGTTCACTTTGAATATTGGTCACATTTGTGTGTAGCAGCTTTAATTTTTTCACATTGGGTTAGCGCAGTGTTACCATTAGTCTCACCGTATTATATAATGTACAATGTGTGTGTTTCTCTCCTCCAATAAGATTGGAGGAGAAGCGGTTTAACCTTAAGCTTCATAAGGGGTTTTTCACTGTCAGGGCAATAAGGATGTGGAACTCTCTTCCACAATCTGTGGTGTCAGTGGGGAGTATTACTAGTTTTAAAAGACTTTTAGACATGCACCTAAGTGAACACAACATACAGGGATATGGGAAACGATTACTGACATTAACACACATGCACCTGCACAGGTTGAACTGGATGGACTATTGTCTTTATTCAACCTTACCTACTATGACTATGACTAAGCAAATGACCACTGCCTTCACCTATAACTGGCTTTTGCAGCAAGGAGCACATGGAAGGGCAACGCATGCAAAACAAAACCAAATAAATTTCAAGCTCAACTTACCGACCAGCCTGCAACCAACTGAATTATCCTGTCTAACATGTGCTTCTCTTGTGGAGGCTCTCAAAATTTACAGTTAGGACTACAGAAAATACAGGGGTGCCTTGACAGGGCTCTGTAGCTTACGCATATGTAGCAAGTCCCAGGCCTCCTTTGGTCCGATGAGAACCTCCAGGGCCAGGGACAGCCGACATCTATCTGTATGTAGTGGGCCATGAGGCATAGTGTGTGAAAAGATGGTGAAAGTCATTGGGCGCCAGAGGTTTTATTTCTCTTAACGGTTCTTTTTGTATTTTTGGGGGGAGAGAGGGTTAGGGCCAGGACACCCTAAAGTAGTTGCAAACTCAATTTGCAGACTCCGAGACTTCAATAGGAGGACAGCTGTGCAGGGAAAGGCCTCTAGCAAGAAGCCATATCTGCATGTGCAGGAATGCTTTCCTACGGCAACAGTCTTTAACAGTTCCTAACACAAAGCATAACAGTTCTTTCAGCTTCCCAAAACTTCTCCTTGTAGTACTTCCATACATTGAGGTTCCAGTCTCTCACTAGACCCTCTGATATCTTCCTCAAGCATCACCCCCGCTTCTGTGCTGGCACTCTAGATACCTCTCAAGCTTCACCCCTGCTGGCCTGCTCAGTTCCTAGCTTGACACACAAGGCTGCTCTGCAAGCATCACCTCCACTGGCTGGGTCCCTGGTTGGATTCCTACTGAAGTTTCCCAATTCTTCACTGTCCCCGTCTGGTGAGAATGCTGTTCCAGTACTTGCTTCAATTACTCAATATGGTCCCTGGTAATAAGGCGGATAGTCCCTTACTGGCGACAGCTTTCTCTCTACCTCCGACCACGACAGGTTCTCTGGCCGACAGAACTGTCACTTTTGGTAGGACTGCAAGCCACAGTCTGTATAGCCACAGTCCCAAGCCTGTGCTGTTCTCTTGCTTCTGGATAGGCCCTCAGACAGCCTAGCAGCCAGAAGTGCCTGGGATAGGCCCAATCTCTGGCCTAGCAGCCTGGGCAATACCACACACATCCACCCAGACAGCCGTCCAGGTGGCACAGAACATAGATCACCTGACTCCACCCGAATATATAGGTTCTCCCAGTAGGCCAAGGGATTCAAGAAAACCCCACATACTCCACATATCCATAACCTAACCTTGGGTTGCCCTTCTTATATCTAATACCACCAAGTATCCGGTCACCTAGCAGTAGAAGAGAAAAGTGAAACAGGCCAAACTTAGGGAGAAATCAATAGATCTCTATCAATCAACGAGGATAACTACTCATGGCAAGTAAATTTGTGAGGAGCTTCCTGCCTAAATTACAGGGTGCTACACATGTATTTGCAAATGTGGGCAGCCTAAACCCCTGTTTTTAATGCATACTGTTAGACAGGATAATTTGGTTGGTTGTAGGCTGGTCGGTAAGTTGAGCTTGGGATTTCTTTGGTTTTGTTTTGCATGGGTTGCCCTTTTTATTTGCTTCTTGCTGCAAAGGCTAGATATAGGTGAGGGCAGTGACCATTTGTTTAAACATGGCTATGTGGGTAAGTCCATACAGCTGATCTGTATCCATTCACTAAGGCTAGGTTCCTATCTATGCACGTCAGGAAGGCGCACAAAATCACACACTTTTACCGACATGTACAGAAACGCACTGCCCTTTAGCAAACCTGCAGCAATGCCATTAAGGTTTGGTTCACACCTACAGCTGCATTCGAACACAGGCGCCTTTCCATGCTTTTCTGCATGTACACTCTTCATGCTGTACGTGGGTGCCCATGTGAACAAGCCCTAAAAAGGGCTTGTGCACAACCATTCTGAAAAACAACAATGGTGTGGAATGTAGGGTTACTAGAGATTAGAGAATCAATCTGATTTTCTGATGTGAAGGTTTCTCTGAACATTTTCTTTTTTCTTTTTCAATAGTTTTCATTGAAATTTATACAGAACAAGTTTTCAAGGCAAAATACTGTTCGCATGAGATCAGCATTTCCGTATACAATATGTCTTAAGGTACTGGAAGTGTAAACAGTTAGGTATACTCTATTAAAGGTGATTGTTGTGTCTCTTATCGCTTTATACTTCAACTTGATGAACTGCATAAAGAACCTGTAACATGTAACGAGTAACAAGGAAAAGTAACAGACAAAAAACAAGGAGGAAACCTAAAAAAGGGGGGGGGGGGGGGGGGCAGGTTATCTCTTTCTTGGGTCCCTGTCCTTTCTTTTGGCTTCATGAAGATGAAGAAGAGGGCTCCATACTATGTGACCTATTTCCGCTTACTGGTCTCTCATACAAGATTCTAGGGGAGAATAGGAAAACTTGCAAAGGAAAGGAAGGAAGAAGAGAGAAGAGAAGAGAAAGAAAAAAGAAGGGGGGGGGTGAGTGCACCCCTGTTGTTCTCCACTTAGCTGTACTAATGGCTCATAAACCTTCAGACAGATATTTTATCCATGGTTCCTAGACCCTATCAAAGGCTGGTTGTTTATCCAGTAATATCACTGAGAGGCGTTCATTGATCATGATCCACGACAAGTTAGCTTTCACCAAGTCGAAGGGGATTATGGGCGCTCTCCAGGATCTAGCTACCACTATCCTGGATGCCGTAAAGATAAATGATATGAGTTTCTTCGTGTGGCCTGGTACTCCCTCTACTGGGTTTCCTAGCAGCGCTTGTTGTGGTGGCTGTTGTGGTAGTTAGATTTACCTGGGTTAGTGAATAAATAAAATTATAAATGCGTATCCAAAATAGACTGACTTTAGGGCATGTCCACCATATATGGTATACTGTGCCTTCTATACCACATCCCTTGAAACATAGAGGGGAAGTTCCTGGGACATATGTTGCCACTCTCACTGGTACCATGTACCATTGCAATGAAACTTTATAATTCACCTCTATCAGTGAGGTGTTGATGTATGATTTTGAGACAAATTGTGCAATTTTAACCCATTTGTCAATTTCCATCGTTGCCTCTATTTCCTGTTCCCACTTGTTCATATAAAATAATTTTTCCGACTTAGAGAACAACATACTGTATATTTTCGAGATGTGACCGGTATGCTTATTGAAGAACCTGCACAGGTATTCCATTGAGGTGGAAGTTCTGATATCATTTGAACGCTGTAAGGTCTTCAAATGATGCACTGAAGGTAATGGTATAATTCTGTGTTAGGGAGTTGATATTTTTCTATTAGGGTTTGTTTTGATAAGATACCTTTGTGGTCGCACATGTCAGCAATACGTATCAAGCCCTTGTTAGTCGACCATGCGAACTCTTGAGGATTAAGACCTGGGGTAAAATCGGGGTTACCAGTCAACGGGGCTAGGGGAGAATGGGTAGATCGGAATGCATAAGGCTTCAGCAATCTGTCCCATAGACTTAGTGAAAATGATAATGCAGGGCGCATTATAATTGGTCTATCTCTCATGCGTAGTCACATCATGTGACTAATCGGTTTAGTGGGATGGAGAGACGATTCGATTTTCATCCAAGATGGTTGAATTTGTAAGGAATGGGAACGGATTAATTGGGCTAGTTGTGCTGCTTCAAAATATTTAGCCAGATCCGGAACCCCCAGGCCCCCCCCCCTCATTTTGGGTGTATAGAGGGTGCGCCTATTCACCCTGGGTCTTTTATCCCCCCAAATGAATTTCACAATCTTGTTCTGTAGTACTTTGGTATAGGGCTTGCAGATTGCAATCGGAAGTGTTCTAAACAAATACAACAATCTCGGCACGAGGTTCATCTTTATTAAGTGCAGTCTACCGAACCACGACAGTGGATTGTTGGCCCATCTCAGAAGGTCCGCTGCCAGTTTTCTATATAAAGGAGGATAGTTGGTCTGATATAGAGTATGTAAGGAAGGAGTTAAAGAGATTCCCAAATATGGGAGAGCTTCTCTTTGCCACTTGAACTGGAATGAGTTTTGGATTAATTTCACTGTATCTGACTCCAATGTGAGGTTTAAAGCTACCGATTTTGAATGATTAATTGTAAGACCTGAGAAAGCTGTGAAACAGCGTAAGGTTTGATATAAATTAGGTAGTGACGTTATTGGCGATGAAAGAAGCATCAAAATATTGTCAGCAAAGAGGGCACATTTGTGCTCCCTATCTCCGCAGTATATAGCTTTTATATCTGGGTGATTTCTTAATTTGATTGCCAAGGGTTGTAGTGCCATTATAAATAAGATGGGAGATAAAGGGCAGCCTTGTCGTGTCCCCCTGTGTATATCTATGGTGTGTGATCTGTATCCTTTTGTCAGGAGTCTAGCAGTAGGTGTGCTATACAATGTCTGTAATGTAGTCATAAGATTAGGCCCAAATTCATATCTTTTCAATGCATAGTGTATGTAATCCCATGTCACAGAATCGAACGCTTTGCAAAGGTCTAACGACAATAGCATACCCTTATGTTTGCCATGATTGTCCCAATTTGAATGAAGCGCTGCTATTATATCTATCACCCATCTGGTTTGGTCGGGAGCCTGTCAATTGGGAACAAATCCTACCTGGTCTGGATGTATATAATTGGATAGGAAAGTATTCATTCTAGTCGCTAAGATTTTGGTCATCAGTTTAAGGTCCAAGTTAATGAGTGAGATCGAGCGATAGTTGGCACAGTCCCCATGGTGCTTCCCTGGTTTGGGAATGACATGTGTGAAGGCAGCATTTTCTTGTGTGGCTAAGGGAGCACCCCTTCTCAATGTGTTGAAAAAGGAGCATAGATGTGGTGTCAGTATGTCTGCATATTTACTATTGTAATGGCCAGTAAAGCCGTCCGGGCCAGGTGCTTTTGTAGGGTTCAAACTTTGAATTGCTGCCTTGATTTCTCCCTCTGTGAAGTCATCCTCCATTAGCTCTATGTGTTCCTGTGCTACCTGCGGGAGGGGGATATCGTGGAAGAATTTATATGCTTGAGCAGTGGGGAATGGGTTCGATTTCATATATAGTTTAGAGAAAAAATTTGAGGATTTCGCTATTATTAATTGGGGGTTTTGAGTTAATTTCCCATCTTGCATCTGCAATCTTGGCAGGCAGGATTGTACAGTCGAGGGGTAAGTTTCCAGGCCATGAGTGTAGTGGGTTTGTCTCCCAGAGTGTAGAAACGATGCCTAGACCAACGTAGATACTTCTCAGCCTTAGTGGTGAGGCTAAGGTTCAATGCTGTACGTACCGCTTCTATTTTATGTCTCAAGTCTAGTTGGGGGTTAGACTTTTGTTCCTAAACTATGTGTTGTAACTCCTCCTCTTGTTGTTGTATCGCTTGTGCGTAGTTGCGTTTGGTTCTGGAGGCTATTTGGATCAGTTTGCTGCGAATTGTGGCCTTATGTGCTGCCCAGTTAACACTAAGGGAGGTATCAATTGCACGATTGTCAGTAAAGTATTGTCGTAGGGCAGTCTCTATCTCTGTAAAGATGGTAGGATCCTTAAGTAACGAGGCATTAAGACGCCACGTTGAACTGGTGAATGGTCAGACCACGAGGTGGACAGTATTTTGGCCGAGTCTATGGAGGGAAGCAGTGGTGACAGTGTAAATACATGGTCTATTTGTGAGTATGTTTTGTGGACCTGAGAATAGTGGGTGTAATCCCTGGTCGTGGGATGGAGGTCCCTCCAGATATCTATGAGGTCATGAGAATGTAATATTCAAGCTAATTTGCAACCCTGTTTGGGGATGTTTTTCAAAACGTCCGTGTATAGGCTCCTCCCCCCTATACACGGACGTCACCCGCTGCCAACTCGCTGCGGGTGACGTCCGTGTATAGGCTCCTCTCCCCTATACACGGACGTCACCCGCTGCCAACTCTGCTGGATATGCACCTGATCCGAGATCGTGTTGCTGTCTTATTGTTGTCTATCAATTTAAGTATATGGGTGTCAAACCCTTACTTTGTCACAGACTAGTTTTACTTTTTTAATAAACTTATGAAGTGCACTTAGATTGTGTCCTCATATTTTACATATTCATTGGGGCGGTCTCCATCTCTCCAATACTCATCACTGCTGACCTGGAGGCTCACATTTCTGAATCCCCCTGCTGGTCGGTTGGTGTATCGTGTTGGACCAAGGATTTCTGAGACAGGACCAGGATTTACCACCATCCCTGCAGGGACACATGCGAGTCTGACCTTCTGTTCGCAGAGGTCCACAGAATCTGGTAAGCGCAGTTTTGTTTACTTGGTAAAGTTTATTATGACCGATTACAGCATTGGAGTCCACACAGCACTTCTTGCCATGAGGAAATTTGACATCAATTGATTAGGATGTGTATTGGACTTTTTATTGCTTTTTTATTGCCTTTTTCTTTGTTTGATTGATTGCGCTGCACTTACCCCTATTTTTTATAATACTGTAAGCATGGTCTCAAAAAATTTTACTTGGCCCACATTGGGGGCATAGTATGAGATGAGGGTGATTGTATGTTCATTGATTTTCCCCACCACCATGATGTATCTCCCCTCTCTATCTTTAATTACTGTAGTGGGAGTGAATGGGACCTTCTTCGCTATACAAATCGCTATGCCTCCTTTCTTATCTGGGCCGATAGATAGGTAGAATGTGGGGTATCTGGCATTTAAATATTTGGGGGCTGAGGTACAAGAAAAGTGCGTTTCCGGGAGAAGCAGGATGTCTATACCGAATTTGTGACATGTTTGGAAGGCCATCGTGCGTTTCGCAGGGGCATTAAAGCCATGAAAATTATGGGTTAATATTTGAGTATGAGAGCGATGGGTGCTTAACATTAGGGTTTGGTAGACTGTACTCGCCTGTTGTAGTTATCCATTTTGACTTCCGAGGTTCTGGTGTTTCGACTGAAATCTTCCGACTTTGGGAGCAGGGGTGCACTTAAGAGAAAGGACATAAAGGAGAAAAGAGAGAGGCAAGAATTATTGTCGGGATGAGGTACACTGGACCAACGTATACCTGCAACCCAGAGACAAAGAAACAGTGTCAGCTGACATATTAGTAAATAAATCATGGTGGTCCGGGAGATTAGAGTTCCCATCAGGTAGTGTGAGGTTGTCACTGTCCACTAGGTAATGACAAGCTCACTAACAAGTGGCATGCGCTTCCGCCTCGGTCCTATCCAGTTAAAATATATCCATTTGAGCAAATTAAGTAAACCTGGGGATAGGCCAACCTTAACCATATCGGTTAAACCCACAAAATAACATATTGCATTTTCATAGGTTGGCACCCCCCCCCCCCCCAAATAGGAGGGTTCCCCTCCCTCCAGGATTAAGGTAGCCACGTTAAGGATAAGTGACACTATAAACTTATGAAAATTGTTAACATCAGTGCGTGTCCCAAACCACTTGAGGGAGGCCTTTTACAGGCATTTGGTGATTCTAATTATCACCATGTGGGTATCACTCCCATATAACAGTCATCGCGGTCATCCATTAGGTCCTGTGAGAGGGGGTAGTCTCTTGGAAGAAGATCACTGGCGCTGGTCCCATAAAGGGGAGATTGGACGGCCTCCTGTTTGCTGTGCTTTGGGGGAGTGAGATTCCCTGGAGATCAAACCCAGGCTCATGAGGACTTCCTCTCCATCCAGAAAGTTAGCAAAGGTGTGTGACTTGCCCTTATAGGTGAATGACAAGCAAAATGGAAATGACCAGCGATATTTGACTTGGCGATTAGTAAGCTGGGCCAGTAGTGGTTTCAATGCACGTCTCTTTTGTATCGTCAATTGAGAAATATCCGCAAAGATTTGTATTGGATGGCCCAGGAGGGTGATGTCGCTCCTGATGCTGGCCGTGGACATTATTTTTTCTTTGATTCTATGGAAATGTGGGTTGACTATGACATCTCTAGGTAGGCCATCTTGTCTAGGAGCCGTCAGGGCTCGATACACTCGATCAATTTCCATGTGGTATGGTGAAATGTCTGGTATCAAGTCCTGCATCAGGACATGTACAGTATCTTTGAGGTCAGTCACCACCTCCGGCAGGCCACGTATTCTAAAATTGTACCGCCTGGACCTATTTTCCTGATCTTCTATTTTAGCGTTTGCCTGGTCCAGTTGATCTTGTAAAGAAGAGATCATGGTAAAATTCTGATTAACCCTCCTCACTGTGCCATTCATCTTAGACTCAATGGTATCTAGCCGTTCTCCAATGCTATTGAAATCATGCTTCATTTCAGCTGTAATAGACTGGCATGCTTTAAATAGCTCTTGCTGGAGTAATGCTGAAAAGCGGGCTAACAGGACAGAGTCCCCAGAATATGGTGCTGGAGGTGGAGGGGGTTGATCGCTCCCTGTGCTATTCTGGCTTAAAGCTAACTCAGCCACTTTGGCCATGTTTCTGTCCATGGATGAGGCTGGAGAATCAGCAATGTCCATGCCCTCCCCCTGATGTGTAGGGGAGGGAGAGAGAGAGAACCATGGGGACTCACCCTTCTGTGACTAGATCATGTCATCCTGTGACTGGGAGGAGAAGGGATCCTGCACCCGGTCTGCTTGTGAGGCTGCTGTGCTGTGAGATAAGGCGGCTCCTTGTGCAGGGAAGGCTGAGTCACACTGGGTCCCGCTCATCTACTTGGCTGCACCTGTCTCCGTCCTCCTGCCCGACGCCATCTTGGATGGGAGAGTTTGATCTGCTGCTGAGTTCCCAGAGCGGAACAAATAAGTGGGTGGAGGGGGTTTCTTTTTAGCTAGTAGTAGGTGACTTACTACTGACCACTGTCCTCTGCTTCACTTACTACTGACCTCTGAACTTTGTGTGAGTCATTACCAATCACTGAAATCTGTGTTACCTACTGCTGACTCCTGAACTCTGCCTTACTTACTACTGATCTCTGAAATCTGCATCACTTTCTACTGACCCCTGAACTCTGCAACTTCTACTACTGACCTCTAAACTCTGCATCACTTACTATTGACCCCTAAACTCTGCATCACTTACTACTGACCTCTGAACTCTGAGTCACTTACTACTGAACCCTGAGTGTTGCATCACTTACTACTGATCCCTGAGTCATTACTGACCTCTGAACTCTGCGCTACTAACTACTGACCTTTGAACTTTGCATTGCTTACTGCTGACCCCTGAACTGTGCATCACTTATTACTGACCCCTGAACTCTGCATCACTTACTATTGATCATAGCATTACTATTAACCTTTGACTTCTGCATCGCTTATTGCACAGTTTAGGGGTCAAATGTAAGTGCAGAGTACAGAGTACAGTAGTAAGTAACCCTCTGTCTTTCAGTATAAACAGCCCTCCTCTGCTCTGCTTATCTCTGTTCTCTTTCTCCTTGGACTCTTAGTACTCAGCGTACTTTAGCTCTGCCTCTTCTCCCCCTTCTCCTATTCCCTGCTCAAGTAAGCAGGGCTAAATTACAACTAATCATAGCCCTCCCTACTGGACCAGGTAATAAAAGGAGGGGGAGAAAAGTCAGAGCAGCAGTACCCTGAGGAAATATGCATCAAATGCACTGGGAAGGAACCCCCTTGGACTTTTAAGGCAGAGAGTTATAGTTGAAGGTAAACTTGGTTTAAAAGGCAAAAACGCCACTTTTATTAATACAAAACATGATCAAAAGGGCAAACATAGTACTACACAGTTTAAAACAATGTATACAAAATATTTGTAGAGTAAATACACAGTTTTAAATTGCATAATATAATCAAACCCAATGGTATCAAGTATACACATATACTGTGGCAGTCCATATAGGTTTCTTGAATATCCCAACATGTTTCGGAATTAAATGTATATTCCTTCTTCAGGGGAGTTTATATTCTGGGTGATTGTTTTTCTCCTTTCTGAAATACAAACATAGTTGCTAATAGGCACATTGCAGTACATAGTGTAAGCAGCACTATTGATTATGTACAGTAATTTACAGTGTAGTCATAGCTGATTGATTACATACATTGTACAGTATACAACATAAGAATATGGAACAAGCATATGGAGCGATAAAAAATTTCCAATGTGGCTGAAATAGTCTACATTAACCCACCAGGTGGACAGATGTGCACCCCGGATGAGCCAGGAACATACATCTACAAGAAGTGCCTGTAGGTTGCTCCAGCAGCAGTACCCTGAGAACTGTGAAAAGTCCAGAGAGAAGGATGTAAGCCAATGCCTGTTCTCTGTCTATGCTGTGCTTGTCACAGGCAGCTGCATCAGAAACGCTGTTTGATATTGCTGTGGAGGCAGCGAGTGCTAAAGGCCTGTGCAGGGAGTATGGGAAGGGGCTATGACTGGCTGCAATTGTCTTGCCGATTACAGGCCAGTGCAGTGAGTAGGGGGCAAGGCTATTACTTACTGCCATTGTCTTGTCAATTATAGGCTCTCCGCTTACTCCCCAAGATGGCACCCGCTCTCCTCCCCAGAAAAAACAAACAGCTGAAGGGAAGACAGAAGGGGGAACCAATTGGGGTTTCCCCATATTTTTGTGCAATCTGTAAGGGCACAGTGGGCCCCCCATCCCATGGGGCTTGTGTGCACGGCACACTGATGCCACTGACTCTCTGCTGGCACTGTGCTGGAATGTAATCCACAGATAACTGCGAACAGGCAGGTATGTTTACTTTATTGCATAAGAGACACTGCATGTCACACACTCACACACTCCTCCCTCCAGAAACTGCAGCTTACAGTCGGGGGGGGGGGGTTCAGCAAGAGAAGCAGTGCTATCAATCCAGACAGTGATAGGCTTAGGTATATGCAGCATGAATGCGCAGCAGCCCAAAAATTAACAAGCTGCATGCACAAAGTGATCAAAATCAACTAAGTATGTGTAATGCTGCGTACACACGACCGGACTTTACGGCATACTTGGTTCGGCGGACCGGAGTCCGTCGGACAATTCAATCGTGTGTGGGCTCCAGCGGACTTTTTTTCCCCAAAAGTTTGACGGACCTAGAAATGAAACATGTTTCAAATCTTTTCGACGGACTCGAGTCCAGTCGAAAAGTCCGTCCATCTGTATGCTAGTCCGACAGAGAAAATCCGACGCTAGGGCAGCTATTGGCTACTGGCTATGAACTTCCTTGTTTTAGTCCGGTCGTACGTCATCACGTACGAATCTGTCGGACTTTGGTTGATCATGTGTAGGCAAGTCCGTTCATTCGGAAAGTCCGTCGTAAAGTCTGTTGAAAAGTCCGCAGGACAAAGTCTGCCGTAAAGTCCGCTCGTGTGTACGCGGCATATGATTCAGTGCTGTGCTCAAACTACCTAGCTAGTTCTCAAGTCAATCCAGTACATAAAAACACCAGACAAGGAAACAAAAGAGTAATCATTACAATCACAATACATAAATGTGTAAGTACTACAACAAACACAGAAATACAGTATATTTAGAAACTCCATAAATCAAAAAGTTAAATAACCAGTGCACTATAATGTCTAAATGGTACAAAATCAAAAATCTGTGCAATATGAAAAGTCCAAAATAACCAAAACTCTATGTAATGGTGTACTCCAGGTGAATAGCCACCACCGTCTCCTTGAAGATAAACGCACACCTTAAGATTTGACCTTAAAAAGGTCAAAAAAACACATCTTTATTATACTAGGATCTAGCAAAGTGCTTAGCAATGCACACAGAGATGGCAACACTCCAGTCTGCTTCAGCCAACATTTACTACCAGCATGACTCCATTAGGCTCACAAGGAAGAGCTTCAGTAATTATCCAGCAGGGTAAATCATCCAGGGAAAGACTCTCAGTGATAGGGTTCAAAGAAGCAGAAAAAGTAGCATAGTGTTCACTTCCAAAAAAACTGTTTTATTAAACATGAATAAAAGTGCACTCACATTTAAAACAAGGGGAAGTCGCTTTCATGAATTACTGACGTAAGGCAGATAACCAGTACTATCCGGGAGAAGAACAGAGCCAAACCGCTATGCAGTGCTGTAATCCTTCCAGCATCACTAAGCTCTGTTCAGTCCTTAAAGTGGATGTAAACCCGAAAAAAAAAAAATATATATATCATACTGTAGAGTATAAGATTTCCTATCATTTAGCCCAGTCTTGCCACACAGAGTCAATCCATCTCTGAGCAATCCTCTTTTATTGTTCAGTAAGAAAAACCTTGACAAACTGAGAAAAACTTTGTCAAATCCTCCCCCTTTCTGTGAGTGACAGCCTAAGACACAGGCATTATTTTTTAATTCCTTCCCCCACTCCTTTCTTCAGCAGCTCTGCAAGGATTGGCTGTTCCACACCTCACCATGATTTGGCATGCTGAAGTCATGTGGTTACTTTCCTGTCTTTTCACTGGATGTTAGAGATCATAGCAGAAGTTCAGTGTAAGAAATACACAGGAGAAAATGCATATTGACAAGGGGAGTGTAGAGGTGGGCGGGGACTCTACTGACATCACGACTCCACCCACCGAGCTCCAGACAACAGACCCACCCACAGAATCTGCAGTTTTTCGGGTCTAATAACAGAGGGGAGACATTTGACAGGTAAAGATACATGCAGGAGGCATGTATATCCTTATAGATAACCTCTATGGCAGTAGTTTAGAAAGGATGACATTGGGTTTACATCCACTTTAAAGTGGAGGCCCACACAAATTTTTAAGTTCACCCTTATCCCATCTTCGCATGTCACAGATGTTCAAATGAAATAAAAATTGTTTTTTCTTACTGGGAACCTGTCTAGCCTTCTTTTGTATGTTACTTCCTGTGTCTGACCCCCGTGGGTATGGGCGTGTATCGTCGTCATCCCCGGCGGCGCACTGTTTCCTGCGAGCTAAGTGTCAGTATTCCCAGGAGTCAGTTTCGGATGACCGCCACTAAATCTCGCGAGATCCCAAGTGATGCGATGATGCCGGCCTTAGTCTGTGTTTGTTTTGTGTTCTCTTTGTTGCCATCACAACAGGGCGTGAACTTCCGACGACGACACCCGTTGTGATGGCAATGTGGAAGTTTACGGCGCTACGTGCCGTACAAACTGAGCATGCGCGGGAACGACCAGTGAATGCTGGTACCTCAGCATTCACTGCATCCAGGAAGTTTATGCTTGTGGACTTCACATGCCCACAAGCAAGATGAAACCTCCCATCCACACATTTTTAAACTACATTTTTCAAACGAAATAGGACATCGGGGGAGATATTTTACAAAACAAGTGTGTGTAACATTGTCCATATGTAAGTGTCTGAATGGTTTAAAAAAAAATGAATTGTCGGTGGACCTCCGCTTTAATTCATGTAAGTGGTTTGTCCTTGTTTTAAATGTAAGTGCACTTTTAATTTTTTTTTGTTAAATAATTTTCAAGCAGTAAATACTATGGTCCTCTTTCTGCTTTTTTTAGCCTCAACACTAGGAGTCTCTCTCTGGATGGTTTAAGCCTGGTAAACATTTAAATTTCTTTTTTTCGTTCAACTCAGTGGACTGAAAAAAAACCTGACAGATCGCCAGACTAACACGCGCAATGTTAGTGCAGCGATCTCCCCCGCCATGCCTTAGTGTTCTGAAAGGGGGCACCCCCTGCCAGAAAACTCTGATGAACACTCGCAGCCATTGGATGCTGGTTTTCCAGCAGGCCCCTTTAACAAAATCTGATCGTTAGACCGGCTTCTGTCAGAAAGACAGCTGTACACATTGACCGAATATTCAGCCCATGTGTACCAAGCTTTACCCTGCTGGATAATTAATGAAGCTGTTTCATGTGAGTCTAATGGAGCCATGCTGGTAATACTTGTTGGCTGAAGCAGACTGGATTTTTTCCGTTTCCGTGTCTATTACTAAGTATCTTGCTGGATTCTGGTATAATAAAGATGTGCATTTTGACATTTGCAATGAGGGTCAGATCTCAAGGTGAGCATATATCCTCAAGGGATTGGTGGCAGCTATTCACCTGGAGTGCACCATTACACAGAGTTTTGGACTTTTCACATATTGCACAGACTTTTTAGTTTGCACCATTTAGACATTATAGTGCACTGTTTTTTTTTTTTTCATTTTTTGATTAATGAAGTTTATAAATATATTTCTGTGTTTGTTGTAGTACTTACACATTTATGTATTGTGATTGCAATAGTTACAGTTTTGTTTCATTGTCTGGTCTATATTTCACCTTTTGATTCATGGCGTTTATAAATATAATTCTGTGTTTGTTTTAGTACTTACACATTTATGTATTTTAATTGCATATATGTATTTTGTTTGCTATATTTACAATGTATGTTTTATTTATTTATGTATCTGCAGTGACAATGCTGATATTTATGCCTCCTGCAGCATCTTCTCATCCCACTGTATAGCAAGCAAGTACAGCCTAAATAAGAGTGGCAACTCTGCTGTGAGTTCAGGAACAGTGCAGCATTGTTGCCACACCATCACAGGCAGCTGAATTAGGTGGATTTCACTAATGGGCTCAACAGGTATTTGTGTAACTTTGCATGAGATCTACAAGAAAACAGTAAAAGCAGATGCATTTACAATTAAATCTGCATGACATCTTTTTTATGTGGGGCCATAGTTCTATTCTAAATGTTAGTGGTGGAAATGTTAAGGTGGATATAAAGGACAATGAAAGACAAAGGAGGGCACATGAGACACAAAGTTCATCCATTACAACTTATCAGCAACCAGTCCCATCTGGTCTGCTCACCCACAAGAACAAGGATGGCAGGACTGAAACTTGTAATTCTGCAACAGTTAGTTAGTAACGGCACTAATAATATCTAATCTCACTCTTCATTGATAGAGTGAGATTAGACTCAAAAAACCTTAGTCAGCTCAGAATGTATACAGTGTATGAAATCTGTGCAGACAATTTAAAATTGCTGACAGTTTTTTACTCTGTACATACAAGATATTGTATTATAGTGATAATATTATCTGTGTCAGGAGCAATGAGCAGATTCCATAACATTCAAGGAGCTCTGCACTGCCTGGGTCAACAAATAAATATGAACACAAATCAAGTTTTCAGAATTGAAACCAAATGTGGATAAAGTAGATACAAGATTGTAAAAAGACAACAGGCTCAATTCAATAAGATGGAGGACTTTTTTAACTCTACTTCCTAGTTTATCTCATGATCATTTCCTCCTTTGTCCAATCCACAAATATAAACCCCTCTTGAGTGTGGAATCTTTATTTTTCTGCATAAAATGAACATGTAACCTTTAAAACCCTTATTTTCCCATAAATAGAAATTATATCTAATTTGGGACTGACAGAACTGTTTTTTTGTTTTGCCGCACCTTATATAGCACATATCTCTAAATGTTCATTTTACAAAGGTACATAACACGCTTTATTTAGCCTGCTCTGTGATATTTTACCACTACTGATGCTATTTTGACACTGCCAGTGTTATTTCGATTGTTGCTAAGATAAAAGCAGAAAGAAATGGTGAATAGCTATGGACATACACCAGCACTAAGACGGATCTCCCAATCCCTGGGTAAATTTGAAATATAATGAAAATGGGAATTCTATCAAAGAATTAATGGGATTTTTGTGGAAGATAATACGTCTATTTCCAGTAGGCATCAAAGATAAGAGTATTTAAAATATTAAATTTTTATTGAATAATAATAAAAAGGGGGATACACAGAACAAATCAAAATGCATATAAACGACCAGTATAACCATCCGATATTGTGTTCAAATTTCATTCATGCCTATTTGCCAACATGTTTCGCAACCGTTTCATTGCTTCATCAGGGCATATGTCGGCATCATTGGTTATTCTGAACTATGTAAATAACAGATAAATATGTAATTATATAGTGATCATACATATTCAAATGTGCCAAAGGATAAATGACATTAAGTCAAAGTAATCAATCTAATAGTCTCACCTACTGGTACAAGTCTAAAACCAAATAGCACAAGCCACCATTGCCAGATATCGTCCACCGCACCTACTGCCACAGAAAATCCGAGGGTGCCAGATCCCAACCAGATAATGCCAATAGAAGGACTGGACCATGCACTAGCCAGACTGGAATCTAATGTGTAAGGGGTAAGATGGAAAGATAGGTAAGCCAATCAGATACCCAGTCCAGATAGATTATATACAATGTCTACTTAGTACGTTTAATGGGGTAGTTATAGTAGCATATAGTGAATTACACCAAAACAGTGTTAATTAGCAGTAAATACCGCCAATAAAACTTAGAGGTGAGGGTCTATTTAACTCTATAATTTATGCGTAATTGAGAGTTTCAATCCATGGTCTAATATATCCTTGCAAGGGGTTGCCATGCAATCTAACCCTGCTTGTAATTATAGCAAAATATAATGAGCTTTATGATTTACAAGGATACATGAAAGAGAAAACAGAAATGAAATATATATTATAAAACCCATAAGTAGTTTAAAACATAAGTTCCATTTGATAGTTTACCTGTAGGGCTAAGTGATAAGGGCTCCGCAGACACATAAGATCCTCCTGTCAGCGTGGATGGAGTGAAGCCGACTGCGTCTGTAGACACAGTGGCGGCTCCATCTATTGGCATGGTCCCACCGGAAGTGAAAAGGTCAATGATGACCTCCGGCGTCACTTCCGGTCCGGACGTCCCCGCGTGTGACGCGCGCGCACCACGTCAGAGGTAAGCACGTCAGAGGGTGCGCGCGCAATGCCCACACTAGAGTGACACAGTAAGGGCAAACAGGGCAGATATAGGAAGCTCCGCCCCGTAGCGCGGGGACGTCCGAATCCCCCTATCTAAGGCAGGAGCAGCGGTGCAGTATCAGATTTGTCCAGCAGATGGAGTGCTAAGTTCAAATATAGTCCCGCTTATGACTATATATATTGAAAGGATTTTTTGAAACATGCTAGAGGTATAGAATATTAGATGTCTTACTAAGTTAGGCATGATATTAACCCATGCAGGGATCTTTCCCCTCTAGACCAAACAGGTATGCATGGATAAAAATCTATCAGCCATTTACAATTGCTATATACTGGTAACCCATGCAGGGATCGTTCCCCTCAAGACCAAACAGGTATGCATGAGTCAGATTTATGGCCGCCATTAATTAATTTGAAAAAAAAAAAAAAAAGGGGGGGGGGGGGAATAGGAGGGGGTTGGAAGAAGGAACAAATGTGCCACATAAGATTCGCAATATTTATATTACAGAAATGATTTGTAGGAAAGGGCTGTGTTGAGGCCTGGTGGATACGTGGCCTGTTGGCCAAAAATCCATCTTGCCTCTCTCTGGAGTATCCGTTTATCTACGTCTCCTCCCCTCTCAGTGTTAGAAATAACCTCTAGAGCAAAGAACGAGATGTAGCTAGGATCAAAGCTATGGTGAAGGCCAACGTGCTTACAGATGGGAGTATACAGGAGTCCAGCATCAAGGTAGTATAGGTGGTCCTGGATTCTTTTTGCAAAGGGGCATTTAGTTTTGCCAATGTAGAAGGCACCGCAACGGCACGTGGCAAGATATACGATGCCTGTTGTGGAGCAATCTGCGTACCCTTTTGATCTATGAAAGCCTCCTCTTGGGAGGGGGCAACCTGTGCCTTCTCTGATCCATGGACATACCTCGCATTGTCCACATTTGAACGTACCGTTTCCACCTTCTGCTCCCAATATTGGTGTTACAGGTTGTAAATGGCTGTGTACTAGCGTGTCCCTAATGGACCTTGATTTTCTATATGTGATCTGTGGTACATTGGCTACATATTTCGATACTATGGGGTCCTCAGAGAGGAAGTGCCAATTTGCATTAATGAGATTTCGAATCGTCTGTTGGTGGGTCGTAAAGGTAGTAATCAGCTTTGTAGTGGAATGAGGGTCTTTTATTTTTTGTTTAAATAGGAGGGTATCACGTATATTACATTTGGCTCGCTTATAAGACCTTTTAAGGGTTTTTTTGCTATAACCCCTGTCAAGTAGCCTCTTGTAGAGAGCTTGGGCTTCTCTCTCAAAATCTTCATTTCTTGCACAATTGCGCCGTAAACGCAGATATTGGCTATACGGTATACTGTGTACGAGTGTACGAGGGTGGGAACTCGAGAAATGCAATATCGTATTTCCCGCAGTTTCCTTCCTAAATAATGTACTATACACAGAACCATCATCCCTAAGGGTAAGGCGCAGATCCAAAAAAGGAATGGAATGAGCATCTGATTGACATGTAAACTTTAAATTAAAGTTGTTATGGGACAGGAATTCCATAAACTCCAACAGCAATGTAGTTGGGCCTGTCCAAATGAGGAGGATATCATCGATGTATCTCCGCCAAAGGAGAATATGGCGGAGATACATCGACGCCTCCTCATTGGAAAAAAGGGTTCGCTCCCAACCCCCCAGGTACAGGTTGGCATACGATGGGGCACACGAAGTCGCCATCGCTACCCCCTGTACCTGGAGGTAGGTGACGTGCTAAGATAAAGTTGATAAAAAAGTAAATTTACAAAGGTTATGACTCCTTAAAATAATGCTAGCTTCAGGCAGGAGTAGCGCTCTACTACAGAGGCTGCCTGTCACAGTCACAGTTCCAAGTACACCAACAACACAGGCTTAGTCTAGGGGATGACTTTTTCTGGATTTTATTTGTAGAAATTTGAAAGATTATTATTATTATACAGGATTTATATAGCGCCAACAGTTTAAGCAGCACTTTACAATATAATGTTTAAATGAAAAATGTTTAGGTATCAGCATCCCCCCTTTTACTTACTTGAGCCCTCATTCCATCCAGTGGCCTGTACTTCTGCAACCCTTCTCTCCCCTCACTTCCGGGTCTCGCTGGCTTTGCTGGGGCACTGTGAGCCAACGAGGGTCAAGAAGACCTGCAGACATGCATGGTGCTAGATCCTATGAGGGCTCTGTCAATTAAAGCTAGTGACTATGAAGCAGGGGATGGGGCTGTGTCCCGCTGTCTGTTTCAAGGGACACAGCAGCGGGGCTCGGGTGCAAAGCGGCTTCTAATGGGAGGTTTGTAGCCGCTCTGTGCAATTCCATTGCACGGAGCAGGTAAGTATAGACATGCTTGTTATAAAAATAAAAATAAAAACAATACATACAGTACATAAAAAAAAAATCATACTATCACTTTAACCACTTGACCTTTTTTTTTTTTTTTTTTTTTTAATCTTTTTATTGCAATTTTTTTATCTCACACACATATAAATAAACAAAGTAAGTGCTTAACAATATACATCAGTGTAACAACTGCTTATTGGTTCAATTGGCTTCCCTGAATGTGAGTTGAACTGAATACAAGCAGAAAGATAGGGGATGCGCCTCACCGTTACAGGATGCCTCTATTTACAATATGATAAGAGTGTCCACTGGTGCATACACATTAGGGATAATAAACATTTACTCCTACCAACTAGTCACATTTATTAAAATATACAGAGACTGTAACTACAGGCATTTGCTCCCTTCACCTGTTAGGCCATCGTGGGTTCAGCTAGCCATGTACACCATATCTTGTCATATTTCGTAGGGCAGCCTCTGTTCACGTAAGTATCTTTGTATAGTTGAAGGCTGTCATTAACTAAACATTTCCATTGAGCTAAAGATGGGGCGGTTGCTTTCCTCCACTGCATAGCTATATTTTTCCTGGCATAAAAGAGCAGCAACCCAATAAGAGCTCTCTTGTCAACAGTAGGTACTATGGTTTCTATCAGCCCCAAGTGACATAAATCCATTGATGGCTGAATTGAGATAGAGACGACCAGATATATCAAAGCTATCACCTCTGTCCAATATTTCTGGACCTCTGGACAGTGTCAAAAGATGTGCGAAAGTCTCCCGGCGAAGTGCCACACCTCCAGCACTCCGGGAAATGTTCGACATTCATCTTGTGGAGTCTTTGGGGCGTGAAGCAGTTAATGGCTGGTGAAGTTTTAGGATGGGCGGGCGCCAGACCCCACCCTTCCTTTTAACCCCTCCCACTTGGTGAAAATGTGCGTGGTTTCAGCAAAATAGTGGGCGTGGCTCTGAGGTGGTGGGGACTGTGGTGGGGACAGCAGGCCCAGATCCTACACAACAATAGAAATATGTGTATTCTAGAAAGTTTAACAATCAGCAGATAAAGATACTCCAAACACCTGGTGTTAGCACTTCAATCATCCCAGCACCATGGTTGTTATGGTGTCAAGTTGATTGAATATTACATTGTAATATAAAATGAAATCATTCAATTCACCATAATGCAGAATCAGTGGGAGCCCTGAGTGTGTCATTAGCCTTGTCGCCTGCCACCGGATGCCATGAGGTGTCCCCAGCGGAGTCCGTCCTTACATTAGGTGGCCCCAGCGGAGTCCCTCCTTACATGCAGCCTGTGTTCCATCAAATGTAGCCTGTGTCCCATCAAATGCAACCTGTGTCCCATCAAATGCAGCTTGTGTCCCATTGTCCCATCAAATGCAGCCTGTGTCACATAAAATGCACCTTGTGTGCCATCAAATACAGACTGTGTCACATAAAATGCAGCCTCTGTCACATAAAATGCAGCCTGTGTCCCATTAAATGCAGCCTGTGTCACATAAAATGCAGCCTGTGTCACAAAAAATGCAGACTGTGTCCCATTAAATGCAGCCTGTGTCACATAAAATACAGCGTGTGTCCTATTAAATGCAGCCTGTGTCCCATAAAATGCAGCCTGTGTCACATAAAATGCAGCATGTGTCGCATAAAACGCAGCCTGTGTCCCACTAAATGCAGCCTGTGTCCCATGAAGTGCAGCCTGTCTCCCATTAAATGCAGCCTGTGTCCCATGAAGTGCAGCCTGTGTCCCATTAAATGCAGCCTGTGTCGTATGAAGTGCAGCCTGTGTCCCATTAAATGCAGCCTGTGTCCCATTAAATGCAGCCCGTGTCCCATCAAACCCCCCTCTTCTCTGTGGGAGCACAGCGGTACTTACCTTGCTGTGTTGTCCTCTCCTGCGGTGTCTCCTTCCACTGGCAGCGGCGATGGAGGAGTCTGCTCCTCATACTTCTGGTTTTCTCTCTCTCGGGCGCAATGGGAGAGAGAAAACAGGAAGTGACATCTAACTCAGATGTCAATCAAACCGCCCAGTCGTAGTAATAGATACTACAAGCACCAGGCGGAAGCTACTCAGCACTTTAGAAAGCGCCGCAAGGCGGGAGAAAAGCCCGCAAATGAAGCGCCATGACTGCAATCTCGTGATTGCATAGACGTGGCGCTTCCCATAAGTGCACTGTGCTCGGCATCCGAACACAGTGCACTTAAGGACCTTTTTTTGTATTTTTTTTTTTTAAAGGGCCAGTTTTAAATTTTTTTTTTTTTTTTTGTGACTGCCTGAAGAGGGGGCGGCGCCCATGTGCCTCCTATGGACGGGCCGCCACTGGCATGAAGTATGTTCTATGCACAATTTTAAACTGTACAAGACGGTCCTGTATTGACACTAAAGATCTGATCTGAAAGGGAAATCCCATACGTCATCCCAGTCATCGTTGTCCAGTGCAGGGATGTCATGCTGCTAACAGGACCAAAGCCCTTCCAGAGGCGGCAGAGACACAAAGACTAGATGTGCATATATCATATAATTTTTATCTATAACGTGTCTAATGTATGTGAATCACACGTGAAAAATAAAAGTGGCGCTTCCTAGAAAATAAATTTCACCCTTACAGTGATTAATTACTCTACTAATAAGTACCTATTATAGTGTACATCATAACAAAAATCACATGTATATAATATATATATAAAAATATGGTGAACATCAAGTGAACAAAATTACAAGTTATACCTCAGTGCCAATACTGTATAATATGTATCAGAAAACTATAAAGAAATATAAAATATATATATATATATATATATATATATATATATATATATATATATATATATATATATATATATATATATATATATATATATATATATATAAAAATATATATATGGGGGATGAAAATGTACAGTTATTGTATATACTAGGGCGTATATAACAATTGTGATCCAGTGGACATCGCTAACGAGTGACGTGCAGATGGACGAGCGTTGCGGTGTAGCCTAGGAAGTGATCGGGTCTAGCAGTTGGGCGAGCGAGGAGTGGGTGAGAGAATCATAACAGATGCCTGCTTATCTCGGGTCCGCCGTGACCGCATACCCTCAGGAGGTTTTGCAAGTTGCTGTGGTGTATACTGTTTATACAGTGTGCTGTGGAGGTTGCTGTGTGAGTTTAACCATTGAAGATTTGTTTGAAGTGTGTGTTAATAAACTGGTTTTACGTTATCACACCATTTGGAGCACTTTTTCTCATTTCACATATGGAACGTATTTTGCACGTGTTCTTGGATGGAGAAATTGCTAGTTGAATCCTGATGATTTGGAACCATTAAGCTTTACAGCCTTACACGCAAGTGGGGGCAATTGGAGCTGGTGAGTGAGTCTTTCATTGGAAGTGGGCTCACAGAACACCCGGGTGTGGTGGAAGGTTTTGAAAGAAGATTCTGCACATGGTGTTTTGAGGACTCTTTGGCACGATTTTAATGAACTGTTGTCACTTTCACTGGATCACAATTGTTATATACGCCCTAGTATATACAATAACTGTACATTTTCATCCCCCGTATATATATTTATATATATATATATATATATATATATATATATATATATATATATATATATATTTTTTTTTTTTTATATTTCTTTATAGTTTTCTGATACATATTATACAGTATTGGCACTGAGGTATAACTTGTAATTTTGTTCACTTGATGTTCACCATATTTTTATATATATATTATATACATGTGATTTTTGTTATGATGTACACTATAATAGGTACTTATTAGTAGAGTAATTAATCACTGTAAGGGTGAAATGTATTTTCTAGGAAGCGGCACTTTTTTATTTTTTACGTGTGATTCACATACATTAGACACGTTATAGATAAAAATTATATGATATACTAGATTTTTTACAACGTGGCAGCTGTAGTTAGACATTTCCATCAACTTTTTTCATCAATTAAAGTTGGTGTTTACTCCGAGGCGCAGTGGTGGGTAACAAGGTATAGGGTGGCTGTTATACTTTGGAGACCGTTTATTAGTAGATGTGCATATAGGTGTGAGGTGGGCTTCACAGAACACTCAGATCTGAGTATTCATTCCAACCCTGACTGGACCACCAAGCAGGAGAAGCTTGGGAATTGTACAGCAAAGGCACTAGATAGCTGTAGATAGCGAAAGTGATAGTAGTCTGCGTCATTGTTTGCAGGGGACAGTTGAGATAGGGGTACTAGGGAGTTGTGTGATACTATCTGTGAAATTAGTTTAATATCATATTTAGTCCAAGCATATGGGTCCAACATTTTGTATATGTGTGGTAGTTTAGTGTTCAACCAAATTGGAGCATTTGGGGAGATCTCAGTTCTTTTGTATTTCTCTACAGCTAGTCATGCTTGCCAAGCTTGCAGGGTGGTAATCATGGAGGGGGTCAGGTCGTACGTGGCTCATGGTCCTCTGTAAACCAGGAATTTAAGTGCCTCCAGCGACCCAACCACCGCAGCCTCCAGCAGTGTGGATGAATAATGGCGCGTACACACGAGCGGACTTTATGGCAGACTTTGCCCGGCGGACTTTTAGACAGACTTTATGACGGACTTTCTGAATGAACGGACTTGCCTACACACAATCAACCAAAGTCTGTCGAATTTGTACGTGATGACGTACGACCGGACTAAAATAAGGAAGTTCATAGCCAATAGCCAATAGCTGCCCTAGCGTGCATTTTTGTCCGTCGAACTAGCATACAGACGAGCAGACTTTTCAACCGAACTCGAGTCCGTCGGATAGATTTGAAACATGTTTCAAATCTAAGTCCATCCAACTTTTGAGAAAACAAAGTCCGCTGGAGCCCACACACGATCGAATTGTCCAGCGAAATCCCGTCCGCCGGGCAAAGTCTGCCGTAAAGTCCGCTCATGTGTACGTGGCATTCGACTTATCAGGGTTCAGCCACCCGGCCGCAGTCACTAATTGAGTAGTCAAAAAATACTTATAACAATCAGGAAATGCCATACCACCCTGCGTTCTCTGTCTCATCAAGGTGCTCAGCTTGTATCCGTATCTTATTTTTATAGGTCTCTAATCTAGTGACTTCTGTCAGCTGTAGTTTATATCCTTTCATAAGAGGACTGCCTGGCCCCACGTCTGGTGTTGCCACACTGCTTACACATATACAGCATTTTCATGGCCCATATATTTATGCACGTGTAGTGAAGACGTTCCCTTATATGTTTGTCTGTCTGTTAGTCTGTCTGTATTTGTCTGTCCATTGACAATGTTGTCATTAGATGGTGAACGGTGATGGTCTATTGATTTTATACCTCGTATAATTAATTATTGTTTATATATACAATTAATAAATGTCCATTTTGTTACAATCAATTAGTTTCATTTTTCAGATACTATATCGCTGTGGCTCTAGATATAACCCAAAACTTGTGGCAAAATATAAAATATTCCATGGACTCAACATGCCTCTCAGAAAATAGTTTGGGTGTCTACTTTCCAAAATGGGGTCATTTGGGGGGCTTTTGTGCTATCTGGGCATTTTACGGCCTCCGAAACTATGATAGGTAGTGAGGAGTGAAATCAAAAATTTACTCCCTAGAAAGCCTGAAGCTTGTGCTTGGTTTTCGGGGTCCTGTATGCAGCTAGACTGCCAAAAAGTCCCACACATGTGGTATCCCCGTACTCAGCAGAAGCAGCAGAATGTATTTTGGGGTGTAATTTCACATATGCCTATGGCCTGTGTGAGCAATATATAATTTCAGTGACAACTTTGTGTAAAATGTTTGTTTTTTTTTGTCATTTTTCAATCACTTGGGACAAAAAAAATAAAATATTTAATGTGCTCAACAAGCCCCTCAGCAAATTCCTTGGGGTGTCTACTTTCCAAAATGGGGTCATTTGGGGGGGGGGGTTGTATTGCTCTGCCATTTTAGCACCTCAAGAATTGAAATAGACAGTCATAAACTAAAAGCTGTTTAAGAAAATGTACCCTCGGGGGCGTGGCCAGGCAGCGCATGTAGCAGGACGCACTTCTCCTCTGCTCCGCCGAGAATCCTGTAATTAATCCTGCGGATTACCCATCCGACCTGATAACATCCCCGATCGGAACCGCACACTATTGGTGACTAGTCCGGTCCATATCGCCGTTCGATCCGCGGCTGATTAACATGCCAAAACGGGGCAAGGAAGGCACCGGCCCGCCTGTGACTCAGGCCCAAGATGGTGCTCTGCCACAGAGATCACAGAAGGAGAAATACAAGGAGGCCGCTCAGAGACTCCTGTTTGGCAACAAAACTTCCAAAGAGCCATCTTCACCCGCATCCGACCTTAGTGAAGAGGAGGGAGGCCAGCTGGAGTTAGACAACACTGTCCCACTGGAGGATGGCACTGGATCCCCTGCAGATTGGGCCACAGTGAGTACAGCACCACACACATGTCAGGACACCCAGACACCAAGTATGCCAGTGGATAATACTGAACCCACTCTCAGAGACATACTCTCAGCAGTGACTATATGTAACAAATCCATTTCACATCTGACGGATGAAGTTAAAGGAGTCAAAGCTGAGATATCCTATGTGAGACAGGACATGCAGAAACTGAGAGAGCGCACAGCTGCAATAGAGAGCAGGGTCAGTGTGATTGAAGATGATCTTGTACCCATGCAGAGGGACTTAAAATATAATTGTCACTTAGTAGACCAGCACGCAGCTCGTTTGGATGATTTAGAAAACCGCATGCGACGCAATAATGTACGCGCACTGGGATTCCCAGAAAGAATAGAGGGTAAAGACCCGGTCACCTTCATTGAGCAATGGCTTCTCAACACATTCGGAAAGGATGCTTTCTCTCCACTATTTGCGGTTGAGAGAGCGCACAGAGTGCCATCTCGCCCACTACCACCTGGCAATCATCCTCGCGCCTTTCTCTTTAAACTTCTCAACTACAAGGATAGAGATGCCATCCTTGCCAAGGCCAGAACCATGGGAGGTAAACTAGCTGTGGAAAACTCCAAGATATCCCTATTCCCGGATTTCTCGGCTGAACTCCAGAAACAGCGAGCAAAGTTCATGGATGTCAAGCGAAGATTGAGAGATCTGAATTTACCCTATGCAATGTTGTATCCTGCCCGCCTACGGGTAGTCGCACTTGGGGAAACCCGCTTTTTTGACCGGCCGGATATGGCGGCTCAGTGGCTGGATAGAGAAGACAGAGCCCTTAAAGCTGCTAGACCGCAAAGAGATGTTCCCCCCTAAGTGATGTGCCTTGTGTTGGTGTTGGACTGACGGGATCCAGCCTCCTTTCCCCCCCCTTCCCCTTTTTTTATTTCTCTCCCCCCTTTTTTGGGGAGAGCGCCTGAGCCGGATGCGGGCCTCAAGGCCTGAGTTTGCAGATAAATGTGGACAGTCCCTGCACCCATATCCGTTGCTTAGGCGGATGAGGAGTCCTGTTTATTTCAACCTTCCCTTCTTGCTTTTTTCCCCCCTCCCCCCATTCTTCTCCATTTTTTATCCTCCCCACCCCCCCTTTTTTGATTACAAGCAAGGAAGGACTACGTGCCTGCCGCTTCTGTAAAACCCCTGCAAGAACTGACCTGCTGGTTAACCGGGAGTTTTCAAGGCTTTTACCCCCCCCCACACCTGTTGTGTGGAGGAAAAGTTTGTAATGCAACTGTTACAGTTGGGTGAACTACCACCCTTTAGAGTTATGCCATACAGAGCAATATATCTTAAGCTAAAAATTTATTTTTTTCTGTGCTTATACCCTAACATATTGGAATATTTTTCTTTGCTTTGTAATCTGATTCCATGTCTGCAGATGCCTAACTGTCATCAGAAGCGGGAAATTAAGATTGATATGGTCTTTCTCTTATGTCATTGGTATCATATTGCTATACAACTTGTGGGTGCTACTAAGGGATATATTAGACTGACTAATGTCTCTAGCTAAGTTGACAGTCGTGACGTGGAATGTCAGGGGGCTGGGTAATCCAATCAAACGGATGGCGGTCCTCAGGCATCTCAGGTCGTTGGGTGCGGGGGTGGTCTGCCTGCAGGAGACTCACTTCTCGGCGGATCCTACCCCCAGCCTCAACCCACGATTATATGTGGCCCAGTTTCATGCAACCCACTCCACCTATTCTAGAGGAACAAGTATCTTGATCAGGAGGGATGTTCAATTAAACTGTATACAAAAACGCATAGACACAGATGGCAGATATATATTTCTTCTATGCACAATCTCAAACCTAAAATGTATTCTTGCTAGTATTTACATTCCCCCACCATATACCTCTGAAATTGTTAAACACCTGGCAAGTTTCATGGCCCAATACCCAGAAGTACCCTTGTTGGCAATGGGAGACTATAATAATTTTTTAAACACTATTAAGGATAAACTACCTATACCTAATGCTAATACATGTCAGATACAAGGTAAAACTCCTTTTGCTAAAATGCTTGAAGAAATAGGATTGATAGATGTGTGGAGGTGCAAACATCCTGAGGACAAAAAATACTCCTGCTACTCGGCCTCCCATGCCGGACTGTCTAGAATAGATTTGGGTTTGGGAAATTATAAGATGCTACAATTGGTTTTGGAATCAGGCTATGCAGATAGGAATATCTCTGATCATTCTGCCTTCTGGGTGACCATTTCACTGCCAAATAAGATCAGGCGCCCAGTCTGGAAGCTTAATCCCTTCTGGCTTTCGCTGTTTGCTGAACCTGACCCTATACATACAGCACTCAAGCTGTTTCTACAGGATAATATTGGCACTGCTAAACTGGGGGTGGTCTGGGATGCAGCGAAGGCCTTTTTAAGAGGGCAGCTTATTAAAACAATCTCACAGATTAAGACTGACACCAAGGCCTGGGAATTGCTGGTACGGAATATGGTCACCGAGACTGAAAACACTTACACTAATGACCCCACGGAAGATACCAAAAGAGCATGGCTAAGCGCGCAGACAATGTCTGGCCAATTAGCACTGCAGTTAGCGGAAAATAAACGCTTTTTTCTGCAACAATCACACTTTGAGGAGGGGGAGACAACTGGACATATGCTTGCAGTTATGGCAAGGTCTCAGCAATCATCCTCTCTTATTCCCGCCATTAGTAATGAGCAGGGGTCTCTGAAAACCTCTACCTCTGATATCCTGAAGGTCTTTAGTGATTTTTATGCCAATCTCTACTCCTCCAAGGTGACACCCACTGACAGTGAAATAGAAGATTTTCTAGGAAGTTGTGAGCTCCCGAATCTCCCGACAGAAGATAGGACCATGCTTAATGCCCCTTTAACGGCTGAAGAATTGGATCTTGCCTTATCCCAAACCAAAAATAACAAATCACCAGGCATGGATGGCCTCCCGTTAGAGGTATATAAACGCTATGCTGACTCTATGCTCCCCACATTATTAAAAGTTTATAATGAGGCACTAGAAGAAGGTTCCCTACCAAACTCGATGAACGAGGCAATCATTGTTGTCCTCCTAAAACCGGGTAAAGATGCGAACTCCCCTGGCTCTTATAGGCCCATATCATTGCTCACATCCGATATTAAGTTGCTGGCTCGGATGTTAGCAAACAGGTTAGCCAAGGTAATCCATAAAATAGTACACAGAGACCAATCGGGGTTCATACCCACGAGATCCACGGCCCAAAATATAAGACGGCTATTTTTGAATCTACAACTCCCAGTGGACAACCCAGGCAATAGGGCAATTTTTTCACTAGATGCAGCTAAGGCCTTCGACAGTGTCGAGTGGCCTTATCTGTGGAAGATATTACGGAGCATGGGACTGGGGGACACCTTTATCCGCTGGATACAGCTTCTGTATGCCACACCCACTGCCAGGATCCGAATTAATGGGGAGCTTTCAGAACCCTTCCCTCTATTTAGGGGCACTAGGCAGGGGTGCCCACTGTCGCCCCTGCTGTTTGCCCTGGCCTTAGAGCCCTTGGGAGCCAAAATTAGAGGGGATTCAAGAATAGTGGGTTTTCAGAGAGGAAGGAATAAAGATGTGGTATCCATGTATGCAGACGATACTCTGCTGTACTTAGGAGATACAAAAGATACATTACAAACGGTCATGTCCCTCATAAAGAATTTTGGGGAACTATCAGGCTTCTCCATCAATTGGGACAAGTCGGTGCTGATGCCACTTGACCCCCTGAATACTCCACTGCCCCTGGGTGCAGAAATGATACAACAGGTGAGCTCATTTCGCTACCTAGGGATTCAGGTGACATCGAACCCGGCCACCTATATTGATCAGAACCTGGCACCCCTTTTGACTAAATTCCGGGAAAAAAGCAGAGCTTGGTGTAAATTACCCTTGTCAGTGGCTGGGAGAGTTAACCTTATTAAAATGGTTTGGGCGCCGCAACTACTATATATTTTTAATAATTCCCCAGTATGGATACCTAAGAGATGGTTTGATAGGATAGAAACCCAATTTAGGGAGCTTATTTGGAGGAAAATGATAGCAAGGATAAAATTATCCACGCTACAATATGGCAAGGAGGAGGGGGGACTTGCTGTTCCTCATCCCAGAATGTATTACTTGGCATCCCAACTGCAACAGCTGGGAGGATGGGGTCTATTGGACCCCACAGACCCGATTCGGATGCTTACAATAGGGGACGAAAATGATTATTCAGCATTGGCAAGCTTGGAGGCGGGGTTCTTACATTTGGACCCTGAGGCCCCTACGGTTAAATTGTTGATCATGCTATGGTCTTTTGTAAAAAAATTACTGGGCGTTACAGGTTTTTTGACCTGCACACCTCTTTGGAAAAACAGACAACTTAAGGAAATACAAAAATTAAAAGGTTTTAAGAACTGGGAGGACGCAGGTATCAAATTTATTTCACAACTATACCAAGATAATACCCTCAAATCATTCCAGCAGATTCAAATAGAGTTTGAGATCCCACATAACAATTTTTATAAGTATCTCCAATTGCGACATGCTTTACAAACCCAGAGCAGAAATGTCAGGATCCACCACACAGAACATCCGATTGTTCAGGAAGTTTTCATGGAAGAAACTAAAAAGGGGATGATATCCCGCTGCTATAACACCCTTATCACGCGAATACAAGACTCCTCTAGACTACCATGTAGACAGCGCTGGGAGGAGGACATAGGGGCAATAGACGGAGATAGTTGGGATGTATGCCTGGTGAACGCCCCCTTGGTCTCTCTATCTGCATCTCAGAAAATCTCACACCTCTATTTACTTCACAGAGCATATAGAACTCCCCTTCAACTATATAAGTGGGGAATTAGAGATTCTCCCATGTGCCCAAAATGTGAACGTGATCATGGAGACCTACTCCATATGATCTGGAAGTGCCCCAAATTATTTAGGTACTGGAAGGATGTACTAGACACAATAACAGAAATATTTATGATACCTCTTGAGAGAACCCCAGTAACATGTATATTAGGAGGAATAGATGATGAGTCGATACCACCACCCACCCGCATAGCGCTTATCCGACTGTTATATATGGCAAGGAAATTAATTGCTCAGTGGTGGATCACTCCGCGAGTGCCCACCAAGAAGCAATGGATAGACAGTGTCAATAGGCTCTTAATAAGAGAAAAGATTGCTTACCAACATAGAAAAGTCCCACAAAAGTTTCTATCGATATGGCAAGCGTGGCTGGATGTTCCTGGTCTAGCCCCACACCAATTAATCAAAGATAGGTTACTTTTGGGCTGATGTAGACATGACCATTATACGGATAATAAAAGTATGTAAAAGAAAGGGATAGACAGGGCAATACGCTCCCTGTGAGGTATGAGGCAGAATATGTAATGTTGCAATGTATGGCAAGATTTGGCTTTGCTTTGTTATGGTTTTTCTCTTTCTATTTCTTTCCTTCTTCTTTCGTTTTACTGATTAATGTTCTTTTTCTCCTCTCTATACTGGAGAATATTATATCGCACTAAATACAATGAACATAGACAAGGATAATAGAGCTATATTGCACTGAGATTGATCCCACTGATTCTACTGGAAGATTATTGTGTCTCCCCTTTTTACAGTTTAAAGATATCATATAACACAGGAGTTTTCCTATACAAGGGAGATACTATTCCAGTCGAAATCCGAGTATACCATCTGACATCCAGATACATACTATCTACGAGGCATATTATACGCCAAATTTATTGTTAAAGGATAAGAGTGCAATTGCCTTTACTTTTGTTAGAATGCAAATAGAACCTCCTGTTGGCAACTTTAAAATGTTGATAACTGTATTCATGACAGACTGCACTAAAACTTTAAATTGTGTATACATTCAGTACTTCAACATGTATGATGTATGATTTTGTTTCTTATGCAAAATAAAAACCTTTCTGATTTAAAGAAAATGTACCCTAGTTTGTAGACGCTATAACTTTTCCACAAACCAATAAATATACGCCTATTAATTTTTTTTACCCGAGACATGTGGCTGAATGCTTTTTTTTTGCGCCCCCCTAAACATTTTGAGTACTAGCCGCCTCTGCAGTCCTGTATGGTAGAGTGGCCAGATGGAAGCCACTCCTCCAGTAAAAGGAACACGAAAACCTACCTAGAGTTTGCCAAAAGGCACCTGAAGGACTCTCAGACCATGAGAAACAAAATTCTCTGGTCTGCTAAAACAGAGATTGAACTCTTTGGCCTGAATGACAAGCATCATGTCTGGAGGAAACCAGGCACCGCTCATCACCTGACCAATACCATCCCCACAGTGAAGCATGGTGGTGGCAGCATCATGCTGTGGGGAAGTTTTTTAGTGGCAGGAACTGTGAGACTAGTCAGGATCGAGGGAAAGATGAATGCAGCAATGTACAGAGACATCCTTGATGAAAACCTGCTCCAGTGCTCTCTGGACCTCAGACTGGGGCGAAGGTTCATCTTCCAATAAGACAACGACCCTAAGCACACAGCCAAAAAAACAAAGGAGTGGCTATGGGACAACTCTGTGAATGTCCTTGAGTGGCCCACACAGAGCCCAGACTTAAACTCGATTGAACATCTCTGGAGAGATCTGAAAATGGCTGTGCACCGACGCTCCCCATCCAACCTGATGGAGCTTGAGAAGTCCTGCAAAGAAGAATGGGAGAAACTGCCCAAAAATAGGTGTGCCAAGCTTGTAGCATCATACTCAAAAAGACGTGAGGCTGTAATTGGTGCAGTACTGAGGAGCCGATGTGCGTGCCTGGCGGTCGCGATGTCCCCTGGGCACCCACGATCACTCCTGACAAAGGCAGAACAGTACAGTGTATGGGGTGTACAGTACAGCACACAGTCGCCTCAGTACTGTGTATGGGGTGTACAGTACAGCACACGGTCTCCTCAGTAAAGTGTATGGGGTGTACAGTACAGCACACGGCCCCCTCAGTACAGTGTATGGGGTGTACAGTACAGCACACGGTCCCCTCAGTATGGTGTATGGAGTGTACAGTACAGCACACGGTCCCCTCAGTACAGTGTATGGGGTGTACAGTACAGCACACGGTCTCCTCAGTACAGTGTATGGAGTGTATAGTACAGCACACGGTCTCCTCAGTACGGTGTATGGGGTGTACAGTACAGCACACGGTCCCCTCAGTACGCTGTATGGGGTGTACAGTACAGCACACGGTCTCCTCAGTACAGTGTATGGGGTGTACAGTACAGCACACGGCCCCCTCAGTACAGTGCATGGGGTGTACAGTACAGCACACGGTCTCCTCAGTACAGTGTATGGGGTGTACAGCACACGGTCTCCTCAGTACAGTGTATGGGGTGTACAGTACAGCACACGGTCTCCTCAGTACAGTGTATGGAGTGTACAGCACAGCACACGGTCTCCTCAGTACAGTGTATGGAGTGTACAGTACAGCACACTGTCCCCTCAGTACGGTGTATGGGGTGCACAGTACAGCACACGGTCTCCTCAGTACAGTGTATGGAGTGTACAGTACAGCACACGGTCTCCTCAGTACAGTGTATGGGGTGTACAGTACAGCACACGGTCTCCTCAGTACAGTGTATGGGGTGTACAGTACAGCACACGGTCTCCTCAGTACAGTGTATGGAGTGTACAGTACAGCACACGGTCTCCTCAGTAGTGTATGGGGTGTACAGTACAGCACACGGTCCCCTCAGTACAGTGTATGGGGTGTACAGTACAGCACACGGTCTCCTCAGTACAATGTATGGAGTGTACAGTACAGCACACGGTCCCCTCAGTACGGTGTATGGAGTGTACAGTACAGCACACGGTCCCCTCAGTACAGTGTATGGAGTGTACAGTACAGCACACGGTCTCCTCAGTACAGTGTATGGGGTGTACAGTACAGCACACTGTCCCCTCAGTACAGTGTATGGGGTGTACAGTACAGCACACGGTCTCCTCAGTACAGTGTATGGAGTGTACAGAACAGCACACGGTTCCCTCAGTACAGTGTATGGAGTGTACAGTACAGCACATGGTCCCCTCAGTACAGTGTATGGGGTGTACAGTACAGCACACGGTCCCCTCAGTACAGTGTATGGAGTGTACAGTACAGCACACGGTCTCCTCAGTACAGTGTATGGAGTGTACAGTACAGCACACGGTCTCCTCAGTACGGTGTATGGAGTGTACAGTACAGCACACTGTCCCCTCAGTACGGTGTATGGAGTGTACAGTACAGCACACGGTCTCCTCAGTACGGTGTATGGGGTGTACAGTACAGAATGTGGTTCCCTCAGTACAGTGTATGGAGTGTACAGTACTGCACACGGTTCCCTCAGTACAGTGTATGGAGTGTACAGTACAGCACACGGTCTCCTCAGTACGGTGTATGGGGTGTACAGTACAGAATGTGGTTCCCTCAGTACAGTGTATGGAGTGTACAGTACAGTACACGGTCTCCTCAGTACAGTGTATGGGGTGTACAGTACTGCACACGGTTCCCTCAGTACAGTGTATGGAGTGTACAGTACAGCACACGGTCGCCTCAGTACAGTGTATGGAGTGTACAGTACAGCACACGGTCTCCTCAGTACGGTGTATGGAGTGTACAGTACAGCACACGGTCTCCTCAGTACGGTGTATGGGGTGTACAGTACAGAATGCGGTTCCCTCAGTACAGTGTATGGAGTGTACAGTACAGCACACGGTCTCAGTACAGTGTATGGGGTGTACAGTACAGCACACGGTTCCCTCAGTACAGTGTATGGAGTGTACAGTACAGCACACGGTCCCCTCAGTACAGTGTATGGAGTGTACAGTACAGCACACGGTCTCCTCAGTACAGTGTATGGGGTGTACAGTACAGTACACTGTCCCCTCAGTACAGTGTATACATATATGTATGTATATCTAGTGGCACCAGTTAATTTGACGTCATTGGAAAAAAAAAAAAAAGTTTTGTTCTGGTTTATTATGTCCTTTAACGTTCTCTCTGCCATAATATTGCTGATCCCTTGTTTTTTACTATGGACGTCCTGGCCCCGCCCCCTATTAGGCTATAAAATGCTTAACGTGCCCTACACATCCCATGCTTGAGAAAGGAATGCGGCCATTCGTCCACCAATGGCTAGCTGATTCTGAAATGTGACATCATTGCCGGGCGCCGTGCTGTGTTTGCTCCCCAAACCTCGTTTTGACTCTACACACGGCCGTGTCTTCCTTCTTCATTACCAAGGCGCAATCACTAACTGTAGAGCCGAAGCGCGGCAAGCCAGTAGCTCTGGCGTCTTACCCCCTCCTCTGGAACCCATATCCTTGTATAATGGACACCATCAGTGGCGTCTCCAGCTTTCATATTTAGGGGGGGCACATGGGGGGACAGGGACAAAAGTAGGGGGCCAACTATAAAATGCAATAATTTATATATATATATATATATATATATATATATATATATATCCCCACTGCTTTGGACCCTTATATTTACTTGATATGCTGGTGACATATATCTCTTGTTTTCTGTCACTCTGGGGGGCCCCAATACAGTAGGAAGGGAGCTCACTGCAGAACATGTGAAAGGGCCGTTGTGGGATTGTAGTAAAGGGCCCCATGTTCTGCAGTGAGCTCCCTTCCTACTGTATTGGGGCCCCCCATAGTGACAGAAAACAAGAGATATATGTCACCAGCATATCAAGTTTGTCTTGCCACCGGGCCCTGGTGTTCTACCACTGTGGGGTTCCCCAGCCTCCTCTTCCTGTCCTGCCCCTGCTATTGACAGCGCTGGTCTGGCATCTCTTGGAATTTACAGGCTGGTTCTCCTGTCCTAAGGACGGGAGAAATCAGTCTGTTTTTTCAGTAACTGAGAGACCTGGTGGAGTCCTTCCTGCAACTCGCTCTTCTCCCTGCCAATGAGGATGCAGGGGAAGGGGCAGATTGGGCGGCGGTGGTTGTGTGAGCGCTCGCATTATGCAGTGTCAGCGAACAGAGAGAGGGGGAAGTAATCACCTGCAGGAGCTGACTGGGGACGCTCTCCCTCTTAGATATTGCCTTTTTGTAAAAAAAAAAAAAAATTGAAATTTTTTTTTTTTTTTAATTAGGGGGGCACATGGTGGGGCACAGCATAATGTTGGGGGGGGTCAGGGCCCCCTCTGCCCCCCCCTAGTGATGCCATTGGACACCATCCATCTCCATCTGACTAGGATATGAATTAGATTGGATTGCTGAAGGAGACTGCACCGTGCTGAGCCATCCCACCCTTCCCCCACTGGATTCTATGTGGAGGCAGCCTTACAGGAACTGCTGTGACCTGTAGTCCCACTGCATCTCTCCAGCCCAGCTAACAGACCAGAACGCAACTCTTCTTGCCTTCATGTGAGTGGATATTGCTGTTTTAAGAAACTGATTTTATGATACATACTCAGAGGCGCCCCTCTCCTTGTTTTTTGTTTTAGCTTATTGTAACCCGCTTTTGGCTCCTTTGGTGGCTGCCCTGACTGACCCTTGCTATATCTATCCCAGTACTCATGTATGAGTGCATATATACATCCTACTAATTTTTGCTTTTGGACTATTGGGTTCCACACTGAGGTATCTGTGCATTGCGCCTTTTTACTTGTTTAATGTTTTTTTAAAAAGCTGCATTGCAATTTCAGATAATAATAAAAATAATAATAATTATCACCATAATAAATATGAAATAATTTTTTGGTAAAAAAGTTTTCATGTTTAATGGCAGAGCAATATAAATGTATAATAATAATAGTGTGCGACTGTGGGGGGACATTAGAGTGTAAGCTCCTCTAGTACAGAGACTGATGTGACTGGCTCAGTGTTCTCTGTACAGTGCTGTGGTATATGTCAGAGCTATATGCAAATGCAGTTCTGTATAAATTATAAAAAAATGACAGAACCCGAAGAAATGTTTTAGAAGATATTTACTGGAAATGTCCATCAGTGCCCTTACAGAGTTTGTCTCAGTGAAATCATTTATCAGTGAATTCAGAAATAGCCAACAAGATGTATTCTTTTAGTGGATGGAGGTGACATTTGGTCTGACTAAAAGCAGTATTAAACCCAAAAGCAAACGTTTATTATATTGCAGCTTACCAATTCTTAGATGTGATGGCTGCATTAGTTTTCTTTTTAAGGCTTTATTTCATTTATTTTCACCTGGTGATCTAGCCAGTAAGTCTGTTGTTTTTCAACAGAACAAGTTCTGCAGCGGTAACTGCAATGTAAGCTGGAGTCTGTTAGATGCTCTAGCAGATTTAAATACATTAACACCCCCCTCCCATCAGACTGACAATGCTGATGTCCAAATGCGAATCTGTTGCCCCTTCATCCAGAGTGGTGTCACAGGTGGTGTGTTACTGGCCAGCTCACCAGGCGAAAACAGGGGGAAAAAGCCTAAGAAAAAGAAAAGGAATGCAGCCACCGTATCTAATGATTGGGATTGGTAAGCTGCAATATATATTACATTTTATGTTTGGGTTTAATACCACTTTAACTATTGTGGAAACGCGGGAAAGTGGTAACAATAGACAAAGAGAGCAAAGAAGGTATGAAAGGGGGAACATTCAGAGAAGGATGGTAAGGTTGAGGTAAGAGAGAATAAAGTAGACAGAGAAGAAGGTAAAAATACTAAGAGATGAAATTACAAAAAGGGACAATCACTGCATGTAATTCAATGTTTGTGGATGTCGGTTTCCTTCACCTTGTTCATAATTTGGGGCCTCTGAAGAGACAGAGAGAGAGATGGAGAGATAGAGATGGGAGAAAGGGAAGGAGGGATGGAGAGATAGAGATGGAGAGAAGGAAATGGAGGGAAGGAGATGGAGAGATAGAGATGGAGAGAAGGAAATGGAGGGATAGAGATGGAGAGAAGGAAATGGAGGGAAAGAGATGGAGAGAAGGAAATGGAGGGAAAGAGATGGAGAGAAGGAAATGGAGGGAAGGAGATGGAGAGAAGGAAATGGAGGGAAGGAGATGGAGAGAAGGAAATGGAGGGAAGGAGATGGAGAGAAGGAAATGGAGAGAAGGAGATGGAGAGAAGGAAATGGAGGGAAGGAGATGGAGAGAAGGAAATGGAGGGAAGGAGATGGAGAGAAGGAAATGGAGGGAAGGAGATGGAGAGAAGGAAATGGAGGGAAGGAGATGGAGAGAAGGAAATGGAGGGAAGGAGATGGAGAGATAGAGATGGAGAGAAGAAAATGGAGGGAAGGAGATGGAGAGAAGGAGATGGAGAGAAGGAAATGGAGAGAAGGAAATGGAGAGAAGGAAATGGAGAGAAGGAAATGGAGGGAAGGAGATGGAGAGAAGGAAATGGAGGGAAGGAGATGGAGAGATAGAGATGGAGAGAAGAAAATGGAGGGAAGGAGATGGAGAGAAGGAAATGGAGTGAAGGAGATGGAGAGAAGGAAATGGAGGGAAGGAGATGGAGAGAAGGAAATGGAGAGAAGGAAATGGAGAGAAGGAAATGGAGAGAAGGAAATGGAGAGAAGGAAATGGAGAGAAGGAAATGGAGGGAAGGAGATGGAGAGAAGGAAATGGAGGGAAGGAGATGGAGAGAAAGAAATGGAGGGAAGGAGATGGAGAGAAGGAAATGGAGGGAAGGAGATGGAGAGAAGGAAATGGAGGGAAGGAGATGGAGAGATTGAGATGGAGAGATTGAGATGGAGGGAAGGAGATGGAGAGAAGGAAATGGAGGGAAGGAGATGGAGAGAAGGAAATGGAGGGAAGGAGATGGAGAGATTGAGATAGAGAGATTGAGATGGAGGGAAGGAGATGGAGAGAAGGAGATGGAGAGATAGAGATGGAGAGATTGAGATGGAGGGAAGGAGATGGAGAGAAGGAAATGGAGGGAAGGAGATGGAGAGATAGAGATGGAGAGAAGGAAATGGAGAGAAGGATATTGAGAGAAGAAAATTGAGGGAAGGAGATGGAGAGAAGGAAATGGAGGGAAGGAGATGGAGCGAAGGAAATGGAGGGAAGGAGATGGAGAGAAGGAAATGGAGGGAAGGAGATGGAGAGAAGGAAATGGAGGGAAGGAGATGGAGAGAAAGAAATGGAGGGAAGGAGATGGAGAGATTGAGATGGAGAGATTGAGATGGAGGGAAGGAGATGGAGAGAAAGAAATGGAGGGAAGGAGATGGAGAGAAGGAAATGGAGGGAAGGAGATGGAGAGAAGGGAATGGAGGAAGGAGATGGAGAGATTGAGATGGAGAGATTGAGATGGAGGGAAGGAGATGGAGAGAAGAAAATAGAGGGAAGGAGATGGAGAGATAGAGATGGAGAGAAGGAAATGGAGAGAAGGCGATGGAGAGAAGGAGATGGAGGGAAGGAGATGGAGGGAAGGAGATGGAGGGAAGGAGATGGAGGGAAGGAGATGGAGGGAAGAAAATAGAGGGAAGGAGATGGAGAGATAGAGATGGAGAGAAGGAAATGGAGAGAAGGCGATGGAGGGAAGGAGATGGAGGGAAGGAGATGGAGGGAAGGAGATGGAGGGAAGGAGATGGAGGGAAGGAGATGGAGGGAAGGAAATGGAGGGAAGGAAATGGAGGGAAGGAGATGGAGAGAAGGAAATGGAGGGAAGGAGATGGAGGGAAGGAAATGGAGGGAAGGAGATGGAGAGAAGGAAATGGAGGGAAGGAGATGGAGAGAAGGAAATGGAGGGAAGGAAATGGAGGGAAGGAGATGGAGAGATTGAGATGAGGTGAAGGAGATGGATGGATGAGAGATGGAGATAGAGGGAAGGAGATAGAAATGGAGGGAAGGAGATGGAGAGAAGGAAATGGAGGGAAGGTGATGGAGAGATTGAGATGGAGGGAAGGAGATGGAGAGAAGGAAATGGGGGGAAGGAGATGGAGAGAAGGAAATGGAGGGAAGGAGATGGAGAGATTGAGATGGAGAGATTGAGATGGAGGGAAGGAGATGGAGAGAAGGAAATGGAGGGAAGGAGATGGAGAGAAGGAAATGGAGGGAAGGAGATGGAGAGAAGGAAATGGAGGGAAGGAGATGGAGAGAAGGAAATGGAGGGAAGGAGATGGAGAGATTGAGGTGGAGAGAAGGAGATGGAGAGAAGAAAATGGAGGGAAGGAGATGGAGAGATAGAGAGAAGGAAATGGAGAGAAGGAGATGGAGGGAAGGAGATGGAGGGAAGGAGATGGAGGGAAGGAGATGGAGGGAAAGAGATGGAGAGAAGGAAATGGAGGGAAGGAGATGGAGAGATTGAGATGGAGAGATTGAGATGGAGGGAAGGAGATGGAGAGAAGGAAATGGAGGGAAGGAGATGGAGAGATAGAGATGGAGAGAAGGAAATGGAGGGAAGGAGATGGAGGGAAGGAAATGGAGGGAAGGAGATGGAGAGATAGAGATGGAGAGAAGGAAATGGAGGGAAGGAGATGGAGAGAAGGAAATGGAGGGAAGGAGATGGAGAGAAGGAAATGGAGGGAAGGAGATGGAGAGAAAGAAATGGAGGGAAGGAGATGGAGAGAAGGAAATGGAGGGAAGGAGATGGAGAGAAGGAAATGGAGGGAAGGAGATGGAGAGATTGAGATGGAGAGATTGAGATGGAGGGAAGGAGATGGAGAGAAGGAAATGGAGGGAAGGAGATGGAGAGAAGGAAATGGAGGGAAGGAGATGGAGAGATTGAGATGGAGAGATTGAGATGGAGGAAAGGAGATGGAGAGAAGGAAATGGAGGGAAGGAGATGGAGAGATAGAGATGGAGAGATTGAGATGGAGGGAAGGAGATGGAGAGAAGGAAATGGAGGGAAGGAGATGGAGAGATAGAGATGGAGAGAAGGAAATGGAGGGAAGGAGATGGAGGGAAGGAAATGGAGGGAAGGAGATGGAGAGATAGAGATGGAGAGAAGGAAATGGAGGGAAGGAGATGGAGAGAAGGAAATGGAGGGAAGGAGATGGAGAGATTGAGATGGAGAGATTGAGATGGAGGGAAGGTGATGGAGAGAAGGAAATGGAGGGAAGGAGATGGAGAGAAGGAAATGGAGAGAAGGAGATGGAGAGATTGAGGTGGAGAGAAGGAGATGGAGAGAAGGAGATGGAGGGAAGGAGATGGAGGGAAGGAGATGGAGGGAAGGAGATGGAGGGAAGGAGATGGAGGGAAGGAGATGGAGGGAAGGAGATGGAGGGAAGGAGATGGAGGAAAGGAGATGGAGGAAAGGAAATGGAGGGAAGGAGATGGAGGGAAGGAAATGGAGGGAATGAGATGGAGAGAAGGAAATGGAGGGGAGGAGATGGAGAGAAGGAAATGGAGGGAAGGAGATGGAGAGAAGGAAATGGAGGGAAGGAGATGGAGAGAAGGAAATGGAGGGAAGGAGATGGAGAGAAGGAAATGGAGGGAAGTAGATGGAGGGAAGGAGATGGAGAGAAGGAAATGGAGGGAAGGAGATGGAGAGATTGAGATGGAGAGATTGAGATGGAGGGAAGGAGATGGAGAGAAGGAAATGGAGGGAAGGAGATGGAGAGAAGGAAATGGAGGGAAGGAGATGGAGAGAAGGAAATGGAGGGAAGGAGATGGAGAGATTGAGATGGAGAGATTGAGATGGAGGGAAGGAGATGGAGGGAAGGAGATGGAGAGATAGAGATGAGAGAAGGAAATGGAGAGAAGGAGATGGAGAGAAGGAGATGGAGGGAAGGAGATGGAGGGAAGGAGATGGAGGGAAGGAAATGGAGGGAAGGAGATGGAGAGATAGAGATGGAGAGAAGGAAATGGAGGGAAGGAGATGGAGAGAAGGAAATGGAGGGAAGGAGATGGAGAGATTGAGATGAGGTGAAGGAGATGGAGGGATGAGAGATGGAGATAGAGGGAAGGAGATAGAAATGGAGGGAAGGAGATGAAGGGATAGAGATGGGAAAGAGATGGAAGTAAGTAATTGGATGAACTGGGATGAAGGGAAGAAGATGTAAAGAAGAAAAAGGAAATGAAGAGATGGAGAGGAGCTAAAGAGGCAAAGAAGGTGGATGGAGGAACAGTGAGGGAGATGGAGAGACCGAATAAGAGATAAGGAAAAAGAGGGGAAGATGGAGAGACAAATAAAAAAATGGACAGATGGAAGGGGAGATGCAGAGACAGAAAAGGAGATGCAGTGGGAATCGAAATAATGGAAATACAGAGAAGAAGGACATGACGATATAGAGATGAAGAGGAGGAAATGGATAGGAGTAGAGGGAGATGGAAATACGGAGGGGGAGATAGAGGGACAGTGAGGGAGATGGAGAGACAAAGAAAGACATGGGGAGATGGAGGGGAGATAGAGAGACAGAGGAGAGATGGAGAGGCTGAGGAAGAGATAGAGATACAAAGGAGGAGATGGAGAGATGAAGGGAGTTGTAGAGAGACAGAGAATGAAATGGGCAAATGGAGGGGAGATAGTAAAAGGAGGAAATGGATAGGAAGAGAGGAAGATGGAAATACGGAGGGGGAGATGGAGGAGAGATAGAAAGAAAAGAGGAGTTGGAGAGGTAAAGAGACAGAAAGTGAGATGGAGGGGAAATAGAGAGAAGGAGGAGAGTTGGAGGAAGAGACAGCGAGATGGGGAGACGGAAGGAGAGAATGGAAGGTCAGGGAGAATGGATGGAGGACAGATCTACAGCTCGGTGTGCCCTCCTTTCTCCTCCAACGTTCTGGAAAGGATCTTGCTCCAGAATTTGAACATGTCTTCCTTTAGCTGAGTGGATGCTTTCTGCTTCAAGTTAATTTCCAAATATCCTTCTTTTGTGTCATACAGAGGCCAGTCTACCAGACCCGGTCCATTGGGGTCCCTGCCAGGAATTAAATCAACAACAATTTAGTAAAGAAGGTCATGTTGAAGTGAATTCATACTCATACTCATTGAGGGAAATTAACAAAGGTTCTTGTGCCGTTATAACGGCATAGGAAACTGGCCTTTGTGGCGTGGTGGGACATTTAAAGCAGAGTTCCGCCTGCTGACTTTTAAAATAAGGACACCTACCTGTCCAGGGCGTTTTGCAGCTTCACAGCCTGGTTCCCTACTGCACACGCGTGAGTCGTGCTGAGCGTTCTGAGTGGTCCCTGCTGTCTTCTGGGACCTGTGTTTCTATCAGATGACAGCGGGCGAGGGGGGGGGGGGGGCGGAGGAGGGGCCAGACATGGTGTAGATCGCAGCAGATACTGTGGCGATCTTTCGCCGGAAGTGGGAGCAAATAACTTTATTAGACAGGTATCTGCCCCCCCTCAAAGGTGCCAAATTTGACACCGAGGGGGGGGAGGAATCCAGACAGTGGAAGCTCCATTTTTGGGTGGAACTCCGGTTTAACTAAGCAGATAGACCTGCAGTGCCTTGAAAAAGTATTCATACCCCTTAAAATTTTACAAATTTTGTCATGTTATAACCAAAAAAAAATTAAAACCATTTATCATTTTCCTTCCACTTCACAATTATGTGCCACTTTGTGTTGGTCTATCACATAAAATCCTAATAAAAAACATTTACATTTTTGGTTGTAACATAACAAAGTGTGAAATATTTTTCAAGGGGTATAAATACTTTTTCAAGGCACAGTATTTCAGGTCTCTCCATACAACCCATGCTGTTTTCTATTTCAGAGTGAAATAGAAACTGCTTCAGGGTCCTTTTATAATTTACAAAGGGATTTTAGCAGTTTTAAAAAACTGCCTCTGATCCCCACCAGATCAGACCTGGTGTACTGGGTGGGAGGTGTCAGCAGACAGCTCATTCCTCACTGCCCCTCTGTGTCTTGTCTGTCACAGACACAGCATACAACACAGAATGGATTACTCCTAAAGAACATAGGGGCTTGCATCCATTCTCATAATTAGAAGCAAAATCTGCTCTGCTTCCTGAAGTTAGTAGAGTGGTGCAGGCATGAAGTTGTGTATACAATTATTTTGTCATGTGCCGATATATTTTTTTCCATTTATCATAGTCAGAATTTAAAGTGGTGGGCCAGCCGGGAAAAAAAAAAAAATTAAAAGTCAGCAGCTACAAACACTGTAGCTCCTGACTTTTAGTAAGCCCACTTACCTGTCCTGGGTGCCCGTGATGTCGGCCGCCCAAGGCCGAACCGGTCCCTCAGCTCTCGGGTCCCGGCGCCGCCATTAGAACTAAGGGAAACAGGCAGTGGAGCCTTGCGGCTTCACTGCCCGTTTCCTACTGCGCATGCGCGAGTCGTGCAGCGCTTTGTGAATGGGGCACGATGTGTTGTGGGACACACACAGTTCCCAGAACACACCGCGCCCCATTCCCCAGAAGCCAACGTGAGGAGGAGGAGAAGACTGAAGATCACCGCGGTGTAGAAAGTGGCAGATTAGGACGATCTGCCTAGCAACAGCCATTTCTGATAAGTTAAATTTTTTTTTTTTTCCTCCAAATTTTTAGGAACATTTTTCTGCAATTTTTTTTTTTAAGAGTGGCCCTCCACTTTAAAAAGTAAAATAAAAAAAAAAATTCTTCAAGTAAGCATTACATAAAACGTATAAATATGATGCATTCTCATTTTCTGTCAGAAGGTGGAATTTTAGGCTTTTTTCAAGACATTTTTGTTTTTTTCACCTTTTGTCTTGGTTTTTAAATTTCGCAAAGGTGAAATCATCCAATATCACTTGTTCCCAATGGTTATTCTGATTCAGAATACTTTGATAATCCCAAAGGAAAATTATTATTGATCCCAAAGGGAAATTATTATAAAATGTTATCATTTTTATTATTAACCACTTGCTTACTGGGCACTCTCACCCCCTTCCTGCCCAGGCCACTTTTCAGCTTTCAGCGCTGTCACTCTTTGAACGACAATTGCGCGGTCATGCTACACTGTACCCATATGAAATGTAATCTTTATTTTTCACACAAATAGAGCTTTCTTTTGGTGGTATTTAATCACTACTGGGGTTTTTATTTTTTGATAAACAAACGAAAAAAGACCGAAAGTTTTGAAAAAAAATATTTTTTTTCCTAGTTTGTTAAATTTTTTTACAAACAGGTCATTTTTCTCCTTCATTGATGTGCGCTGATGAGGCGGCACTGATAGGCTGCACTAATGGGCACTGATAAGGCGGCACTGATAGGTGGCACTGGTGGGCACTGATCAGGAGGCACTGGTTAGGCTGCACTGATAGGTGGCACTGATGGTCACTAATAGGTGGCACTGATGGGCACTGGTAGGTGACACCGATAGGCAGCACAGATAGGTGGCACTGATGATGAGGCACTGATTGGCAGCACTGGTGGGCATTGATAGGTGGCACTGGTGGGCACTGCTTAGAAGTGCTGATATGCACTGGTAGTTGGCACTGGTGGGCACTGCTTAGAAGTGCTGATATGCACTGGTAGGTGGCACTAGTGGGCACAGGTAAGTGGCACTGGTGGGCACTGCTTAGCAGCAGTGGATCTGGAGTGGTCAGAACCGAAGTCCCATTTACTCCAGATGGTAATCCTCTTTTTTTTTTCTCCTCACACTAAAAGCCAATTACCGGCTTCTATTTACATCACGTGATCAGCTGTGATTGGCTGACATTGACGGGATCTGCCCCTTACTCCAATCTGTGATCAGCCGAGTCTTATGGACTCACTGATCACAGTGCGAGCCACCCGCGTCCCACAGGGGGCGTGCAGGCTTTACATGCACAAAAGTAAAAAAAAAAAATGTGTAAAAAATATATTTTAACAAAAAAAAATAAAAATAGTTAAAAAAACCCAAAAAACTTAGCGGAGTTCCAACCAAAAATGGAACTTCCGCTTTAAGGCTATGTTTCCACTATTGCGTCCCCAAAGTTGCGGAATTTACACTGCGACTTTGCTATGTGATTTGTGTTGCGATGTCATGAGACCGGTGAATGCCATGTGAGAACAAGTCACACCGAAATAGGAACAAAGTAGTGCAAGAACCTTTTTTGGAGTCGCTGCGACTTGAGTTGCATCAATTAGAATAGGGGGCCATTGAAATACATGTGTTTTGACTTGTCATGCGTTTTGACATGTGTCAAGTCGCACAATAACTCGCAGTAATGGAAACAGAGCCTAAGGGAAGGTGACCCCCTGACATGCCACATTTGGCATGTCATTTTTTTTTTGGGGGGGGGGGGAGCGGAAACCCTCTCCTGCTTCCTCCCGGGGCACCACGGTGGTGGGAGTAAGTTCACCTCTCCCCCCTCCCTCTCTTGGAAATCATCTGGACACGTCACAGGTCCCAGATGATTGCGGGCCCAGTCACAGCGCGCAGCTCGGCTCGCACATGCGCAGTGCGTGCCCGGCAGTGAAGCCACAGCCAGGCGCCCACAGTGACAATGCCGGCACCTCAGAGGAGAGGGGGAGACGAGCGAGGCTTCGTTCATCGCTGGACCCTGGGACAGGTGAGTGTCCGATTATTAAAAGTCAGCAGCTGCAGTATTTGTAGCTGCTGATGTTAAATGTTTTTTTTTTAGTTGGGACTCCGCTTTAAAATCTTTCCCATGCATGCAAATGTGCACATGAGAGCAATAATTCTAGAGCCGCAATTAATGATCATTTCTAAACTGATGATCTGTAAAGGCTTTTAAATCGTTGTCTGTGAAGAATTTTATGCGCTGTAGTTTGTTGCCAATTCTTGGGTGCACACAATTTTAAATTTTTCATGTTTGGTATCAACTGTGGGTATAGGATTTGGTATATGGGATTGTATGTTACTTTTTTTTTTTTTTTTATGGTTGAACTAGATGGACTTGTCTTTTTTAACATGTCGAACTATGTAACTATGTATCTATTTACTCAACGCAACATCATCTTTTATATTTTACCAAAAAATCTGGTATTAATTTGTGTTTGTGTGTATTAATATTCATTTTAGTGTATTTTTTTCCAGAAAATTTGCATTTGATAAATGACCGTGCAATGACCGTGCAAATATCTCCAGGGACTCTGCTTTGAGAAAATGTATCATGTTTGGATGTTCTAAGTAATTTTCCAGCAAAAAATTTAAAAAAACTGCCCGGGCAGTAGCAGGTAATTTCTGATGATCTCAGTCCTCAAAAGAATATCTAAGGCAGGCCATACATGATTCATTTTCTTTTGGCCAACCAGCAGGTTCACCCATCTATGGTCGGCACTAAACCCACGTTGTTGATCGTACAAACCAACATTGAGTCTGTACAGGACAGTCTTCTTACCCATGCCGTGCAAAGTTGGCCCAGTATCTCATGATGGTTCTGGAGAGGACCTTCTCTTCATCAGTCGAATTACCTTGATGGGAAAAACAACACGGCAATCTTCATCACTGGAAAAGCTTTAGGAGAAGAGATCTAGATTCATACAAATATCCATTAATGCCTGCTTGTCTTTATAATAATGTATGCAGCAAATGTGGCCGCCGTGATCATTAAAACTTTCAACATTCATTAAATATTCAGCTGTATAGCAATGATTGACCCTTCACCAGAGAGTGTTTGGTGAAAGTCACATCCACTGCTTTATAATTGGACCCAATTAAATTGATACAGAAAATAACAAAAATTCTCCTAGAGTCTCTCCATATCTTCCAATATCTAGGCAGGGGTACTATGACCCCACCACCGATAGGCCTATCACTGCCTTCACCATGGTGGCCCATACACACATTTGGTCCAAACCAGTCCCACCATAACCCATCCCCTCCTGGGTTCTGTATTACCAGCAAAGACAACGCCATCTCTTAAGAAGGGACCTCCAAACACATAGATGAGCTCATCAGCGTGGTCCGCCTTCACAAAGTCCGGCTTAATACCATCAAACAAGGACGGGCGGTGCTGGTATTCATAAAAGAAGACAGGAAGTCCTGAGTCTGAAATAGATGGATGGTGAAACCAATGTTACAGAGAGCACAATTCAGTTTAAAGTGGACCTGTCATTAGATATATCTTTTCAAGCCCATTTATGGTCAGCTTAGCTATGTGTCAGTGTAACCCTTCCAGGTAGTTATTCTTTCTTGTTGAGATCAAAGTAGTCCCCCGACAATGTCTTCACCTGCTTTCCTCTCCAGAAGGGCAGCGCCATCGTTGTTCAGGCATCATCCAGGGTCATCAACTATTTCCTGGGTTGAGATGCCGGCTCAGAGTTGACACAGTCATGTAAACCCTGGTGCCTGGTATTGTGAATTTTTTTCTTTAAGACTTAAAGAAAATGTAAACCCAACATTTCATATTCTTGATATGTGCCTGTTGTACCGTGTACTTGTATGACTAATGCCCCGTAC